>NC_091699.1:79957984-80265869 GCF_041296265.1 Equus caballus | reverse complement strand
GTACACAACAAGGCTTTTTTACACATCCCTACGGTAAACTGACAACCCTGACTTCTGATCTATTAACACGCGTGGGAAGCACCCTGGGTGGAGAACCGGTGGTTCACAGCCCTTGGCCTCACTGTGATTTCACAAGGAACTTACCAGGCTCTGGGATAGCTACTTTTCAGATGTCAAGTACAGTTTTATCTACATCTGCTACTCTACTAGTGAAAAATATGGTTTAACTTTTTTGGAGGCGGAGCAAAATGGAGGGGTGAGCTGACCCAGGACTCTCTCCCCTCCAAACTACAACAAAGGATTGGAAAAACTGAATTTCAGCTACTAAACCTAATGCCAGAACGTCAGAGACCAAGAGCACCAAGACGACGGAGGACGGAGAGGCTGCTGCCAGCCTCGGAGGAGCTGAAACAGGGTAGGAGAGAACTTCGCTCCCTCCCCTAGAAGCTGGGATGGCTGATGCAGGGGCGGGAAGGAGTGGGGGAGGGGCCACGTGACCAGGGGATCCTACAGGACTCCCGGCACCGGTACAGTGGAAACCTGTTGATGGGGGAAAGCTTCCCTGCGCAGGGACCCCATCAAGCCAGGGCCCTGGGAGACCAGAGAACATAGCTGATCCGAATCCAGATTGGCGCATGAGAGAAACTGCCCCTCCCCCTCAGCAAACCAGCTGGGCGCTGCCATCTTGCCCAAAGGCAGAGAAGTCAGAACGTGCAGCTCTCAACACCCATCTAGTGGCAACAGGCTGTAACTGCAACCGAATTCTACCATTATGCAAAAAAACCACTCATCTGCCATTTAGCAATTTATAAAAGCTTCAGACCAGAAGGAGAACAATAAAGACACAAATTAAGTCCTGAGAATGTGGAAATAGGTAAACTAAGTGAAAATGAGTTCAGAGTAGCTATCATCAAAAAACTCAATGAGGTAGAGAGAAAGATAGAGAAACAAGCCAATGAGTTCGGGAGTTACTTCACAAAAGAGATAGAAATTATAAAGAAGAATCAAACAGAATTACTAGAGATGAAAAACACAATGGATCAGATAAAACAGAATACGGATTTCCTGAATGCCTGTGTAGAGACCATAGAGGAGAAAATTAGCATAATTGAAGAGAGACAGGCTGAATGGCTCCCGACAGAGGAAGAAAGAGAACTAAGAATTTAAAAAAATGGGGAAAATCTCCGAAAGATAGCAGATTCAATGAGGAGAAAGAATTTAAGGATCATAGGAATTCCCGAGAACACGGAAAAGGAAAATGGAGCAGAAAGTGTGCTTAATGAAATTATAGAAGAGAACTTCCCAAATCTAGGGATTGAGGGAGAAATGTGTGTAGAGGAAGTTTTCAGATCTCCTAGATTTGTCACTGTAAAAAGACCTACTGCAAGGCATATGGTAGTAAAAATGGCAAAAATGAAAGACAAAGAAAGAATACTCAGGGTAGCAAGACAGAAGAAAATAACCTACAAAGGAACTCCTATCAGAATCTCAACAGATTTCTCTACAGAAACCTTACAAGCTAGGAGAGAATGGAGTGACATATTCAAAACTTTAAAAGATAAAAATCTTCAGCCAAGAATACTCCATCCAGCAAGAATATCCTTCAGATGTGAGGGAGAAATTAAATCTTTTCCAGACAAACAAGTTAAGGGAATTTGTAACCAAAAGTCCTCCACTACAAGAAAGCCTCAAGAAGGCTCTCATGCCTGAAAAAAGAAAAAAGGGAGAAAGGGGTCACAAACCACAGAGTAGGGAGACAGATAGATAGAACCAGAACAGGATAGCAAATATTCAACTATAGCATTAGGATAAAGGTAAGGAAACTACCAAAACAAAGAGGATCTTATCACTCTAACTACAAACTCATAACACAAGTTGGAATAAGAAATGAAAATAATAATTTAGGAAGGGAAGAGCAAAGGGACTAAATCAGTCTAGGCCAAGTAAGTAAGAGACCACCAGAGAATAGACTATATTATACACGAGATTCTAAATACAAACTTCAGGGTAGCCACTAGACTAAAGAACAGAACAGAGCCACAAAACATAAATAAGGAAAAATCTAAGAAACCCAGCATAAGAAATTGCAGTATTAAAAGGGTAGGCTAAAGCACACAGGAAAAGAAACACAGGAAATCCAAATAACGAGTGATAGATTGACCACATTAAGTCCACAGGCATCAATACTCACTCTCAGTGTAAACGGATTGAACTCTCCAATAAAAAGACACAGAGTGGCAAAATGGATTAAAGAACAACATCCAACAATTTGTTGCCTCCAGGAAACACACCTCACCCCAAGGACAAACACAGGCTCACAGTGAAGGGGTGGAGGACAATACTTCAAGCTAATAGCAAGCAAAAGTAAGCAGGTCTTGCAATTCTTATATCAGACAAAGCAGATTTCAAAATAAGACAGGTAAAGAGAGATACAGAGGGGCAATATATAATGATCAAAGGAAAATTTCATCAAGAAGAAATAACGCTTATAAAGATCTATGCACCCAACACAGGAGCACCTAAGTTCATAAAGCAACTATTAACAGACCTAAAGGAAGATGTTAAAAACAACACAATAACAGTAGGGGACCTCAACACCCCACTCACATCAATGGACAGATCATCCAGACAGAAAATCAACAAGGAAACAGTGGAGCTAAAAGAAAAACTAAAACGATTGGACTTAATAGACATATATAGAACACTTCATCCAAAAACAGCAGAATACACATTCTTCTCAAGTGCATGTGGAACATTCTCAAGGATAGACCATATGTTGGGAAACAAGGCAAGCCTCTACAAATTTAAAAAAATTGAAACAATAACAAGCATCTTCTCTGATCATAATGCTATAAGGCTAGAAATTAATTACAAGAAAAAAGCTGAGAAAGGCACAAGGATGTGGAGACTAAACAATATGCTACTGAACAAGCAATGGATCATTGAAGAAATTAAAGAAGAAATCACAAAATACCTGGAGACAAATGAAAATGATAACATGCCATACCAACTCACATGGGATACAGCAAAAGCTGTATTAAGAGGAAAATTCATCACAATACAGGCACATCTTAACAAACAAGAAAAATCCCAAATAAGCAATCTTAAACTACACCTAACCGAATTAGAGAAAGAAGAACAAACAAAGCCCAAAGTCAGCAGATGGAGAGAAATAATAAATATCAGAGCAGAAATAAATGAAATGAAAAAGGCAGTAGAAAGGATCAATGAAACAAAGAGCTGGTTCTTTGAAAAGATAAATAAAATTGACAAACCCCTAGCCAGACTTACAAAGAAAAAAAGGAGAAAGCTCAAATAAACAAAATCAGAAATGAAAGAGGAGAAATACAGACATACAACGGATTATAAGAGAATACTACAAAAAAACTATATGCCAACAAAATGGATAACCTAGAGGAAATGGATAAATTCTTGGACTCCTACAGTCTCCCAAAGGTCACTCAAGAAGAGGCAGACAATTTGCACAGACCAATCACAAGGAAAGAGATTGAAACAGCCATCAAAAACATCCCAAAAAAGAAAACCCCAGGACCAGATGGCTTTCCTGGGGAATTCTATCAAACTTTCAGAGAGGATTTAATACCTATCCTTTTCAAGCTATTCCAAAAAATTAGGGAGGATGGAACACTTCCTAACACATTCTACGAGGCCAACATGATGCTGATACCAAAGCCTGACAAGGACACCACGAAAAAAGAGAACTACGGGCCAATATCACTGATGAACATAGATGCAAAAATTCTAAACAAAATTTTGGCAACCAGAATTCAGTAACTCATCAAAAGAATCATACATCATGATCAAGTGGGATTCATACCAGGGACACAGGGATGGTTCAGCATCTGCAAATCAATCAACGTGATACACCACATCAACAAACTGAGGAATAAAAATGACACGATCATCTCAATAGATGCAGAGAAAGCATTTAACAAGGTTCAACAGCCATTTATGATAGAAACTCTGAGCAAAATGGGGATAGAAGGGAACTACCTCAACATAATAAAGGCCATATATGAGAAACCCACAGCCAACATCATACTCAATGGGCAAAAACTGAGTGCCATCTCTCTGAAATCAGGAACGAGACAAGGATGCTATCACCACTCTTATTTAACATAGTACTGGAGGTCCTGGCCAGAGCAATCAGACAAGAAAAGGGAATAAAAGGAATCCAGATAGGGAGGGAAGAAGTGAAACTCTTGCTTTTTGCAGATGACATGATCTTATATATTGAAAGCCCCAGAGAATTCATTGGAAAACTATTGGAAGTAACCAACAACTACAGCAAAGTTGCACGGTATAAAATCAATTTGCATAAATCAGTAGCATTTCTGTATTCTAATAATGAACTAACAGAAAAAGAACTCAAGAACACATTACCATTCACAATTGCTACAAAAACAATAAAATACCTTGGGGTGAACTTAACTAAGGAAAGACGTATACAATGAAAATTACAAGGCCTTTCTGAGAGAACTGGACGATGACATAAGGAGATGGAAAGACATTCCATGTACATGGATTGGAAGAATAAACATAGTTAAAATGTCCGTTCTACCTAAAGCAGTTTACAGATTCAGTGCTATCCCAATCAGAATTCCAATGACGTTCTTTACAGAATTAGAACAAAGAATCCTAAAATTCATATGGGGCAACAAAAGACCCCGAGTTGCTAAAGCAATCCTGAGAAAAAAGAACACAGCTGGAGGCATCACAATCCCTGACTTCAAAACATACTACAAAGCTACAGTAATCAAAACAGCATGGTACTGGTACAAAAACAGGTGCACAGATCAATGGAACAGAATTGAAAGCCCAGAAATAAAACCACACATCTAGGGACAGCTTATCTTTGACAAAGGAGCTGAGGGCATACAATGGAGAAAAGAAAGTCTTTTCAACAAACGGTGCTGGGAAAACTGGAAAGCCACATGGGAAAGAATGAAAATTGACCATTCTTTCTCACCATTCACCAAAATAAACTCAAAATGGATCAAAGACCTAAAGGTGAGACCTGAAACCATAAGGCGTCTAGAAGAAAACGTAGGCAGTACACTCTTTGACATCAGTATTAAAAGGATCTTTTTGGACACCATGTCTTCTCAGAGAAGGGAAACAATAGAAAGAATAAACAAATGGGACTTCATCAGACTAAAGAGCTTCTTCAAGGCAAATAAAAACAGGATTGAAACAAAAAAACAACCCACTAACTGGGAAAAAATATTTGCAAGTCATATATCTGACAAAGGCTTAATATCCACAATATATAAAGAACTCACACAACGCAACAACAAAAAATCAAACAACCTGATCAAAAAATGGGCTGGAGACATGAACAGACATTTCTCCAAAGAAGATATATGGATGGCCAATAGGCACATGAAAAGATGTTCATCATCGCTGATCATCAGGGAAATGCAAATCAAAACTACACTAAGATATCACCTTATACTTGTTAGAATGAGAAAAATATCTAAAACTAATACTAACAAATGTTGGAGAGGTTGTGGAGAAAAAGGAACCTTCATACACTGCTGGTAGGAATACAGACTGGTGCAGCCACTATGGAAAACAGTATGGAGATTCCTCAAAAAATTAAAAATAGAACTACCATACGACTCAGCTGTCCCACTACTGGGTATCTATCCAAAGAGCTTGAAGTCAGCAATTCTAAAAGTCCTATGCACCCCAATGTTCATTGCAGCATTATTTACAATAGCCAAGACATGGAAGCAACCTAAGTGCCCATCAACAGATGAATGGATTAAGAAGATGTGGTATATATATATACAATGGAATACTACTCACCTGTAAAACAGAACAAAATCATTCCATTTGCAATAACATGGATGGACCTTGAGGGAATTATGTTCAGCAAAATAAGCCAGTTAGAGAAGGATAATCTCTGTATGACTCCACTCATACGAGGAATTTAAAAATGTGGACCAAGAGAACAGATTAGTGGCTACCAGGGGAAAGGTGGGGTTGGGCGTGGGCACAAAGGGTGAAGTGGTGCACCTGCAACACAACTGACAAACATTAATGTACAACTGAAATTTCACAAGATTGTAACCTATCATTAACTCAATAAAAAAAAATATGGTTTAGGGGCAAGGTTCAAAGCAAATTACCTGTTGTTCTGAATTTTTATTTCTTGGTAAATTTGACACGTATATTGGGAGGACAGGAGTGGCTAGTCTTGTAAGGATAAATGAGAGGTGACTGAAAGGTATTTTGCAAACACAAAACTTAATATAAATGCTTAAATTATCTCCAAAGCTTTGAATTTTTCTTTCCCTTCTTTTTGGAAAGAATGATTCCATTTAAAGGCTCATGGTACCCTACACCTGTAAGTAATACATTAACATAGAGGAGATTGTTTTTTTCATTGGTGACATAGCAAAAATCTGATAAAATTTTATCAGTTTAGGTTTGGGAAAATCTCAGGATTGGAAAGTCTTAAAACGGTCTTGAGATTATACTATTGAATGGTTCCCACAACTGGACTGGCACCAGAATCCCAAAGTAGGGCTTATACTCAGCTGGGTGTGCTCACCACGGATCAGCCAACCCAGAGGCTAGACAACCTGGTAAGTCGTCAGTAGCCTGTTAAGTCCATGCTGCTCTCTCCCCCAGAAAAGCTTAATAATAAATCCTAAAGAAGGGAAGTTTTAAAATAGCTACCCCCTCCTGGCCACCTGGGGGGCTTCTGTGGGTTGGAGAGTTGCAAACCTCACATATTTGTTGCTGACTCTAATGAGCATCTGGAACTGTTCAAGACAGAAAGTGGCCAGCAACGTGGGTTTCAAGGACTACATTTTGCGAACTGCAAAGATTTGTCAAATTCCTCAGATTGGTTGCACCCAATCCAACCCACAAATCTCATTAGGAAGGGCCTGCGAGGTCAGCAATGATTACAAGGCCAGTGGCACGCCATCATTTTCAGCTCCTAATGCAATGGTTTGAGATCTGAGTCTCCCTTGGGAGGTTTCTCTTTGCTCTTGTAAGAGGCCTAGATAGACCTGCTGTCTTCCAATGGGAAGTTCTGCTTCTGTCTCTGGCAGAAAGGAAGGTACTCTTTATTAAAGGTTGTTCACAGTCCAGATACAAAATAGAGCAAAGCATCAGAACTTCATGAACAAAAAGTCATCAGAAACTGTTCAGCTCCAGCCTATCAAAAGTCAGTCAGTCACTTACAAGAGATGGTACCCTGGTACATTAGACCAAGTTTCAAACTCACTTGTTCCATTTGGGACCAACACTCATTTGATGTTGTCATCTATTCTTGGAGTAAATGATCAGCCTGTGAAATGGTCTGAATACATTTAAATGATCTCCAGAACATCCAGACAAAAGAATACTATTTGAATTAAATGCAAATAAACCAAAATACAGATATATTTTCCTTTGAATGCCCTAGTATCTCATGGTTGACACTAAGAGTACTTAGGAAAATATGTTTTGGGTTATGCTGAACAGAAGTCAGTTTAAAATTTGACTGAATTTGATGATATGGTAATTCTTTCTGAAGGGAGAGTGTCTTAGAATTGGAAGGCATCTTAGAGATAACTTAGTACATCTTCATAGCCAGGATACAAAAACTGAGTACGTATAGAATGACCCCATTTCATTTATTTATGTAGATAAATGTTTGTGTGTATATGTATATAAAATATACATATACACACATATTAAATAGTAAAAAAATGTACACTGAGGTTTTAACACATCTGTAAACAGTATAATTATGGATAATTTTATTTTCTCATCTTGTTCTAACTTATATTTTCTAATTTTTTCTCTTTTCAAGGGGTTGAGTTAGTCATCATCCTCAGTTTATGGCACATTATTATCATTGTTCTTGTGAGATTCTCTCTTGCTTTATTTATTTGTCGTTCCCCTTTTTATCCGTGCTTTCCCCCCTTATCCCTCTTACAATCCTCATATAACCATTCTGATGAGTTTAACAGGTATCTCTTCTGTATGTGCTCTTACAAAATGAGGATCATTTTGTGGGCATGTATTTTAACTTGGGGAAATGGTTCTGTGCTGTATCTCGTTTTTCTTACTTTCTCTACTTGGCACTATGCCCTTAAGATCCACTGACGTTGATAAACATTTATCTAATCAATTGTTTCTAATAGCTGCAGCACTCCTTTATGTTCATTCACTAAATGCGAACTAACCATTTTCCTAGTGAAGGACACCCAGGTTATCTCCAACTCCCTCTTACCACAATAACCCTGTGTGAATAGCCTCTTAGGTTCTATTACGGTGTGTTTTATACATATACACACATATGTATACATGTGTGTATACATATATGTATGTGTGTGTATGCATATATATATATATATATATATATATATATATATACATGTATATATATAAAACAAAGATATTTTCATACATCTCCAAGAGTATAACTGTTGGGTCATGGAGTATGAGTGGCCCTAATTTGAACAAGTGCTGCCAAATGACTCTCCAAAATGGCAGCATCAGTCTATGCTCCTATTAGCAATGCATGAAAGTCCCCACAGCCCCAGAAACACTTGGCATAATTGAGCTATCTAAAATGCTATACATAATATATCATTATTGATTTAATTTGCGTTTCTCTTATTACTA
Organism: Equus caballus; assembly: GCF_041296265.1. Taxonomy (NCBI): domain Eukaryota; kingdom Metazoa; phylum Chordata; class Mammalia; order Perissodactyla; family Equidae; genus Equus; species Equus caballus. The sequence continues at coordinate 80,257,217 of NC_091699.1, read as the reverse complement.
ATGACTTGGAGTATCTTTCCCAATGTTTGATGGCCTTTTGAGTTTCCTCCTCTTAAACTGCTTTTTCAAATCCTTCGCCCGAATTTTCTACAAATAACACGTATTGCTTTAAAAATAATTTCCCACCCCTAGAGAAGTCAGTTGAAGGAGAGAGGCAACACGAAAAACCCACACATGAGAACAGATGGCAGTTAATCCATCTTCTGAAAATGGCAGTGACTCGGGAGGCAACAATGAATTTGAGAATTGCACAATAACAATAGGAGGGATAGCAAGAATTAATGCTGCTATGTGAACTATGCGTGCTATGGCCCCTGGCTCACAGGTGACACCACTTCCCTCCCCTTAGAGTTTCACAACAAATCTGTGAGAAAGACAAACTGTGTATTATTTTTCTTTCCCTTTAATGGATGACAAAAGTGCTTGCAGGGATTCTCTGACTTGCCTGCTAAGTGAGAGAGGCCTGACTAAGGCCGGTGCCGGCTGCTCCCTTCACTTCTACTAGGAGAGTAACTTCGGAAGCAGACAGCCTCAATTTGCATCTCAGCTCTTCAGCTTATTAGCGGGTAGTGTTAGTCAAGTAAAGTCACCCCTTTGAACTTCAGTTTCCTCCCAACACATGGAGTGACCCTGATGGCATTTTCATGGGGTTGTACTGAGGATTAGTGACTCCCTGTAAGCCATGCAGAACAGTGCCTGGCACCTAGCAGGTGCTCAATGAGTGTCAGCTGCCGCTGTTATTATTATTATTATTCAGCTTGTCCTTGGGGTGTGGAGATCGTACTAAACTGACACTGTAAATAGTGTTTCACGAGTATCCCCCAATTGCATAGTTTTTACAATTCATTTTCAAGGGTTAAAGGCTACATAACAGCACTTTATGAACACTTTATATCTTAAATATTGTATTTCATTCTTAACATTTTTCATAATGCATTTTTTTTTCCAATTTGGTTTGTAAAAAAAACATCTTAAGGAGTTAAACATTTTTTCCTGAAATTTTCTGGGGTGTTTTTCCCAGGTTCTCATATCTCCAGGAATACATCTGAGGACTTCACTGACTAGATAAACTGTTGGGAAATGGGCCTCCATACAAGCAGGCTAGCACTTCTGTCTTCCTTGTATCAGGACTATTCTTATTCATATTTCTATCCATGGAGATAAGAAAGGACACCAACTAAGGAAATAAAGTAACTAGTGATAACCATGGCCTGTATACAAGTAACCTTCTTACATATCTCAGCTTTAAAAAACAAAATAAAATGGAAGCAGCAGGCAAGGGAATCAAATCAAAGCAGGTATGACAAATGTCAGGGTTAAGGGGAGCAGTGGCAACAAAATGAGGGCTGCCTGGAACCTTAAGTAAGTGGTCAGAACTCAGTGAATTATAAAAATAACACTACGTGCGAAGAGGACAGGTAGGAATCCTAATGTTTAAGTCCTGGTTGCATTATAATGAACCAGCATCTCCTGGCTAGTCATGCTGCTTTTGTAGGCCCGATTTCTTACTGTAAGATGAAGCATGGAACAAAATATCACCTCTCTCCACATTTCCTTTGGATTTTCTTCTCTTTTCCCAAAGATGGACCTGAGAAGGGTAAAACACCCAGAGAACCACAAAATTAACCACCACAAATATTACGCGTGCAGGATTTGCTGAGAATTGTCCAGTACACACAGCCATATCCTGAGATCACCGAGACCCTGGGAACTGCCCTGAGATCTGGAACAAATGAGTATATCTACCTCACCAAACAATACAAAGCTACTTCCACAGGTACCTTCTTGGGTTATCAGTCAAGGAAATGATCACAGAGAATATGAACAACAGCCAGTCATCAGGGACTCAGCCCCAAGTGGCTTGGCTCAAAGGTAGGGGTGGAGCGGGATGGGGTGAAAGCCTGCCATTTTGATACCTGGGAAATTTTTACGGGGACTGAAAAATACTAACATTTGTTTTGTGAGTTTGGAAAGGAGATTTTACTCATTAGTTTATGTTTTTTATTATTGTCTAAAATTTTATGAGATAGGAAATATGTATAAAAGAGTCATCTTCATATGCACCCTCATCTCAAGTATTCTAAAAACAAGGGAATTCTGAGAATTGACTTGTAAAGTCAGTTCTGCTATAAAGCTTGTTTTGAAAATACAAATTTGTTTCAATGCAGTTGATATATTAAGGAACAATCTGAGCATCACGCAAATTTTGTGTTTGCTTACGAGCACTTTCATCCATGAGAAACACTAGGTGACTGCAGAACCACACACAGCTGAACCAAACCATTTGCACGTACGTGCACACACCCCTAACATCTACCAGCTACCCAGTTCACCAAGTGTTACGAGCCACCCACCCTCATCTGCTGTGATAATTCTCTTCCAGATTTCAAACAATCCACCACTTCACAAAACTCACAAGCTGCCACCTTTCCAGTGCCCACTTTCACAAGCAAACTCCAAAACAAAAACAAGTGATTTTATGTTTTCCCAGTCATTTTGTTCCGGGGGGGCACCCACGACCATCACTTCTTTTCTTATCACCATTCCTCCCACAGTCCAGCTCCTTGTTTCACTATAGCCTTCAACAGCAGATGCCAGAATTTTTGCTTTTCATTTTTTCCCCTCAGTGGAAAAAGAGCTGTTTTTTTTACGAAAGGGAAAAAATAACCCACATAGCTATTAATGTGAACAAAGTATATAAACTCTCACCACAGACACACTCTTAAAGCCCTTGGGGCTTGTTCTTGTTTCCTAACAGAGTGAATATGTCAGTACAGACTGCCAACTGTCTCCCACCAGAACTAAGTGATGCCCTAATCTCCTCCTGTACGGAGAAGTACTGGAGAGAGCAGGACGAGGGCAGGGCAGCCAAGGCAGTTTCAACGCCTTTTACTGAAGGCAGTCAAGGCCATGGCTGAAACCCAGGGTAAGCCTACAGCTACCAAAGAGACACATTTTCTTAGACTTAATGTGAGGTATGAAGAAAAGCCAGCTTTTGTGTGGATGACTAATGTGTGTGTGCACGTTGTCACCATACTTGGGGGGATATATATGTATTCCTTGCCCTGTTCCTAAACTGCTTAAAGCAACCTACAAAGATGCATATTATATAGTATGATAAAAATATATGCAAAATAAAAATGAAGCAAAGGAGCACGTGTGTGCAGATATATTCATGTACATGAACACATACATATGTATATGTAAGGCACAATTCAACTTCTAACTCAAGAAAGTCTTCATAATCTTGGCTACAGAAAAATGAGGATGGTGAAAACCCTTGGTTCAAAATGGAACCCAGGAGAGAGAAAGAGACTTGGGTGAAGGAAAATCAGACACTGAAGCCAGAGTCCTGAGGTCAAACACCAGTTCTGCCATTTACTTCCTTGGCAAGTAGTTTAAACTTATTGAGTTTCAATTCCTCATAGATAAAAAGTGAGAATACTCCCCACCTAAGAGTGTTATTTTCAAGGTTAAATGGCAAAGTTCCTAAGGTCACTGTTGTTGTTAGTGCCATCAAATCGATTCTGACCCCTAGCAACGGTGTGGACACCACAGCAGAACTCTGCCTGGTTCTTTGCGCCATCCTCTCACCTTCCAGCACTCTATCAGACAATGCTCCACTGCTATTCACAGGGTTTTCATAGCCAATTTTTTCCAAAGTGGGTGGCCAGGTCCTTCTTCCTAGTCTGTCAGTCTGGAAGCTCCACTAAAACCTGCCCTCCATGGGAGACTCTGCTGGTATTTGAAATATCTGCGGCATAGCTTTCAGCATCACAGCAACATGCAGCTGCCACAGTATGACAACTGACAGACAGGTGGTATGGTTCCCTGACTGGGAAACGAACCGAGGCCGCAGCAGCTAGAGTGCCAAATCTTAACCACTAGACCACCAGGGCTGGCTTCCTAAGGTCACAGGAGACCACAAATTCTGCCCTAAATCTCTGGTTTTATACTGTCTTTAGAAATTCAGTTTGGTTGGGCGTCCCAGAGTTCAGACACAGTCTCACTAGTCTGGCACACTATGGATCTGAAGGACAGGATATTAACACACACCCATGACCCCAGACCCCAAGGGAAATGTGTCAGAGCCAAGCTGGCTCAAAGAAGTGATAGAATTGAGGAGGACTACAGCCTGATTTCAAATCGCTCCAGGTTGGGAGAACCTTAGGACAGTGGTTCTCAAAACATTGCCCCTGGACCAGCAGCATCCGCATCATCTAGGAACTTGTTAGAAATGCCAATTATTGAGCCTTACCTTCACACTTACTGAATCAGAAACCCTGGGGCTGGGGCACAACCACTGGATTTTAACAAAACCTCCAGAAGATTCTGATGCACACTCAAGTTTAAGAACCACAGCCTTATGAGACAGAGTTTTGCTTAGTAGCTTCAGGAGTTTGTCTTTGTTTCAACTTAGAGTTTTCAAAAGGTCTGATTTAGTAAAAGAATCCCAGCATCCCTCTGTCCCTGTTCTATAACTTGGCAATGAATTCACACCAGCCTCTGGCTATGTGAGAGCAGGATGCTGGTCACCCAGCAATGCTCACTACTTCCTCAGATCATTAGAGGTATGGTCAAATCCTGATCCAACCAGAAGTGTCACAGACATGCCATCAAATTGCTTTGGAGGATTTGTGGACAAAGTAATGGAAGGTGTAATCCTATTAGAATGAAAGGAGTGTAGAAAAAGAAAAATATAACCTATCAAAGTGTGTAATTACAGTCCACAGTAGAAAACTCATGTGGAAATACTTCCTTTCACATACTCGGCACCAACTCCCTATTTCTACTTGTCATCCTGTCTGCTCAGGGTCAAACAGGGCAAGCTGCTGTACCTGGTGACCACCTTCCTGCCCTCCCTCCCCCACACTCAAATCAGCTCCAGAATCACCAGTTTCACTTTACGTAGCTCTCACAGCATCTAGGCCCCTTGATTATCTTCCTTTTCATTTCTCTGCTTGCTCATCTGCTTGCATTTTCACCAATCCTCTAAGGGACGGATGGATGGATGGGGAGGGGAAGGAGACAGAAAGAAAAGTAGGCAACAAAGGCTTGGTGAAGAAGAGCTGCCATTACAGCGGCAGCTACAATACAAGATTTGTGATTAATTAGATTAATTATTAATTAGTGGATTTCAGTTACCCTGTAGGGTTCTGTAAGGGTCCCTGTCTCCACTTACCAATCCTGAAAAGAAAATTTATAATAGCTGCAAATTGTAATCCCCAAGCATTCGATCATATACTCGTGTAGGACTAAGATCAGTCCTATTAGTAGGCAGCAGGCTGCATCTCCTGCAAGGTGTTAAGAAGATGCTGTAAATCATAATAACTGATTGAAATTGCAATTATTAAACAATACGAAACACACTGAACAATATCTATGGCACAGACTCCCTTGCTTACTTACACATTATTAATGCATGCAATGGCAGGCAGCCTTTGTAATTTTTCCCACCATAACCTTTACGAGTTTTAGAAATTATATAATTCTTAAAATTACAAAGGAATACTCATGTTACATGGAAAACTAGGCAAATAGATATACGCTCTATTTAATAACAGTGTATTAAGTTTCCAAGGAACATTTTTGGTTATAATATTTGTCCTATTCCCTTTAGAAACAGAGTCAGCTTATTACTCTAAACTCTCACCAGAGATACACAGTATCTCAATTTTGATGAAGATATTCCATAAAAGGAATCCCAGGTCATGGAATGTTGCAATTAGAATGAACCTTGGGAATCATCTAATCCAACCCTCCCTCATTTTATGGGCAAGGAAATTGAGACCCAGGGGGATTCAATATTCGCCCAAGATCACACAGCTAATTGTAGCACGGTGAGAATCAGCACTTTCATCTCTGGACTCTCTGGTCTACTGTTCTTCCCATAGGCTCATTCTGCCTCTGAGCTTCAAGCAGAGCCAACCAGAGATGGAGTCTCTGAGGTCAGTTGCATGATTAAGTGCACCCATGACACAGAAAGGTCATCTTCAGAGACGAAGTCTCCATAGGAGATCTGTTAGCCTTTAAAATGTTTAAGCAAAATCCAAAGATAGGGGGCCACTTTAGACCACCTCTTCTAAACCTGGATCTCACTTCACTTACAAGGAAAGCAGTCACTCTACCCACATCACTCTCCTGAGCAGGTTGTAGCTTAGAGGCATGGCTCTCACTGACAAGGTTTAGGTAGAGGACTTCCAAGCCCTAACGGTCTCAAAGGCACCAGATGTGTCACCTGATGCCTCCTAGATATCTTGAAGAATCCTGAGTAGTCTTTCCCAGTAGCTATGAGTTGACGTCAAGGTTTTGCTGGCGAATTAAATCCCTTTCCTAATTTGACTGCACCAGAAGGCCAGAGAATAGAGGCTTCAGATCAGAGTTTTCCCACTACGCACTTTTCCCTCTGCCTGGGTTTGGCTGAAATCTAATCATCACGTGCTTACACACCACATATACTTCCTCCTGGTGGTAACCCACAGATTTGCCTCTAGCACACTCTTAGGACAAGCTGTTTTGTCTTTCTGGGGCTCATGCTAGCCTTGCGGAAATGCTGGAAGTAGGAAGCTCTCCACTAATTAGGAAAATAAAAATATGATTCTTAGGATTGCAAAAGAGTCAGATACAGATTTTAAGATTTTCAGACTCAAAAAAAGATGAGACGGAAGTTTTTGCAAGGTATTTAATCCCTTAGTGACTGCTTGCTGGTCCAAATGTCATGGAATTCAGTTAATTTGTAAATACTCCATATGCAAGAGCCTCTCCAATAGTCTATCTTTCCAAGCACACTGCTGTTCAAACTCTTCAGTGTCTCCCTCACGCTTACAGAATAAAAAATAAGGTTCTTAGACTGCGGGCAAGTTTTTTACAATCTGTTCAACACCATTTAAATAAGATTAATTACTCACTCTTTTAAAACCCATGCTGTATTAGTTACCTATTACTGCAAAACAAGTTAGCCTAAGACTTAGCAGCTTCAACAACAGTAAACATCTCACACAGTTTCTGTGGATCAGAAATCTGAGAGCAGCTTCACTGGATGATTGTAGCTCAGGGTCTCCCTCGGGGCTGCAGTCATCTGAAGGCTTGACCGGGACTGGGAGATCTGCTGCCAAGATGGCTTTCAGATGGCCTTGCCACATAAAAGATGCTTGTCTCTTAGGACATGGTGGCTGTTTCCCCTCAGAGCAAGAGACTCAGGAAAGCCAGCTGCAAGCTGCAATGTCTGTTTTGACCCAGCCTTGGAATCATACATCATCATTTCTGCACTGGCCTACTGGGTACACAGTAATCAGTTTGGGAGGGGACTACACAATGGTGAGTGAATACCAGCTGGGTGGAGACACAGGGAGGCTATTCGAGCCCAGCTACTGCACACACTGTACCAGCCCAGCCCCGTCACGGCCTTTGCTTACGCAGTTCTCTCGACGTGGCTTGTCCCTCCTCCTTCTGCTCACCTTAACGTGGGACAGTAAAAAAGCCTGTGATCTAGACTTCTTGAACGAGGTTCAATCTTAATCAGTCAAAGACTGGAATCTGGTTTTGAGGAAGTCTCTCGGAGCCTCAGCTCCCTTATCTGTAACACAAATACTATAATCCCTGCTGCAAAAAGTAACTGTGCACTAAAGGAAATCCAGTATAGAAAAGTCCTTTGTAGATTGTAAATATGTAAAATTATCTCTCAACCACCACCTTTCTTTAAGGTCTGCCTGTATACCATTGTTTTTTAAAGCTTCACTTCTCACTTGGAAGTCCCAGCCTCTTCCTCTGGGTTCTGACAGCACTGTGTGGATTCCCCACACAATCTTGTCACATTGTGCATTTATTCTAAGTGTGTATGTATTTATTTACTTAAAGATTGGTACCTGAGCTAATAACTGTTGCCAATCTTCTTTTTTTTTCTTCTTTTCCCTCTTCTTATCCCCAAAGCCCCACAGTACATCGTTGTATATTCTAGTTGTAGGTCCTTCTGTTGTGCTATGTGGGATGCCGCCTCAGCAAGGCCTCATGAACAGTGCCATGTCCATGCCCAGGATCTGAACCAGCGAAACCCTGGGCCACCAAAGCGGAGTGTGCAAAACTTAATCACTCGGCCATGGGGCCGGCCCCTCTAAGAATTTATTTAAATGAAATTCACTCTTACTAGGTTATAAATTCCTTGAGGTTGGAATCTCCCATGACACTGTCTACAGAACAATCAATAAATGTTTGATTAACTGAACTGGCATGCCTTTAGAAGGTCCTTTACCCTTTAACCACCAGCCAAAGAGACAAGGAGGGCTTTCTGTATACACTGGCCATGGGGTACATATGATATAATAGAAAGGTTGATTTTAGTTCCAGATGTCCAAAGCATCATGAGGCCCATGGTAGAGAAAATAGTTTAGCACTTTTGAGCATTTCTTGGGTATCAAAACTTGAGGTCTTAGGATAAGTGATGGCTTTTGAGGAATACATACCTAGCTAGTTTATCTCTCTCCACTTATAGAGGAGAGAAAGTCAAGGGAGGTTTGGAATAAGAGTGTTACAGGCAGAATTCTAAAGATGACTCCCCGCTCCCCGCCCTCGCAAGTTTCCTGTTGCCTGGCTATTCAATCAATCACTAATTGAGGTACTGCTGTGAAGGGACTTTTCAGATAGAACTAAGGTTACTCTTCAGCTGACCATAAGACAGGGAGATTACCAAGTTGGGCCCCAAGTAATCACCTGAGCCCTGAAAAACAGAGGAGTCAGAGAAAAGCATGGAAAAAGAGAGGCAGGAAAGATGAGACAGAGGGGAGGTTGGAGAGATTTAAAGTGTGAGAAGGACTCAACCCACCATTGCTGGCTTTGAAGGCGGAGGAAGGGAGCCACAAGCCAAGGAATGTGAGTGGCCTCTAGAGGCAGAGAACCACCTCAGCTGACAACCAGCAAGGAAATGGGGATCTCAGGCCTACAAAGTCAAGAAACTGGATTCTGCTGAGAATGTGGTAAGCTTGAAGTGGACCTTGATTTTGGCCTTGTGAAACTTGATTCTGAGAAGTCAGCCAAGTCAACCCGGACTTCTGCCCTACAGAACTGTGAGATAATAAATGTCTGGTGCTTTGTCATGGCAGCAACAGAAAACTAAGGCCAAGAGAGTTAAATGCTGTTGTAGGTTCCTGAGAAGGAAATAGAGCCCTTCTTTCCCAACCTGTACGCTGAGACAAGCCCAGGTGGATGAAGGATAAATCAATGGAAGCCCCAGGCAAGTTCAGAAGCTCTGAGAGAAGTTCAGCACCTCACAGGGTCCTGAGGGATGGAAGAGCCATGGCAGCACAAGATGATCATGGAAATGGATGGGGGCCACCTTACAGGTTCTAGGCTCTCCAGTAAGGTGCCAGAGAACACCAAGAATTTCCCCAAATGTATCAGAGATGAAGCAGGTGGGCTAGGCTCCTAGGAACCAGAGATATCTGCAGGATCTGGAGTCCAGGACAGGAGGCAGAAGGGGAAGGAAAACTCAACTGTGCACTCACAAGAGCCAAAGATCACTAGGAACCCTACGTCTGAATGGAAGTGTCACGACTGTCAGAGTAACACCTAATCCTCAGAACCTTGCCCTAATGGGGAAGGAACACAGAAGGCAGGAGAGAATCCCAAGTCGAGTTGACTCAAACTAGGGACTGAGAGGAAAAACTCTCGAAGTCGCTAAATTTATCAGAAATTGGCAAGATTTCATTTTCTACCAATGGAGAAAGAGGCTCAAGAGGTGAGAAATACCATCAATTTAGTAACAGCTACTGAGAAGACATTTATTTTAAGTCCTATTCAAATTTCAGAAACATTAAATGCGTCTTAATATGAGGATGTGTGGTATTTATATTTTCAGGTTGTACTATTTAGTTAAAAAACAAATTCAAATTCATTTATCCAATACTTCCTAAAAGCCAAGACTGTGTCAGATGCTAGAGAATCAGAGACAAAAGACGTGGCTCCTGGGCTCATAATCTAATACAGGGACACTTTAAACCAACTAAATTACAATATGTATTTTAACAGAGAAAAGCATGTGGTGCTAAGTGAGCATATAGGAGGATAAACTAACTCAAAGGGGAGGGGCTATGAAAGAGAAAACTTCCTGGAAGAAGCCATGATACCAGAGTTCAGTTTGCAAGGATCTGAAAGCAAAATGCAGGCTGAAGATATAGAGAGACCATGACTCATTTAAGAAATTGTAAACACAGTGAAAAACTCCTTTCACTGACCTCTACTGAACTGACTCCTGAATTAACAAACACTCACCATACCCTCTGAAACACACACTGACACTTGTGATAGTCCGAATACTCTCAACCTGATGGCTTCTCTTCAGTAGGCTGGGCACTTACTGTTTCTTCCAGTTGAGGGATATGCTTGCCAAGAGTCACTTAAGTTGGTTCCCAACCTGTGTATGCCAGTTGTGCTTGGTATTATAATCAGGTAATTTAATTAAATATTATGTAAGTCAATGTAACATGAGGGCGAATCAAGAGTTACTGTTTCTATGAAAACTAGGTTGAATCCTTTGGAAAGACTCAAAAGAACTAGCTGCCAGAAAAGGTACTATCAAATTAGGTGTAAGATAGCCATTAAAGACTGAAAAATATAGCCTAACAACCTAGAAGATCCTGCTTTTATACTCACTCTACTTGAAAGAAACCCAAACTGGAACTCATCAGTGACATATTATGGGTGTGGTTACACAAGGAAAACATGAGGGACTCTGATGAGTGGAACCACATTTAAGGAAAGGCCTTGGCTCTACATTGAAAGGTTGGTGAACAAATGTCCAGTTACATGTTTAAAGTTAAAATAAAAACTTTAAGAAGTATCATTTTTATGTTTCCCTATTTTAACCAATTTTTTTTATTGAAAATCATGCCTCAAAATCAGAAGGCTTTTACCATAATTTAAGAGGACTGAAGCCAAAACTGTAAGTTGGCACGTGCCTAGAGATGAGGCTGGAGAGGTTGGGACTGCAAATCCCCATGAGCTCTGCATACATGCTAGAATATGTAGGTTCAAATAAAGACCACAGAGCAGCCACTGATGTGCTAAGATTCCTGTTTGCCAAAGATCATGTTGGGAACGTGGAGAACGCTGTGGAGAGACTCAAGACCTGAGGCTGCTAAGTAAACCAGTGAAGAAACGAGGCTTTAACTAAGGCTGGGATAGTGAGAGGAACATAACTTGCAGTCAGTGCCTATGGTAAACAGTACCTGGTAAGCTGGTGAGACAAAGGTGAAGTGGTATGACAATGAGAACTCTCACTGCAGTCTTCTGGAGGACCATCTGGAGTATGTATAGGTAACTTTGACCCGGTTAATCCATTTTTAGGTATTGTCCATAATAAAATAATCTGGAAATTTCACCAAAATTTTTACATACAAGCCTCTGTTCATTGCCTCATTACACACAAGAGCAAAAACTAGGAGACAACTTGAAATATTAAAAAATAGGGCAGAGGTAAACTATGATTAAATGATGGATATGTCACATACGTGCATGTGACAATGAGGAAATGTTCTTAATTTAGGTAACGAAAACAATCTAATTTCAATTTTGAAAATCAAAAGTTATACACACAACTAGGTATAGACAGGTTAGGTATAAACACACACACAAAACAAAGCTTGAATGGCTATTCACAATGATTACAGTGATGATTAACAACAATGATCTCCATGATGTGGGTTTACAGTTTTTAAATTTTCTTTATTGTGCTTGACTGTATTTTCCAGATGTTATACAATTAATATGTTACTTCCATAATCAGAAAAGTATTAGAAAAAAGATTACTTCCAGGTTTCAGATTTGCTGGAATGGATAATGGGATCTTTAAAGTTTTAAAGACTACTCTTGGGGCTGGCTCCATGGCCGAGTGGTTAAGTTTGAGCGCTCCACTGCAGTGGTCCAGGGTTCGGATCCTGGGCGCGGACACGGCACCGCTCGTCAGGCCACGTTGAGGTGGCGTCCCACATCCCACAACTAGAAGGACCTGCAACTAAGATATACAACTGTGTACAGGGCGGGTTAGGGGAGAGAAAGCAGAAAAAAAAAAAGGAAGATTGGCAACACTTGTTAGCCCACGTGCCAATCTTTAAATAAATAAATAAATAAATAAATAAAGAGTACTCCTTTGAGGGTACTGAACAAATACTAACTCTCCACCATTTTATTGATTTAGATCACACATCCTATTGGTAAGTATCTATCCAGGCTGGAGAATTCTCATTTTTTCAATCCACCCTCACAAAGCAGCCCTTCTCTGTCCTTGATTTACTTGGCCTTTCTCAGATTGGATCAAACTAAAATCAGAAGGCTGAGGTAAGAAAACAAAAGCAAATATTCCTGTATTTGTCATTCCATTGCTAGTTCTTTATAAAGTCAAGGATGACTTAATTGCTGTACCTGTGGATAGTAAATGATATAATAAGGCTTTTCTCCCTTTACTAACAGAGCTAGTCCTAAAAAGTAAACCACATTTCTGTCTCTTGAGATAATTACTAAATGATGCCAAAGTACAAATGAATTCAACATAGAAGTCTAACATTCAGATAGTGGTAAAACAATAAAATAGGTAATAGCAAATATAACAGACATTAATGAAACAATAGATAATTTTAAAGCAAACTTCTCAGTGCCACCTATAAGCCTACGTGATTACTAGACAGAAAGGCACAGTGACAAAAACTGGAGATGAAAGACTATTTACATCTCATAATAAGAATATAATAAATTTATAGGGCAGTTTATAATTTACAAAATGACTTCAAATGCATTAGTTCATTTAGCTCTTTTTTTTTATTGAGTTAATGATAGGTTACAATCTTGCGAAATTTCAGTTGTACATTATTGTTTGTCAGTCATGTTGTAGGTGCACCACTTCACCCTTTGTGCCCACTCCCCACCCCACCTTTCCCCTGATAGCCACTAATCTGTTCTCTTTGTCTACATTTTTAAATTCCTCATATGAGTGGAGTCATACAGAGATTATCCTTCTCTTACTGGCTTACTTCACTTAAGATAATTCCCTCAAGGTCCATTCATGTTGTTGCAAATGGATGATTTTGTTCTGTTTTATGGCTGAGTAGTATTTCATTGTATATATATACCAAATCTTCTTTATCCAATCATCTTTTGATGGGCACTTAAGTTGCTTCCACGTCTTGGATATTGTAAATAATGCTGCAATGAACATTGGGGTGCATAGGACTTTTAGAATTGCTGACTTCAAGCCCTTTGGGTAGATACCCAGTAGTGGGACAGCTGGGTCGTATGGCAGTTCTATTTTTAATTTTTTGAGGAATCTCCATACTGTTTTCCATAGTGGCTGCACCAGTCTGTATTCCCACCCGCAGTGTATGAGGGTTCCTTTTTCTCCACAACCTCTCCAACATTTGTTAGTATTAGTTTTAGATATTTTTGTCATTCTAATGGGTGTAAGGTGATATCTTAGTGTAGTTTTGATTTGCATTTCCCTGATGATCAGCGATGATGAGCATCTTTTCATGTGCCTATTGGCCATCCATATATCTTCTTTGGAGAAATGTCTGTTCATGTCTCCAGCCCATTTTTTGATTAGATTGACTTTTTGTTGTTGAGTTGTGTGAGTTCTTTATATTTTATGGATATTAAGCCTTTGTCAGATATATGACTTGCAAATATTTTTTCCCAGTTAGTGGGTTGTTTTTTTCTTTCAATCCTGTTTTCATTTGCCTTGAAGAAGCTCTTTAGTCTGATGAAGTCCCATTTGTTTATTCTTTCTATTGTTTCCCTTCTCTGAGAAGACATGGTGTCCAAAAAGATCCTTTTAATCCTGATGTCAAAGAGTGTACTGCCTACGTTTTCTTCTAGAAGCCTTATGGTTTCAGGTCTCACCTTTAGGTCTTTGATCCATTTTGAGTTTATTTTGGTGAATGGTGAGAAAGAATGGTCAATTTTCATTCTTTTACATATGGCTTTCCAGTTTTCCCAGCACCGTTTGTTGAAAAGACTTTCTTTTCTCCATTGTATGCCCTCAGCTCCTTTGTCAAAGATAAGCTGTCCCAAGATGTGTGGTTTTATTTCTGGGCTTTCAATTCTGTTCCATTGATCTGTGCACCTGTTTTTGTACCAGTACCATATTGTTTTGATTACTGTAGCTTTGTAGTATGTTTTGAAGTCAGGGATTGTGATGCCTCCAGCTGTGTTCTTTTTGCTCAGGATTGCTTTAGCAACTCATGGTCTTTTGTTGCCTCACATGAATTTTAGGATTCTTTGTTCTAATTCTGTAAAGAATGTCATTGGGATTCTGATTGGGATAGCGTTGAATCTGTAAACTGCTTTAGGTAGAATGGACATTTTAACTATGTTTATTCTTCCAATCCATGTACATGGAATGTCTTTCCATCTCCTTACGTCGTCGTCCAATTCTCTCAGAAAGGCCTTGTAATTTTCATTGTATACGTCTTTCACTTCCTTAAATTCACCCCGAGGTATGTTATTCTTTTTGTAGCGAGTGTGAATGGTATTGTGTTCTTGAGCTCTTTTTCTGTTAGTTCGTTTTTAGAATACAGAAATGCTAAGATTTATGCAAATTGATTTTATAGCCTGCAACTTTGCTGTAGTTGTTGATTACTTCTAAGAGTTTTCCAATGGATTCTTTGGGGTTTTCAATATATAAGATCATGTCATCTGCAAACAGCAAGAGTTTCACTTCTTCCCTCCCTATCTGGATTCCTTTTATTCCCTTTTCTTGTCTGATTGCTCTGGCCAGGACCTCCAGTACTATGTTAAATAAGATTGGTGATAGAGGGCATCCTTGTCTTGTTCCTGATTTCAGGGGGATGGTGCTCAGTTTTTGCCCATTGAGTATGATGTTGGCTGTGGGTTTCTCCTATATGGCCTTTATTATGTTGAGGTAGTTCCCTTCTATGCCCATTTTGCTCAGAGTTTTTATCATAAATGGCTGTTGGGTCTTGTCAAATGCTTTCTCTGCATCTATTGAGATGATCATGTTGTTTTTATTCCTCAGTTTGTTGATGTGGTGTATCACATTGATTGATTTGCGGATGTTGAACCATCCCTGTGTCCCTGGTATGCATCCCACCTGATCATGATGTATGATCCTTCCAATGAATTGCTGAATTCTGGTTGCCAAAATTTGGTTTACATTTTTTGCATGTATGTTCATCAGTGATATTGGCCTGTAGTTCTCTTTTTTCGTGGTGTCCTTGTCAGGCTTTGGTATTAGCGTGATGTTGGTCTCGTAGAGTGTGTTAGGAAGTGTTCCATCCTCCCTAATTTTTTGGAATAACCTGAAAAGGATAGGTATTAAATCCTCTCTAAAAGTTCGGTAGAATTCCCCAGGAAAGCCATCTGGTCCTGGGGTTTTCTTCTTTGGGATGTTTTTGATTGCTGTTTCAATCTCTTTCCTTGTGATTGGTCTGTTCAAATTGTCTTCTTCTTCTTGAGTGACCTTTGGGAGATTATAGGATTCCAAGAATTTATCCATTTCCTCTAGGTTATCCATTTTGTTGGCCTACAGTTTTTCATAGCATTCTCTTATAATCCGTTGTATTTCTGTGGAGTCTGTTGTTATTTCTCCTCTTTCAGCTCCGATTTTGTTTATTTGAGCTTTCTCCTTTTTTTTCTTTGTAAGTCTGGCTAGGGGCTTGTCAATTTTATTTATCTTCTCAAGGAACCAGCTCTTTGTTTCATTGATCCTTTCTACTGCCTTTTTTGTTTCAATAGCATTTATTTCTGCTCTGATTTTTATTATTTCTCTCCATCTGCTGACCTTGGGCTTTGTTTGTTCTTCTTTCTCTAATTCGGTTAGGTGTAGTTTAAGATTGCTTATTTGGGATTTTTCTTGTTTGTTAAGATGTGCCTGTATTGTGATGAATTTTCCTCTTAATACAGCTTTTGCTGTATCCCATATGAGTGGTATGGCATGTTATCATTTTCATTTGTCTCCAGGTATTTTTTGATTTCTTCTTTAATTTATTCAATGATCCATTGCATGTTCAGTAGCATATTGTTTAGTCTCCACATCCTTGTGCCTTTCTCAGCTTTTTTCTTGTAATTAATTTCTAGCCTTATAGCATTATGATCAGAGAAGATGCTTGTTATTGTTTCAATTTTTTTAAATTTGTAGAGGCTTGCCTTGTTTCCCAACATATGGTCTATCCTTGAGAATGTTCCACATGCACTTGAGAAGAATGTGTATTCTGCTGTTTTTGGATGAAGTGTTCTATATATGTCTATTAAGTCCAATCGTTTTAGTTTTTCTTTTAGCTCCACTGTTTCCTTGTTGATTTTCTGTCTGGATGATCTGTCCATTGATGTGAGTGGGGTGTTGAGGTCCCCTACTGTTATTGTGTTGTTTTTAACATCTTCCTTTAGGTCTGTTAATAGTTGCTTTATGAACTTAGGTGCTCCTGTGTTGGGTGCATAGATCTTTATAGGCGTTATTTCTTCTTGATGAAATGTTCCTTTGATCATTATATATTGCCCCTCTTTGTCTCTCTTTACCTGTCTTATTTTGAAATCTGCTTTGTCTGATATAAGAATTGCAAGACCTGCTTACTTTTGCTTGCTATTAGCTTGAAGTATTGTCCTCCACCCCTTCACTGTGAGCCTGTGTTTGTCCTTGGGGTGAGGTGTGTTTCCTGGAGGCAACAAATTGTTGGATGTTGTTCTTTAATCCATTTTGCCACTGTGTCTTTTTATTGGAGAGTTCAATCCGTTTACATTGAGAGTGATTATTGATGCATGTGGACTTAATGCTGACATTCTGTCGCTCGTTATCTGGATTTCCTGTGGTTCTTTTCCTGTGTGCTTTAGCCTACCCTTTTAATACTGCAATTTCTTATGCTGGGTTTCTTAGATTTTTCCTTATTTATGTTTTGTGGCTCTGTTCTGTTTTTTAGTTTAGTGGCTACCCTGAAGTTTGTATTTAGAATCTCGTGTATAATATAGTCTATTCTCTGGTGGTCTCTTACTTACTTGGCCTAGACTGATTTAGTCCCTTTGCTCTTCCCCCCTCCTAAATTATTATTTTCATTTCTTATTCCAACTTGTGTTGTGAGTTTGTAGTTAGAGTGATAAGATCGTCTTTGTTTTGGTAGTTTCCTTACCTTTATCCTAATGCTATAGTTGGATATTTGCTATCCTATTCTGGTTCTATCCATCTGTCTCCCTACTCTGTGGTTTGTGACCCCTTTCTCCCTTTTTTCTTTTTTCAGGTATGAGAGCCTTCTTTAGGATTTCTTGTAATGGAGCACTTTTGGTTACAAATTCCCTTAACTTTTGTTTGTCTTTAAAACATTTAATTTCTCCCTCATATCTGAAGGCTATTTTTGCTGGATAGAGTATTCTTGGCTGAAGATTTTTATCTTTTAAAGTTTTGAATATGTCACTCCATTCTCTCCTAGCTTGTAAGGTTTCTGTAGAGAAATCCGCTGAAAGTCTGACAGGAGTTCTTTGTAGGTTATTTTCGTCTGTCTTGCTACCCTGAGTATCCTTTCTTTGTCTTTCATTTTTGCCATTTGTACTACTATATGTCTTGCAGTAGGTCTTTTTACATTGACAAATCTAGGAGATCTGAAAGCTTCCTCTACACACATTTCTCCCTCAATCCCTAGATTTGGGAAGTTCTCTTCTATAATTTCATTAAGCGCACTTTCTACTCCATTTTCCTTTTCCATGTTCTCGGGAATTCCTATGATCCTTAAATTCTTTCTCCTCACTGAATGTGCTATCTTTCGGAGATTTTCCTCATTCTTTTTAATTCTTAGTTCTCTTTCTTCTCTGTCTGGAGCCATTCAGCCTGTCTATCTTCCATCATGCTAATTTGCTCCTCTATGGTGTCTACACAGGCATTCAGGAAATCCGTATTCTGTTTTATCTGGTCCATTGTGTTTTTCATATCTAGTAATTCTGTTTGATTCTTCTTTATAATTTCAATCTCTTTTGTGATGTAACTCCAGAACTCGTTGGCTTGTTTCTCTGTCTTTCTCTCTAACTCATTTAGTTTTTTGAGCCACAAAACATAAATAAGGAAAAATCTAAGAAACCCAGCATAAGAAATTGCAGTATTAAAAGGGTAGGCTAAAGCACACAGGAAAAGAACCACAGGAAATCCAGATAACGAGCGACAGAATGTCAGCATTAAGTCCACATGCATCAATAATCACTCTCAAGGCAAACGGATTGAACTCTCCAATAAAAAGACACAGAGTGGCAAAATGGATTAAAGAACAAGATCCAACAATTTGTTGCCTCCAGGAAATACACCTCACCCCAAGGACAAAACTACTCTGAACTCATTTTCACTTAGTTTACCTATTTCCAAGCCCTCAGGACTTAGTTCTGTCTTTTTATTGTTCTCCTTTTGGTCTGGAGCTTTTATAAATTGCTGGATGGTAGAGGAGCGGTTTTTGCACATGATGGTAGTATTCAGTTGCAGTTACTGCCTGTTGCCACTAGATGGGGGTCGAGAGCCACGCATTCTGAGCTCTCTGCCTTTGCACAAGATGGTGGCACCCAGCGCAGGTTGGGGGAGGAGGGGCACTTTCTCTCACGCGCCGATCTGGATTCCCATCAGCTCTCATTCTTTGGTCTTCTGGGGCCCTAGCTTAATGGGGTCCCCGCACATGGAAGCTTTCCCCTGTCAGTGGGTTTCCACTGCACCGGCGGCAGGAGTCCTGGATGATCCCCCGGTCAAGTGGCCTCTCCCCCACTCCTCCCCTCACCCGTGGCAGCGATCCCAGTCTCTAGGGGAGGGAGTGAAGTTCTCTCTTACCCCGTTCCAGCTCCTCCGAGGCCGGCTGCAGCCTCTCCATCCTCCATCGTCTTGTTTCTGTAGTTTTCTGACGTTCTGGCATTAGGGTCACTAGCTGAAATTCAGTTTTTCCAATCCTTTGTTGTAGTTTGGATGGGAGAGAGTCCTGGGTCAGCTCACCCTGCCATTTTGCTCCGCCCCTTCCATTTAGCTCTTTTGATGAAGATATTATCATGTATTTTATAAGTGAAAAAGCAGACTCTGTTAAGCATACAGTGTTTTCTAATTTTATCCTATTAAATGCCACCAGTGTTACTTTTCTAATTCCTTCAAAAATGATAGGTCGAGGGGCTGGGGGTTATGAACATGGGGAGAGTCTGCAACTGAAAATCAACTTCAAGGCTTGATAAGAGGATCCAGATCAGGTTATTATCAACAACTCTTCTGTACCAATATTTACAGCACAGAATCACAGTATGCATTCTGGAATCGCCACATTAAGACATTAAAAAATGGTTATGTTTTCACCATCAGAAGTCTAAACCCCAAAAGACTAGGGAACCCCCAAAAAGACTAACAGCAGATTTTTTGGCACAAACTTTGCAGGTCAGAAGGGAGCAGCACAAAATATTCAAAATTCTCAAAGAAAAAAACTTCCAAGAAAACTCAACCTGGCAAAGTTATCATTCAGAATTGAAGGACAGATAAAGAGTTTTGGAGATGAGCTAAAACTAAAGGAGTTCATCACCTCTAACCTGGCCTTACAAGAAATGTTAAAGGGACTTCTTTAAGCCAAAAAGAAAGGGCACTAATTAGTAAGAAGAACACATATGAAAGAATAAATCTCACCAGAAAAATATATAGTAAAGGTAGTGGATTACTTATAAAGAGAGCATGAAGGTTAAAAGACAAAAGTAGTAAAAACAACTATGATTTCAACAATTAGTTAAGAGATACACAAGAAAAAGTGATGTAAAACGTGATATCAAAAACATAAAACATGAGGAGGGGAGTAGAAGTATTCAGCTTTAGAATGGGATCAAACTTCAGTTGTTACCAACTTAAAATCGACTGTTGTAAGTTGTTATATGTAAGCCTCATGGTAACCACAAAGCAAAAACCTATAGTAAACACACAAAAGACAAAAAGAAAGGACTATAAGCATACCACTAAAGAAAGTCATCAAACCACAAAATAAGAGAGCAAGAGAAGAAGAAAGCAACAAAGAGGAACTACGAAAATAGCCAGAAAATAATTGACAAAATGGCAATAAATACATACCTGCCAATAATTACTTTAAATGTAAATGGACTAAATTCTCTAATCAAAAGACAGAGTTGGCTCAACAGATAAAAAAACAAGAGCCATCTATATGCTGCCTACAAGAGACACACTTTAGATGTAAGGATACACACAGACTGAAAGTGTAGTGATGGAAAAAGATATTCCATGGAAATGGAAACTGAAAGAAAATTGGAATAGCTGTATTTATATCAGACAAAATTGACTTTAAAACAAAGATTATCATAAGAGACAAAGAAGAGTGTTACATAATGACAAAGGGCTCAATCCAACAAGAAAATACATCATTTGTAAATATTTATGACCCAACGCAGGAGCACATAAATATATAAAGCAAAATATTAACAGGCAGCAATATAATAATAGCAGGGGATTTTAACACCCTACTTACAGCAGTGGATAGATCACCCTTACAGAAAATCAGTAAGGAAACACAGGCTGTAAATGACATGTTAGACCAGATGGATTTAACAGATATTTACAGAACATTCTATCCAAAGGAATATACAGATTCAATGCAATTCCTATCAAAATTCTGATTGTATTTTTCACAGAAATAGACAACAGTCCTAAAATTTGTATGGAACCACAAAAGACTCCAAACAGCCACAGCAAACTTGAGAAAGAACAAAACTAGAGGCATCACATTCCTGATTTCGAACTATATTACAAAGCCATAGTAATTAAAACAGTATGGTAAAGGCATAAATAATAAAAAAAAAAAAAGACACATAGATCAACAGAACACAATAGAGAGCCCAGAAATAAACCCATGCAAATATGGTCAATTAATTCATGACAAAGGAGCCAAGAATGTACACTGGGTAAAGGAGAATCTGTTCAATAAACGGTGTTGGGAAAACTGGATAGCCACATGCAAAAGAATGAAACTGGACCACTATCTTACATCATACACAAAAATTAACTCAAAATGAATTAAAGACTTGAACCTAAGGTATGAAACCATAAAACTCCTAGAAGAAAACATAAGCAGTAAGCTCCTTAACATAGGTCTTGGTGATAATTTTTTAAATCTGACACCAAAAGCTAAAGCAACAAAAGCAAAAATAAACAAGAGGGACTGCATCAAGCAAAAAGCTTCTGCACAGCAAAGGAAATCATCGACAAAATGAAAAGGCAACCTAATGAATGGGAGAAAATATTTTCAAATCATGTAGCTGAGAAGGGGTTAATATCCAAAATATACAAAGAACTAATACAACTCAATAGCAAAAAAAACCCAAGCAGTCCAATTAAAAAATGGGAAGATCTAAACAGACTTTTTTTCCCAACAGGACATACAGATGGCCAACAGGTACATGAAAATTCGATATCAAACATCATTAATCGTCAGGGAAATGCAAACCAAAACCACAATGAGACATCCCCGCACACCGTTAGAATGGCTATTACCAAAAAGACAAGAAATAAGTTTTGGTGAGGATGTGGAGAAAAGGGAACCCATGTGAACCGTTGGTGAGACAGTAAACTAGCGCAGCCACTATGGAAAACAGTATGCAGGTTCCTCAAAAAATTAAAAATAGAACTACCATACGATTCAGTAATTCCAATTCTGGGTATTTATCTGAAGAAAATGAAAACACTAATTAAAAAAGGTAAATGTACCCTTATGTTCACTGCAGCATTATTTACAATAGCCAAGACAAGAAAACAACCTAAGTGTCTACTGATGGATAAATGGATAAGGAAATTGTGGTATATATACATAAAATATTTAGCCAGAGAAAAATGAAATCTTGCCATTTGGGACAACATAGATGGACCTCGAGGGCATTATACTAAGTGAAATAAGTCAGAGAAAGACAAACACCCTATGATTTTTCTTATATGTGGAATCTAAAACAACAACAAAAGCACACACAAAAAAACCCAAGCTCAGAGATATGGAGAACAGATTAGTGGTTGCAAGAGGTGGAGGCTGGGGCGTAGGAGAAGTGGGTGAACTTCTTTAGTTTAAATAAATTGAATAAAAATTTTAAAAAATTCAATTTAAAAAATGGCTACGTTTTCACCATCATAAGTCTAAACCATAAGAAATCTACTTCTTTTACTTCTTGTCTACTCCTTAAATCTCAAGTATACTTGAATGCATTAACCACCACACAACACTGTTAAGTTTTTTCTTTGAATAAAAGACGTTTAAATTGATTCTTTAAATAACAAGCACCACAGACGCAGAGCTATTAACCTGGAGTGATTGCTTTTCTATACACACTGCATTTTGGAGAAAGATCAAAGGCTGTATCTTGCTTCCACAATGACCTCTACATAATTTCAACAACATTGTTTGGAATGGCCAATTTAACCAAGTTTCAGGTTTCTTTTTCCCTCCCAGGTATACATAAATGTTTCTAACATGCAGGGGGGCTCAAGGAGGAAAAGAGGGAAGTACCATCAGTACAAACATGGACAACTGGCATCTCCTTCACTGAAATGCCAAATGTTTCCTCTTGAAGCCAAGTGCTCAAGACGAGTCGAATTTTGCCCTAGTTTCTTGGTTGTCATATTTGCAAACTTCCATTCTCTCATCACTAGTCATTTATTCAGTGTCAGGTCACTCACAGTACTCTGCTGGGCATCACACCAAATTATTTAGATATACTTGGTCTTCTAGAATCTGAGAAATATAACCCACAGAAAAGTGCACACTGACTGAATTAAGTAAGAGTCACAAAACAAACAGGTCTTCAGAATTTGCTTTGCTCTTTACCATCTATGGTCTGTTTTGACATACATTATAGGAAAGGCACAGTGGATCATGGTGGGGGAGGCAGAACCATCAGAACTGTGTGTTTGGATGAGATGAGGCCGTTCAGATATAATCCAAAGCGACAAAGACTGAGTTGCTCATTATTAGAAATATTCTAAGAGTCCCCCTCTTCTCCCGGTCCCATTGAGAAACGCCACCCACCACATCCTCAGGAGTTAATATAGGTAAGCACTGCTTCATGTGCCCCAGGAAGACACTGTGGAAGAGGCTAAGACCACCAGAGCTCCATTCTTTGTGATAACCTCAGACAGTCTTCCTCCTCCAGTGTAGCTTACAGAATCATGGCCAAGAAGGCAAAAGTGAAAACACCGCAGGTGAATGGAAAGAATATTTGCAAGGGAAAGAAACAGTAGCTGGCTGTCAGCTTCGCCACAATTATTACGCATTCTATGGAGAGTTTTTGTTTTGCATAACAAATTGAAAGTTAATACATATAAATGAGATCAGCTTTCTACAGAGGCTGGGAGGCAGGCATCTCCCTGGTAGATGGAAGCACCTCCTGTCCCGACTACACACCCACACACATCCCATAAACCTCCTCTAGCCCATTATCTGAAACGTACAGCGTTAGAGTCCCGTCTTTGAATCTGCTATTAAAACACAAATTCCTTTCTAAGTGGCAACATATCAGGCTATCAGCTATTAACAACCTCTTCATTAATTAATCAAAGTTAAAGAAGCTACTTATCCAGAAAGGGCCCAAGGGAATGATAGGAAAGGCGGAATTGTTCATTTATCAACATTTATTGAGGGTCTCTACTATTCAACACCACACGACCAAGTGAGGATACAGTGACGAATTCATTCACTCATTCACTAACTCCCTTCCTCATTCATTCATTCAACAGATATAACAGGAATTGGGATATAAACCCTGCCCTCAGAGGGACTATAATCCAATAGAAGAAATAATATTTATATCTACAAAGCAGGAATAAATACTATGAATTTAAAAAACAAGCTAAGTGCTATGGAAGTCAGTAGACAGGAGAGATTAATACTACCTGAGGGGATCAAAAATAGCTTCACGGAGAAGGCATTTAACCTGAATGTTCAAGGATGGCAAGCATGTGAATATGGCCAAGTGGGAGAGATGGCTGAGGAAATGGCATCAAGCTGCTAACCTACTGCTGAAAGAGGCCAGGCAGCAGAAGGCCGGAGTCTACTGGGTGCCAGATGCTGGGGGGAGTGGAAGGAGGGAAAGTGAATGATAAGGTGTGCAGGAAGGTAGGAGAAAATTCCAGAGGCAAACAGCAGGTATTGTTTTACCAATGTGCTTGAGGCCAGGTCTGCATTTATTTATGTCTCAGGCCTTATTCTCCTGAAAGTATGATTTTGTGGGTTTGGAGATTCTGCAGCCAAAGCCCACATTTTACAGAAGAGAAAACAGAGGAGTTTGATAAACTATCCAAGGCCACAGAGCTAGTAAGTGGCTGATCTGAGACTATAACTGACTTGCCCAGAAATGAATAAACATAGGATTCTTTCCACTTGTACCAAAGGTTATCAACCTGGCTAGCAGGATCTCGTGCATGTGTATAAGGTACACATGAGAGTTGAGGAAGAAAGAAAGATTGACTCTGAAGTTAATCAGGAGGGACACGAGTTATGAGAGTTAACAAACTCAGACCCGCATATTTTCACATCATGAGAGAAGTTTCCTTAGGAAACAAGGACCAAAATGGCAACTTGGGCCACAATATTTGCCATCTACACAACAGCTGGTCTATGAACTATAACAACTCAAGCTTCTAAGACCTTCTTAGCTTTGTTAAGAGGGTGCCTACTTCACTCATAAACCCCCCGTCATCAAAATTATTATAAATGCAAATGACAGATCCACGGATAGCCAAGGACTGACTTCTCAGCAGGATAAAATGGAACCAGCATCTACCACTTGAATTTTCAATGAAGCGAAAGCATCTATATTCATAGCCAGACTTCCAATTCACTAAGACATGCTGTCTTAACAGTAAACATGAAATGCCAGGAAAGACATAAAAATGTTTTAAAGCAAGTTGCACTGGGACTTCATCTGTTCTAGGAAATTTCTGCCTCCATCAGAATTAAGTTTCCTCCACTCGGTAAGTCATATTAATTCCCCTTAATTCTAGACCACTCAGAGCAGTAGTGAGCAGAGAGGCTGTCCACAAATCACAGAATTAGAGAACGTTGGCAAGTATCTCAGACATTATCTGATCTGACTCCATTTTTACCTAAGATGAAACCAGCCCACGGAACTAGTGACTTGGCTAAGATCACACACATCATAAAGACAGATAACCAGTTCCAGAAGCAGATCTTCTGCCTCCAGACATTGCTCACCTACAGCCTAAGGAACCGGCATCCCTGCGTTCTCCTGGCCAGGTGCAGGATTCTACTCCCCCTACCAAGAAGGCAGTGTGCTCAGGCTTGATCAGGGACCGTTCCAGCTCCCCACCTCAGGTGGGACTTCATTCTAATCTTTCAGATTCTCACCTACAAACATAAAATATCAAAAGTGAGACTCTCTTTTTCCTCTCAAGCTACTGACATGACAGGGTAACTTTTTCAGATATGTCTAAGTGATCTTTTCTAGAAAGTCACACAGCTTTGTGCTGTTTCCTTCTACATAACTCCCCTTCTCACTTTGAAATATTTGCTACTTCAGTGAACGAATATATTAGGATATAAATATAGCTCCAATGAGTACTACAGAATTAGAAGCTATGGACACATCCTATGACAGAGGATGGTTACGAGTATGATCACTTGATGGAAAATGATTTTGCTACTAACATTATCTGGATAGTTAACATTATCAAGACTACACCACGAATTTTAAAAGCCTTTTAGGATTTAATGCTAAGTGGAAAAAATCTAACTTATAATATTGAATATAGTCTGTGATTATGCTTTGTACAACTATCTTTTCTTAAAAAGGTTAAAAATTCACTAAAATAATAATAATGGCCATTATGTTGCAATTTGTAGAATTATGAGGAAATGCTACTAAAAAAACTAAGATTCCAAAAAACTATTATAATATTTTGATATTTTAAATTGTACAACTAAAGATAATTATAAATTTAAAATGTGTTAGAAAGAAAACTATAAATCTGACTTGGGTGAAAGAGGCAGAGGATACTATCATCTGGAGTTCTAGACCCTGGAGTTCAGGAAGCAATGGAGATGTTTCACAGCGCTCTGCGTATGCCAACTACTTAACAGGGAAGAATGTTCTAGAAATCCGCTGCCTTTTTCATAGCTGGTTCCTTGTCAGTCTAGATCTGAAATGAAATTGATTTATTTGCATCACTTAACTGTTTAAAAACTCAACACTGAAATGATGGACTGTTTCCTTCTGGCTACCCTCCCTACCATTTCAACAGTTATCAGAGAAGAGTGCCTTAGCTTGGCATTAGAGGAAAAACTGTGAGCTTCCTCCCAAGGTGTGCCTTGCAATTTTGAAACTTTAAATACTGATGGAATCACTATACTTGATAGACTCTGTATTTTATTAGACAGTGACAGACCAGTTGAAACTTAGCAAGAGAAGATACCAAATAATGTGTATTTTCAGAGAGGTTCAGAACAAGCACGATACATTCGTGTTCTTATGCTACCATGATGGTTTTTTAGATGTCTGTCAAATCAAAGAAGTGTCTCTTTATTAGAGATTTTAGAAAGAGAAGATTAGTAGGTATAGAGAAAATTAGAGAGCATGCTATTTCAGGTATGAGCCAAGCTTTGTAAGAAGGTTTTGGGGCCTGTAAACCAGAAAGCGACATCCAAAATAGTCAATGTTAATCAATATTTATCAAGTTTATGAATTTGAATTCCTTAATGAAAAGGATAAATTCTATAATACCTTATATTTCTATACTTTACAGAAGTTTACAAAGTATTTTATGTTACATTTATTATATGTATCCTTTATTTTTTTTATTTTTTTATTTTTTTAAAGATTTTTTTATTTTTTCCTTTTTCTCCCCAAAGCCCCCGTACATAGTTGTATATTCTTCGTTGTGGGTCCTTCTAGTTGTGGCATGTGGGACGCTGCCTCAGCGTGGTCCGACGAGCAGTGCCATGTCTGCGCCCAGGATTCGAACCAACGAAACACCGGGCCGCCTGCAGCGGAGCACGCGAACTTAACCACTCGGCCACAGGGCCAGCCCCTGTATCCTTTATTTTTTAACGAACACGTTCTATGGTGAGTAAAGCTGGGGTTATTATTCCCATTGTACAGATGGAGGATGTAAGGCTCAGAGAGATTTGGCTTAGCCCAATCCTCAAAGAGCCAGGATTCAAAACCAAGCCTTTAGACTTAACCTAGTGCACTCTCTCTATTGCCTCTTCCAGCCTGGTTTGGAAGAAAACTAAACTTGATGACCTCTCACAGTATTCCTCAGGCCAAAGAACTTGAACAGGTTGGTGGTGAATAAGTTGAAAGTAGAATTTAACAAAATACACAAAGTTTTAAAAGTATGACACTAATGAATTCGTAAATTCATAATAAGAAAAACTATTCCATCAGATAGTTTTCTTAATGACTTACTAAGCTATATTATGCACCATAATCAATAAACGTCAGGGAAAGACTTAATAAGGGACAGAAAGTCGTGCATTAAGTAGATATAAAAGCTACTGATCTAATCAGCAAATCCATAAAAAAGGCTGTCCTTTGCCTGGGTTCTGGAATCATAAACTATGATTTCCAATCATTCATGCTCATTGAAGAGGCCAATCTGTAAAGAGGATCATTTTCTGGAGGGCAGAAAAGGCAAAACAATAATAAATACAAGTAAACAAATATATGAAAAAAATTCAATTTCTCAGGTAATCAAAGAAATACAAATTAAGATGCCATGTTTTATCTATGAATCTGCAAAATAAGTTTTTAACAGTAATATCTAGTGTTGGTAGAGCACATTGAAACAATCTCTCATAGTTATAGAGTAAATATAAAATGCAGTCAGCTTTTTAGAAGCATTCTGACAATGTTTATTAAAAACATATGAATTTAACCAATAACATTACTTAACATTAATTTATCCGGAAAAATTCACAAACACTAGTCTAATGTGAAAGGATGACCATCATTGTTTTATACAAGCAAAAAACAGCAGATAATCATTTAATAAAAAAGAGGCATTATAAACAAATTCTGGGACATCCATATAACAATACTATTCAGTCCTTTAAAATTCACATTCTCAAGGAATATTTAAGGACATGGTAAACTATATGATGTGTGAGAATGTAGGGTATATGTTCTTGCATACAGTATGATCCCAACTTCATAAAATAAAAAATATATACCTAGATGCACGTAAATTATACTGGAAGGAAAAACTCCAAACTATTTTAAAATTAAATTTTGGGATTTCTTACAGAATCAATACGAGAATAGTAACGCATTGAATTCTCAAGCTTTATTTGGCAATATATGAGTATAAAACATCTTTATAATGGCGGGAAATGACTTACTGGTACATATTGATGGCTTTGTCCCAAAGTCATCCTGCCCACAGCTGACAGGAAAGAGTCTTAATGACACACAGACCTCAAGAACCTTTATATTGGTCCCCAATAAAACAGCATCTATGTGATATTTCCTTTTAAAATTAAGTTGAGGGAAAAGTCTCTACTGAAGAATTGTTATATTTATCAAACAATGAGAATTATATCACTACCTTGAGATGCCAGAGAGTTCAGAAATGCTCACTGACACCTTCTGCCTGACTGTAGGTGTTTTACAAGAAGAACTTTAGGAAGGGGGTGTGTGTGTGTGTGCGTGCGTGCGTGCGTGTTTAATGGGAAGGACTACAGATCCCAGGATGGGACTCTGTCTGTTCTAAAAGGAATGAGCTCTCTCTCTCAGGGAATGAATGTTTCACTTGGTACTTAGGCCCTTGCTACAAGTTCTCCAGGGTTTCAGTAACATGCCTGTAAGACCCACTGGTCACCTTCTTCAACCCTACTATGTTCTTCATGTTTGCTGGTCTCATTTTAATCTGCTGCTTATGCTCAACCTACAAAGCTGGCAGAGTATGAACCTGCCTTTAAATTCCATTAGTTGAGCTTTTCATTTTTGTGTAGTTTGGTTCAGGAATTAATTCTATATACTGAATATATGCTAAACTGACATTTTATTGAACTTGGAATGTTTACCAAATGCTAGCATGCAGCCAGCCAACAATCCATTTTCAGTCTATTCAAGATAGTCAGACCCACCTTCAGCAGGTCAGCTTATAAATGAACAAGATTCTCAACCAGACCATTAGCATTTTTTGACTGAGAGTCAGGAAATAAGAGCTGGTTGTACCTCTGAACCATGTGGTCTAGTACAAAACCGGGATTAAGGAAGGTAGATATTCATTAGGTCAGCCTCTCTGTGGATCCTGGACCTCTTCTCTCCTCTCCCTCCTTGTCAAGTTCACTGCCTACTCAGCATCCATATGAAGTGACAATCTATATTGGTGTCACCAAACTTACCTGACGACAGAGCACCATAAGAGTCCATGAGGCACATTCAGATTAAAGTGGACAAAAAAAGCTATCAAAAATGAACTAATTACAGCAAAAAATATGAAAAGATTCATATGCATTTTCTTTAAAAGAACAAAAAACTAAGATCTATTCAATAAAAAGTTCAGAATATATGTTAAAATTATAGAGAAGGTACAGAATATAAACTGACAAAATGACCAGACAACTGATATTCTGGTGGTATCAATGGGCACCAGGCTGCACGCATTGGATAGCTGCTCATGGCATTTGTGGCCACGGCACACCCAATCTTAAATGACAGAGTAAACTTCCCTCATTGGTCCCAAACAGCTACGTCAAGGGTTGTCATGCAACAGCTTCATGACTCTCGGAATCAATGTAGTAAGCTGCTATTGAAATGTCTATTATCAATCAGAAATGTCCTTAAAAAGAGTTATTAACGTCAACACTTATTCCAAGTCAAACATTCGAATACAGTGTGAAGGTGCTGCCTGGCACCATGGATCATGCACAAACTCTCCTTTGTGTGATAAACTGCTAGCACAGATCTATAAAAACAGACTGGAAACAGTTTAAGAGGGGAACCCAGCGGCCTAAGCCTTACTACTCAAGAAGGCAGCCCAGCAGCAATCTAACCCCAAATTACCCCATTCTCAGCATCGCCCCATTCCTATACTCCGTGGACCCTTCCAAGGCTAATCTGAGAACACCACCTTCACTAGAACACTGTTTCACCCCCAAAGGCAGGCATTTATTGCCACCTAAGATCTATAACAAACCCTTCTCAATTTACCCATTACTTTGTCTTACCCTTTTTCTACTCCAGCCTAATTTTCCTACTCAGTCCTTCAGACACATCCTGCACATCAGTTTGCTCACACCTTGGTCTCCTCCTCTAAAGCCCTCCTCTCTGCCCTTAAGAATCCTCCAATTCATGAAGATCCAACTTAAGGCCTTCATGTTCTACCACCTCTGTGAGGCCTTTCCTGCCCTCTGACGATCTTGCAGCACATGCTGTCTGTCCCAGAGCACCCCTCTCAGATGCCATTGCATTGCTGGTTGGCTTGGTCTGGGCCTTGTCTCTCCAACAAGACTATAGTATCTTGAGAGCAAGGACCATGACCATCCTTCTTTGCACTACCCCAGATGCCTACCATGGGCTAAAATACTTGGGCCTTGATTGAGAAAGAAAACCCTAAAGTCAATTTCAACACTCTAGTAACAATCTTTTTCTCTTCACCAAACAGGTACAATACACCAAGATTATGATACTTATCCGTAGCTCTCCAAAATTAGCTGATGAGAGCGGGCCCTCTCTCTAATGAGTGCATTATTTCTCAAAGGCACCAGCTAGTTGGACCTAATGACACAATAGGCAATGACCTGACCTGCTAGCTGATGGCTAGGCAAAACCAAATGGCAAACTCAAGGCTCTTCTCTGGCTGCTGCCACACACAGCAGATAGATGACAACACTAAGTGCTCTAAGTGTCAAGGAAGAAAGATGGATACGGTCCTTGCTATCAAAGTATTTGTAGTCTTGTTAGAGAGACAAGGCCCAGAGCAAGCTAACCAGCCAGGAAGTACATGAAGGGTGCTCTGGGGTAGACAGTGTGGGCCTGGCCCAACCAATCTAAATAACAGAAGCAAGCTTTGCTCACCTGGTTCCAAAAAGCAATGCAAACAGCTACCTGTCATAATGCCACAGTTCATCACACTTTTTAAGGGCCAGCATAAAAAATAACAGAAAATTAAAAACCATTAAAAAGAAACAAAAACAAGCAAACAAGAACAGAAAGGCAAAAAAAAGACATACTCTTGGTTAACCTCAAGCCAGTGGAAGCCAGTGTCTGATCTCCCAGGCCAGGGCTGGTAACAGAGGAAGGTGCCACCCTCCTGTGGTTATAAGGAGTGCAGCATGGGCGACAGTTTCCAGAAGATTTCTCCTGCAGGGTTACCAGATCCAAACTGGGCAGAACTAGAAAGATGAGGCAGTGTGGGATGGTAAGGTGCGAGGGAACTCCTGGAGGCAGTGTTCACAACTCACCCAGCCCAGAAACCTGGAGAGCAGGGATCAGGTCAAGGAGACACAAAGCAGAGTCACAGCCCACAAGTACAACAAGAGAGGAGCCAGAGAAGAGAGAGACCAGGGTGAGTTAGGTAGATCTGTATCAAGACTGCAGCCAACTGCTGGGGACCACCACTGAGTCAAAGTCAAGCAGAGCCAAGATCCTAAAGTTGAATGTTCATCCTCAGGGATTCCTGACATTCTGAATTTCCTTTTACAAGTGGGAACTTAAGCTTTCTGGGACGAGAGCAAGGATTTCTAAATATCTGCATTTTTCCTAGTTATTCTGTGATTTAAAAACTAAAAAACAGGCCGGTCTTTCCATAACCACACAAGTGGGATGTGGGATGTGTATTGTGTGGCTAATCCACAGCAATGCCCAAACCACACTGTCCCGGACAAAGAGCTCTCCCTTCTGCTAATGGGGTCTTTGCTGGATTTGGACCAACTTAATTTAGCTAAATGAAACGTCATCTCGTTTCCATGTCTGACCTCTGATGGTACAAGGTGCCACAGAATCATCCACTCTGTGAAATCAAAACTGTGCCCTGTTCACCACAGAGTGTTCTGCATCCAAGGGCGAAGATAAGACCTGTTTCACATGGGTGATGTTTAGAAGAATGCTCATCTTATAAGAGTTCATTAAACTGTATTTTATGCAGTTTTTGTAGTTGTCTTACATTTAACAATAAAAAAATCAAGAGAAATGAGGCAGATACATACCCTGCAAGTATAAACAAATATAATACAAGGTAGAAGGAATTCAACAACTATTGAACCCTTGCTGTGCCTCAGGTCCTGTACTTACACTGTGTAGAATCTGTCATTCAATCCTCACCTCCAACCTACAAGGGGAGTTTTGCTTCACTTTACAAATAGAGGCAATAAAAACTTTGAATGTTTCAGAGATTAAGTAAGAAGAGAGCTAAAATGTGACTCTAGGCACACCTGGCTCTGAAGTGAATAAACTGCTTTTACATCTAGCCAACACTGGACACGGTAGGGAGGCTCAGGGATGGAGGGAGAGCCTCAAATATGGAAGCAAAGAAGGCCATGAAGGACAGTGAACATTTGGGCATGCCACCCCTTTCACCAATCTCTCTACAGGATCAGTATCTGAGAATTCTTTCTACTCCTTTTCAAGTGAAATTTCCTTAGTAAGCAATCATCAGTGTGTTCTTTCTCTTCTCTCTTTTTAAAGTGTGACTCAGTAGTCAAAGAGAGAAATGAGTGGAAGAGTTGAAAAAGAGAAAAGATGAAATTAGTAAAAAAAAATAGAAACCCTTGATTTAGAAAACTTATAAATTCCATTTCCAAAATAAGGCTCCACTCTAAAAATATGCCTCTTGAAGGCTGAAACACTTTTAAAAATCACATAGTACGCTGATCTAACTAATGGCTTTCAAACTTTTTTTCAAGGAGTTCTAAAATCCACCTAATCTAAACTACTACTTCTAATCTTCCACAAAAGAAAAAAATTAAAATTATTATTAAAAAGGGAAAAATCTAGCAGGAACATACAACATGACATCTTACTGTCATAGAAAGCAAGAAAGGACCCAAAGACTAACAGAGCTATGTTAAAAGGACACAAGAACCAGATTAAAGAAGTTTTCAAAAAGAGGTGGCCAAATTTGGTAAAAAAATAATAACTATAATTGATAGCAACATAATGAATAGATAAAAATCCATGTGTTTACAGTAATGGGCATTAAAAAGTAAGAAGGGAAACCCTATAACTCAAACATATTCCCATCCCTTGTTGCAGCCTCT
Organism: Equus caballus; assembly: GCF_041296265.1. Classification (NCBI taxonomy): domain Eukaryota; kingdom Metazoa; phylum Chordata; class Mammalia; order Perissodactyla; family Equidae; genus Equus; species Equus caballus. The sequence continues at coordinate 80,224,026 of NC_091699.1, read as the reverse complement.
GAGTTGAGGATGAGTGATGAGTTTCAGTGTTCCTTTCACATTGAATTTTTGCTTCGTACAGCCCTTTTCCATTACAAAAGTAAAATAAAGTGAATAAGCACCACAGTGGGCAACGCCTTTGGCGGCAGAGAAAGAAATTATTCTTCAGACATCGAGCCCTCTTTTGAGGTTGCAAGGTGGAGGAAATGGAAAAAAGGAATGAAAATAACTGATTTTATATTTAGAATTTCATATAAGGAGGCAGGAGACTCTTCTCCCAACTTTACACTGACTTTGCACCATGTCTTGAACAAACTGTATTCTCTAAATGTTTACAAAGTTCAATAATTTGCAGAGTCAAGATGGAAAAACAACAAAGCAAGAAATGTCCCTGGAAGGAAGAGATAGTAAGAGAAGAGTCAATCCTAACAGAAGCTGAAACGTAAAGAATTGATAGCACAAGGCCTCCCAAGTGCTTCTGGCAGTGGAGACAGTGGCGTGGTACAACTTAAACATACCAGGTCCACGTCAGGTTCCCGGATAAGAGTCTCAACTTTGCCAATCACTAGCTGTGTGTCCTGGAGAAGCCGCTTTACCTCTTGCACTAAGGCTTCCTCAATAAAGGAGGTGGTCTCCATGACCCTTCACTCCCACTCTATGATCCCATGAATGTCTGAACTTCTCACTATCTCCCTGTGCTGTGTACCCTTGGGTGAATTAACTCCCCTGTGCCTCAGGTTCCTCATCTGTAAAATGGGGATGCTAAGAGTTCCAGCACCTCACTTGGTTGCTGTGAGACATAATGAGAAAATACATGTAAAGACTTGATGGTGCCTGTCATGTAGTAAGCATGCCAAAAATATTAGCTATTGCTGTCATTCTAATGAAACATAGAAATTATTATAACTTTCATCACCCACCCAAAAGGTTCTCCAAAAGCTAATAATCCTTCAAAGACCAGCTCTGATGCATTCATCATTCCAGCAGGATTTGCCTGCATTTGCCTTCCTTGTTCTATGACATTGTGTCTTTTGACAGCTCCTGGATGTCTGCACCATTTTCATGATGAGATAACTGCACAGCATCCTGCACCAAGCCAGGACGTAAGGCCATCTCTTCTCTGGAGTGGGGAGAGAAAGGAAGAGCAGCTGGAATAGGTCTAACAGATTGATTTTTTCAGTGAGAGTAAAAGGACTCTAACCAAAGGGAAACCAAGCATTGGCAGAAAAACCAATTGACCAGAGAGCTCAGCATTCTTGACTCAGGTAGGCAAGTCTGGTTATAAGGCTGACAGAGTGTAGATAAATGTTGAAGCTAGTACATGCTGTTCATGATACTGTTCTCTTTGGTTTTTATCAGTTGAAAATTCCTAATAATTTTTTATCTATGAAATTTTTAAAATCTAATGGTTGAAAAAAAATCTTATCCTTCATGATACTGGGGTATGCACTGTGCAGATGACCGAAAGCTTCCTGGTTGAAGAGTAACCTCTTGAATACCTTTTCTCTGCTCCCTATAACCATGTCAAAAGCTTCATCTTCAAGATCTTAAGAAACTTTATTTACCTAAGAAGGTCTTAGCTATGAACCCAAAGGGAGCGTGAACTTTTTAGAATTATTACATGCTCCTTTTTCCATTACCTCAGGACTAGCCCCTATGGGAGGAGAGAAGGGAAAGCAATTGAGTCAAGGAGAAAAAAATACCTTCATCTCCCTGTCCTATCCCTTCGAAAGTCCCTTAGCAAACTGCAAAATGTGTTTAAAAAAATTCTATATTCCTTTATGACAAACCCAGAAATATCACTGTCTTTGGAATGCTGTCTGGGTTAGAACTATCTAAAAATAAAACATTACTTCAGGGACATGAAAAGAAATATAAATTACCCAATGAATGTGACACCATAAGGAGAATTAAACAAAACAAAGAAAACATAGAACTACGGAATACGTTTCTTTCAAAGATATTCCTTTTTGTCCACAGTCCTCATAATTGGATAGGTCTGGGGCTGTCCCCAGCCAGGAAGAGAAGGTAAATAACCTCTGAAGGTTGGATAAGGGGAAAAACATCTAAAAAGGAGTAAAATAACTCACCCAAGGGTCTGTTCCAGCTTAAGTGTCCATGTGGCACACATCAATGACTCTCATCCGCCTCGATCCAGTCATTCAACAGATTTCCTGAGCTCTCAGTACATGTGGGTTGCTGGGGGTTGAGGGGGCTGAGGAGTGAGACACAGTCTCCATTGCCCTCACAACTTGCTAGATCAGAGGGTCGCATAGGGGACAAAGGGACCCCACGAGAAACAGCCATGCTGGGCTGAGGGGTGGAGCAGGGCATCAGAGGAGGGCTTCCCAAGGTAAAGCCTTGTAAGAGGCAAAATAGCCTGGTGGTTGAGAGCACAGGCTAAGGGCCAGATGCCTGGGTTCAAATCCCAGCATCACTGGCTCTGTGACCTTGACAGAGTTATTGAACATCTGTCTCACTCTTCACATTGTAAAATGGTACAAAGATAAAATAGTCACTGTTCCAAAGGTATAGTGAGCATTAAATGAATATTTTGCATAAAATCTCTAGAATAATACAAATTCTTGGCAAATAAATGACTATTACTCAAACTGGGACATTTTGAGCATGAGAGAGTGTGATGCTAATAATTACAGTGGAATAGAAGGAATCAACTGAGCTATCTGAGGCAAATGGGACATTTGGTCACCTATGTATGTGTTCATGGATGTTATTACTGAAGGATGTTATGGCACATGGATAACAAGCGCAAAGACAAAGAGACTGATGAATTCAAGGAATTCAGGTTCTTTTTCACCTGTTCCCAGAGATGACCTACCTTTCCTTCAGAGCACTTGTACAGTTGGAAGTTATGCACTGATCAGTGTGAATGCCTGACTAGCATTTATTTCCCCCATTGGACCATAGGCTCAGCAAGCTTGGTTACAGGCACAAAATGGGCACTCCTTTCTGTTGACTGGTTGTTGAAGGAACCTGGCATGGCAGAGGAGAGAATACAAAAACAGACTGCAGCTGTCATGAGATAGGCTCCTCAGATTCCCCTTCAAGAGAGAACCTGCTCCAAGGAGCACCATTAGTGACAGCTCCTAGCTGTGGGTGTCTGTAGGATCTGCCTCAACTTTCAAGCTGAGGCTGTGCTCTCCTCAGGCAGCTCCAGCCCATGACAGAGCAAGGCTCGCCATTCCTCACCAGCAGGGATTCCTCCTTCGGTAATTTTTGCACCAAAGCTCCTTGTTGGGCTGGACAAGACTTTCTCAGAGCTGCACCAGAGTCTGAGGCTCTTCCTACCCAATCATCCTTCCATCCCCTTTTCTTTTTCAGAGGTGTCAGACCAACATCACAATCTAAAGCTTTTCCTGCCTATTCCTGCCCCTCTCCCCATTGTCTTTCACAGAGGCCTCCTCCCCACCATAAATCTCTTGTATTTCTAATTTGGGTCGGTGTCTGCTTCCTGGAGGAATCAACCAACACGAAAGCAGAAAGATACAGTACTGAAGCATGACACAGGAGTCAGAGCTTCCAGGGCCATGCTAAGAAATGTGACTTTTATTGTGGATAAAGAAGAATTGAACTACAGGAAAGTGGTGAGAGATCTACACTCTACAAACAGCAGTGTGGAGAACGGCTTGAAGGAACAGCACAATCATCTTCCAGTGAAACATCCAGATGAGAAACGATGAGGGTATGGATGAAAGCTAAGTAACAAAGCCTAACCACATGTGCTAACCTGTGTCTTAGAATTGTGTGAGGGAACTGTAATCACGCTCATGCAGCCAAGGAAATGGGGACAGGGACAGGCAAAGCAGTTTACCCAAGACACCCATCTGGTCGGCTTGCAAACCCATGCTCCTTTGATCAAACCACTCTGCCTCCCAGATAAAGGAGTCCAGACGGGAAGCTTTAAGGAGCTAACAAGAAAGATGGTGAGTTCTATTTCATACATGATGAAACCTCATTCAAAGTCTGCCTCGATATAAAACTTACATTTCCATAAGCATTAGGTCTCAGTATTTTTATAAAATCTGAGAAAACACCAAAACATTAGGTGCAGGGATGACAGTACTTCACGATGACAATACTGAACTGTACTGGCTTTCCTCTAGACAGACCTTTCTCAACCAGCACACAGCACTGGGTGCCTACTATCTCTAGCTTCTGAGTATGAAAAGTCAATATATGCAACCTATCCTTAAGGATCTTAAAATTCAATGGAGGCAACAGACACACATGTGAATAACTGAATATGTGGTCATAAGAGAAATGAACAAAGAGCTATGGAAGATATACAAAGACCATTAATTTTGACTGAAGACTGAGGGAAGGATTACAGGGCAGACAGCGTTTGAGTTGGGTCTTGAGGAAGAAGCAAGCATTAGATAAAGTCACTGTCAAGTATCAAAGGTGACCGGCAAATGCCATTGGAGGCATTTTCCTGGAGAAGGTAAGGCAAAGATGCAAACGAGTTGCTTAGTTTCAGTATCACAATTCACATAAATCAATTCTTTAGAAGCCCCTGGAAATTGATCACAAAGAACCTGAAATGCACCATCCCCTGCCTTCAGACACTTATTCCTACTTGCTCAAGCTACAAGAATGAATGAATGCGAATGGGGATGGCAGCAGACAGTGGCCACTATGGCCACCATCTTCTATAGGTACTTGTCACAGCTCTCAGGAAAATGGCTGAACAGTCTCCAATTTGAACTTTTCTCTGGGCCTTTTTTTTTTATGTAAAGAGAATCTTGGGCAGCTCACTTTAGCACACAGAGCTCTAATTTATCATTCAACTCCCTTGAACCACATGATAAGTAGAGTGTATGGAGAGAGTCCACTGCTCCTGGTTATCCGTGGCCGTGGCATGCAGCAAAAAAACACTTATAATGCAGGTCTCACAGCCCGTACACCGGGGTAAGGCCTCTGGCCTTGTAGAGAAGCACCTCAGCCCGCAATCAGCGGCTCCTCTACGCCTATACACTCAGCACCTCTGCCCTAGAAGGTGAGCAAGATTTCAGCTGTGGACAAGTCCTCTTTTCTATTTTCAAGCTTTGTGCCTGTCCCATCTACCATTTACTTCAGAAGGATACCTTGCTGGGGCCCTTCTCATCTTAGAGGGGTTATCAGCCCTTCAGACCTGTCGTTCTTACCTGCAAAGTAAAGACAACAGTGAGCACCTCGAACAATCCCCAAAGAATCACTGGGGGCATTTGGGCCACTCTGCTTTGGGGAAGTCCATTCTCTGGACAAAGTCCCAGATAAATGCAGTATGCAGTACACATTTCATCTCACCTGACCAGGCTTCTTTACACAAAAGGAACAAATCCAGGGGGAAAATAAATGATTTGGTAAAAATGCAGCTACCAGGGATCTCTTTCCCTTTTTATGTCACAGCTCTGTCTGTGCCATTCTTCCTAGGATCTAATTACCTACCACTGGTATTGCTTGTTATCTCTGACCATTAGATAATATAATATTTTCATACTATCTTTCAAGTTTGCCTTCTCTTCCTTGAAAGGTTCTGAAAGGCAAGAACTATGTCTTAAGTATCTTACCCCCCTCATAGTTTTGAACAGAGAGCTACACATAAAATAAGGTTTCAACATCTATTTATTGAATAAATGTATATCTTTTTCAGTCTTTGAAAACTTACCAGTTCCTTCTCAGTTTTTTTCTACAAGACCCAAGTATGATAAAATATAACTGGTGGTGGGAGGGATTTCATATTTGGTAAATGAAAAATTTAGTCTTATTTAGTGCAATTATTCTGACTGAATAGATAAATTCCAATCTTAAATCTCCTGCAGTTGAACATATCTCAAATTTCTAATTACTTGCTGCTAAGCTGCATTTGTTTCAGTTGATTATTCACTTAAATTATTGACTCACTATCAATAATTAAAAATTGAAAAGATCCCTAGTAATTCCACGGCTCTTCAGAGGGTAACAGTCTCATAACTATGGCTTTAATTTTTCTAGGGCTTCTCCAACCCTGGCTTAACCTAACCCTAGATACTCGGTTCAGCAATTCAGAGAAGGGCTCCAGAGCATCATTCAGTTGCCAAGAGAGGTTCAGACACTGACCTGTTTGAGGGTACCTGTCTTTTTTTATAATTAAGAGTGGGGGGAGGGCTGGAGCTGTCCCCTGGGTGATGTTAAATGAGTGGATGTCCCAAAGGGTTGAGAAGGTGAGGGTAGTGCTCTGCTATTCATAAGAAATGACTCAGGGGCACATCTGTGGGTGGTTGAAAATGAAGACCTGAGATATATACACCTTGGGCTCCCCAAACTCCACCCCTTTCAGCCAAGGTAGGCAGGTGAGACTGCTCTGCCCCACTCCCTCCACCCACTTCTGCTTCTTGTTTCAGTTTAGGGAGCTCTTTTTCCTCAAGGCTGATTTTAGCTTGTCTTAGACTAGAAGACCCACAAAGAAAGCTGGCAGCATCCAGGGTGTTTCCTCTGAACATCCCTTGGCTGCCCCGGGAGGACACACACCACCTGCATCCTCGGAGCAGAGGCAACACTGAGTCAGTGTTCCTGATCCTAGCCAGGTTCCTGATTATTCCTCATATACAAGACAAGGATTAGAGATGTTCCTTGAGCGGGTCATTTTTCCTGTTTCTCTAACCAGCAGGCAGGGGAGGCTAGCCTGAATAAGCAGGAATCTGTCTGGTCATAGGAAGACTGGAAGTGCAGGGGTATTTGGGGAAAAGAAAAAGAAAAGTAGAAGTGTTTTTATCTCTGCCTTGTCATTTTGAGAACTTTGGAGGCTGCCCCCAGAGAGGAAACATGACCAAGACATCCCTCTCAAAGACAGAGTTTACCTTTGTTTTTCCTCAGAATTTCACAAGACACATCCATCAAGCCAAGGAAGAAGTCAGAACAGGGCGCCCAACTCCCCAGGCACAAGCACTCCCTGGAATCTGCGTCCTGGGGCCATGCCCTCCTATACTGATCCCTCAGTATACGTAGGTGGCCTGCACACTATGCCTTGCCGCCCACTACCTGGTACCTGGGCAGCAGCCCTCCCTCAAGGTTGGCTTCTCACTAAACACCACTGCAATCACTACAATAAAACAGCAAAAAAAGGAGTAGGAGAAATACAAAGAACACTTAAATAGGTCCTTTTCTCTCTGCAAAAATAAAGTCTAAAATCTTAGATTTCTTCTTTTAAATTTTCAATTTGTAAAACACCAGCTGCTAACCATGCTCACCCCTAGCTCAGTCCCAAGCAGCTCGCCACCCACTTGCTCACTTCCCTTGTCTCCTACCCAAGTCTGTGGCCCAGCCAGCCAGAGAATGAGGAACCACAGGAGCCCAGCCCCCAAGTCCCGGTCTCTGTGCCGGGGATCTGTCTGCCTCCAGGGCTCTAGCACAACCATCTGATATGCGGAACGGAGGCACTGCCCCAGCCCCCTGAGTCTGAATGCTGCCATGCTCTGCTTTGGTGTGGCAACCTGATTCTGATTTCTTGATTTCTCTTCCTTCCATCAGCTTTTCCTTAGATCTGGATCTGTTTCTGACTTGAGCCCAATTCCAGTTAGGCTTGGAAAGGTGCTACAGCAGAAAGAGGCTATGCCCCTCCCCCTTTGCAGGGAAAGGCAATTTGAGTTTCACTCATTGCCAAGGCCCTCCTACATCTCAATCCGGAAAACTGTCATTTGGCCTTCAGCCAAATGAAGATGGAGTGGAATATCATAAAGATAATCAGCTCTAACATTCTGATTCTAGATTCTGGGAAAAATCTGAAGGAACAATTTTAAGTGGAAGATTACAGGACGTAAACGTTCAGAGCAGAGTAGCTTACATTTTATTACATACTCTGCCACTGCAGTTTTTCTGTTCTTTTAACCCTTCCCTTTATGTTCTCTAGTTATGGTCACCTGATTGTCCCAAGCACTCCCACCCCAATCTCCAGCCTTTTGTCACAGAAATAAGCAATAAGCCACTCAAAATCCTAGCTCCAGTCTCAGCTTCCAGGAGATCTCAAAGAAGTCCCTCTCCCCACCTGGATCTCAGCCTCCTCGTGTGCACACTAAGGATGGCACTCACATCCTTGACTCCTCAAAGTGTGAAAAGAACTCTCAACTGTGAAATGATTGCCACACGAAGGGATTATTACTACTACTACTGGCAGTGCCATTATCTGTGTTTATGGAAATGTTCTGCTTCCTTCTAGTCTTGACAACTCCATCAATGCCTCAACAATCCTCCCTCCCTCTGCTTCCTGTCCATAGGAATTACTTTCAGCCCTTCACTGATGGTTAATCTGTTCTCCATCTTAACCTTTCACTCTGGGCTCTCAGTTTAGCTTTTAAATGACTAGTTGAGTTTTCTAGACTCAAAAATTGGGAACCCCTGGGGGACAAGATGCAAAATAGGGGAAATTCAGGGATGCTAGCAAAGACTAACACTGCAGGCTTTTCAACAGCTGTCTGACAGAGAACAACATGCTAAGGGTGTTATGACCTGCTCCTCAACTCCTTGTCGAGTCACTATATCCTCCTAGCACATCCCCATGGTGTTCCCTTCTCCCCTAGCCCGTAACTCCCAGCATTGCCATTGCTGATCTCAAAAACCACGAGGGAGCAATTCAGAACGCAGCTGTTTTCAGAAGATCCTGACTGAAGGATAAAGTGATCAGGTATCACTAAAATCTGTGTACTGTGGGGAGGGCAAAAAATGCACAGCTGAGGTATTGATATGGCAATGGACCTCTGAGATGGCACAGTGGAAAGCTGTTGCTCTGGGCTGTTTCTCTCTTTGACTGGCTTCTCATATTTCATCATCTTTGACCTCTTTGCCCATTCTTTTGGAGACATGACCCTCAATTCGACCTGCTCCTCCTCCACCCCTTCCCCCATCACTGTGGGAACTCGTCCAACCACCATTAGTCACTGTTACTGACCACAGTGTATCAGAGTTTCCTGCTGGGTGGGTGGGAGAGAAGTTCTAAACTAGCAAATTAAAGTATCTACACAACTTTAGGACATGTTGTAAAAGTGTCTATTAATGGCTTCACTACTCACATTTTCTAAAGAAACTGAAAGCTTGGCTACTAGACTGTCAATCCTCCAGGGCTGACACTATGACTTTTGGCTTAGTTTTACTGAGTACCTTTTATACAACACAAGGTCTAGTATATGTATTAAGAAGTACATGCATTAAGAAGTACATGCATTAAAAAAAGCTTCTGGGGTCCAACCAGGTGGCATAGTGGTTAAGTTCATGCTCCGCTTCAGTGGCCAGGGGTTTGTGGGTTCAGACATAGGTGAGGACCTACACTTAGCTCCTCAAGCCATGCTGTGGTTGTGTCCCACATACAAAATAGAGAAAGACTGACATGGCTGTTAGCTCATGGACAATCTTCCTTACCAAAAAAAAGGCTGCAAAGGTAACCATCAACAAAATGAAAGGCAACCTAATGAATGGGAGAAAATATGTGCATCATATTTGATAAGGGGTTAATATCCAAAATATATAAAGAACTCATACAACCCAAAAGCAAAAAAACCCAAACAATTCCATTAAAAAAATGGGCAGAAAATCTGAATAGACATTTTTCCAAACAAGACAAACAGATAGTCAACAGGTATGTGAAAAGACGTTCAATATCATTAATTATCAGGGAAATTCAGATCAAAACCACAATGGGATATCATCTCACACCTGTTAGAATGGCTATTATCAAAAAGACAAGAAATAAGTGTTGGCAAAGATATGGAGAAAAGGGCACCCTTGTGCACTGTTGGTAGAATTGGTGCAACCACTATGGGAAACAGTATGGCAGTTTCTCAAAAAGTTAAAAATAGAACAGCATATGAAATATGATCCCACAATTCCACTTCTGAGCATGTATCTGAAGAAAACAAAACCACTAACTCAAAAAGATTTATGCATCCCCACGTTCACTGCAGCATTATTTACAATAGCCAAGATACAGAAACAACCCAAGTGTCCACTGATTGGTAAATGGATAAACAGATTGTGGTATATATACAATAGAATATTATTAAGACATAAAAAAGAACAAAATCTTATCATTTGCAACCACTTGAATGGACCCTGAGGGCATTATGCTAAGCGAAGTCAGACAGAGAAAGACAAATACCATATAATCTTATACATGGAATCTAAGAAAAACAAAACCAAGTTCATAGATACAGAGGACAGATTTTTGGTTGCCAGAGGTGGAGGCAGGGGGACCGGGAGGAGTGAAAGAAATGGGGGAAGCAGGGCAAAGAAAAAAAAAGGAAAGGAAAAATAAAGAGAAAAAAAGAGAGAAATTCCCAGCTATTCTGAAATGTTACCATTTCAGAAAGATTTATTTGGAGCAAGGCAAGGTTTCTCAAAAGTAGTCAATTTCATTTAAAAACTCCTCAAGCTAGTTGATTGGCATTTATTCGACCAAAATATTTGCTGGCAATTGAGTTTTTCAGTAACTCTAAGTATTTGATTTACATTGTGTCTCTCTTTCATTAGATGAATTTTTAAAAATGTATTCTATGACATATATCATATTAAAAAACTCAGACCCTAAATCCCCGGCTTTCCTCCCTCCCCAAACCCCAATGAGTCTTCCTCTTTCTTTAGTCCCACATCACGCAGAGCTATATTCCTTTCTTGATCATCTCCTCCCTCCTTTGGACCTTGGGGTCTCCAGATACCACCTGACCCCTTTCCCAGCAACCTGTCTCAAGCTTCCTCACTCTTTCAGCCTCCTTTACTTGCTTCCCCTTGAACGCTGGTTTTTAAAGAAACATTACTCCCATGTGGCTTTGTGCCTTTGTTCTCACCCTTCAAACCATATGTTACTTCCTCTGTGACTCACTGCTGGTAGAAAGCAGGAGAAATTTCCTTGTTTCCCACACAAACAGAACACAGGGTAGACTAAATAATGTCCCATCTTTCCCACCACCTCACAAAGGATAAGGTACAAAGGAGGGGGAATTACACCCAGAAAAGAAGTTAAAAGCACAGGGATGTGCTAGACATGAGGAGTGAGGAAGGGAAGGATGACAACAGAAGAATTGTGATGAGGTGGACTCCTTGAGGGCTAAGATTACTATTCCATAAGGGTGCTTTAACCTGCTAGAAATCACAGTAAAATACCAAGAGATGTTCAATTCACTGGTGATCAAAGAAATGCAAAAAACAATGAGATTTCACTTTACACATACTAAGCCTGGCAAAAATTAGAAAGCTGGATGTCAAGCATCCGTGGGGACTTGGGGAAACAGGAACCCCCAAGAAGTGCTGGTGGAGGGAAAGTCTGATACAGTCATTCTGGAGAGTAATCAAATACTACTTAGTAAAATTAAATATGACCCAGCAATTCTATTCCTGTGTATATGTATCCCAGAAGAATGCGCAACACACAGCCAGAAGAGGCAGTTGATGGCAGTACTGTGTGCGGGCAAGAGAAGCTGGAGGGAATCTGGGTGAGCATCACTGGCTGGACAGATGGATAAAATGTGTTAGATGTGCCACAGAGAAGCAGAGCAAAGAGAAGCAGCAGATTAGATGTACATACAATAACATGACAGATCCTAACAATGCAATGCTTAGTGGGAGGGGGTGAGATGTGAAATAAGTTTTGTTATAACACATGAACACAAAACAATATGAATTTTACAACACATTCAAATAAAAAAGATATACATTAAAAAATTAAAATGATGGCTTGTAGGGGGAGGGGAATCAAAATGAGGTATGGGGATAAAAGGAAACGAACAAGCATATATACAAATCAAGAGGGGCCTTGTACAACCAATGTTGATCAGGTGCCATGAACCAAGGAATAGGATTAACTTAACTCTCTGTACTTGTGACTTAAAAGCAAAAAAACTCCCACAACTTTGGAAGACTGGTACACAGGACTTAGCCCCATTCTGCCATTTTCTAATTACATAACTCAGGACAAATTAATCTCTATTAACTTCAGCATGTTCACTGATAATATTGAGGACTTGACTTTTATTATGAAGGATTTTGAAAGGATTAAGGAAGAATGAACTTAAGCCTGAAACACCGTACATGATTAAGGAAAGTAAGTTTTCCTCTAGAGCAATACAATCTCTGATCTCTGGAACTGTCCAAAGGAACTTTCTGCAAAGACGAAAATGTTCTATATTTCCGATAATGTAGCCACTAGCCACGTGTGGCCACTGAGTATTTGAACTGTGACTAATGCAACTGAGGAGCTAAATTTATTTGATGTAAATAGGTACCTGCGGCTAGTGGCTACCATGTTGAGCAGCAAAGCTCTAGATCCTTCCATATGATCTAGAGAGGTAACAGCTAATCAGCTGATACCTGGCACCTCAACGGTGAATTAGCAAATGAGAAGAAACAAGAGAGATGAGACAGAAAAAGGCAGGAGAAACCATACACATTCGGTTCTGACTCATTCATGTGCCATTTTATAACGGTGATTTGATTTAGGCTGCTGATATATGAGCTCCCAGAGGACAGGCCTGACTTTGACTTATTTATAAACTCTCAACCTTAACACAGAATAGGCACTCAGGAAGCGTGTTCGCTATGGAATCAGGTGTATGGAGTGAGGATGGTACTATTAGCAAGCACCAGTGCTATCTAACAACACCAAAATTCAAAAGCACCTCTCTTACCTTTTAACCCTTCCTGATAGCTCAGTCAAAACTAATTGCTGCTTTTGCTGTGCTCTCAAAGTTCTGAACTTATGTGTCTATGTGTGAGAAGAACAACAACATAAAGCAACATCATTAGTCATTGACAAAATGCAAACCACAATGTGATATCTCTTCACACCCACTAAGATGGCTAGAATCAAAAAGTCACATGGTAACAAGTATTAGGAAGGATGTGGAGAAATTGGAATCCTCATACTCTGTTGGTGGGAACATAAAATGGTACAGCTGCTGTGGAAAACAGGCTGGCAGTTCCTCAAATGGCTAAACACAGAGTTATCATATGACCCAGCAATTCCACTCCCAGGCATACAGTCAAGAGAAATGAAAACATATATCCACAAAAGAACTTGTACACAAACATTCATAGCAACATTCATAAGCTCTAAAAAAGTGAAAACAAACCAAATGTCCAGCTATTGACGAAATGATAAACAAAATATGGTATAGCCAAACAATGAACTATTATATGGCTATAAAAATGAAAGAAGTAGTGATACATGCTACTACATGAACGATCCTTTAAAACATTATGCCAGGTAAACAAAGGCAGGCACAAAGGGCCACATATTTACTGAATCCATTTATATGAAATGTCCAGAAAAGGCAAATCTGTAGAAATTAAAGCAATTTAGTGGCAGTTTAGTTGGCAGGGGCTGGTGAGTGTGACTGCTGATGGGTGTGAGGTTTCTTTGGGAGGTGATGAAAATATTCTGAAATTACATAGCGGTGATGTTTGTACAACTCTGTGCATACACTAAAAACCACTGAATTGCATATTTTAAAAGAGTGAATTGTATAGCATGTGAATTATATCTCAATAAAGCTGTATTTTAAAAAGGAGGCCTACTAAAAAAGGAAAAAAATAGGTATTTGGTAAAAAGTAAGAGCAAACAACTGTGATGGGGTATCCTTTGCCAATATATATTTTGTCTTCCCCTTCTTCTATATTTGACTCAGTCATCGATTTGCAGAATTATGATCTTATGGTCTTGTGAGGTCCTTAATCATTTTAGATTAATTTTGACTAAGGTTTGAAACTAAAGCAGTTCTCAGCTTAACCCTGAGGTAACCAGATTTCCCTTAACCCAAATAAGCCATTCTCTAATTATTCTGAAGTTTTACTATATTTTACTTCACAGATTTTAGCAGTGTCACATTCACAATAATATGTCTTAATTTTAACGATCTGTCCCCAGTCATTCTTTTCACCTCATTAGCCTCATTTCTCTGTATCTTGAGATGTCATTTGCTGGGATCCCTTTCCTAAATGTCATCAGGATTCACCTAATGATCTGGTAGCTCAGAAAGTACGTGTTTTGAAATATAAGTATTAAAAAAAAGTCATATTAGTGATTTGGTATTTTGCTGATCAGTTTTTAAATACTGCCTTGTTTCCTCCTTTGAAAACCCTTAAATAGAGCTTCTGGTTTCTGGTCAACATGTAAGGAACTTGGAAGTCATCACTACTGTCCTCTCAAGAAAAAAGCTGAATGAACTGAAAATCAACAACTCTTCTTAGATCTGTCAGATAACTGAGAATCACAGCCTCCTGGACCCAAGAGCAGAAACGTCAGGGGGAACCAGTGCCAGGGTAGGAAATGCGAAACTGTAACTAATGAACTGCTGGAGGCTCACTGTGGATAAGCCTGAGAGTTAAAAACTTCAGGGGGGCCAGTCTTAGGAGGTGCGCCCAGATTCTTGTGAGTTTTACCTACCAGCAATTCTCACAGTGAAGATCAGAGAAAAATCCCCTCTGCTAAATGCAGGGGAAGGGGAAAGCAGCCATTTTAAAGGATACCAGAGAATCCTGTTCTTAACAAGGCTGCTCTCCAGAGAAACAATTTACCAGAGCCTAACTGACCCAGGGGAAGGGAAACACCCAATTCCAGCCCACTCTAGCCTTCAACATAGAGGAAGGAAAACACCCACTTCAAGCCCCCTCCAACCTGCCTGTTGCACCTAAGGGAAGGAGGAGAGGGTCTGAAAAGCAGTTGTGAGGGTCAGAGCCCAGGGGCACTGGCTCACTAAAAGACAGCCCTAATCATAGGACTAGAGAAGGCTTCCTCTCTCCCCCCATATCTTACCATGGCAACTGGGCTTCTGTATACCAACAGGGGAATAGAACTGAAAGAACTGCATGTCTCAGGCCTTAATTAAGCAGCAGTCTCTAAGCAAACCTGAACAGGAAAGACAAAAACAGAACAAAAGAATAGAATATCCAAGAATTGTGGACAATGACAACAGGTGTAACATATGCATAACAGAAATAGCAGAAAAAGAAGAAAGAGAAAGGAACAGAAGAACTATTTGAAGCCCTAATGAATGAGAATTTCCCTAAATTAATGTTAGACACCAAACCACAGATCCAGAAAGCTCAGAGAACACAGAGTAGGATAAATGCCCAAAACACTACACCCAGGCATATGATATTCAAACTACAGAACATTAAAGACAAAGAGAAAATCTTGAAAGAAGCCAGAGAAAATCTTTAAATATTTTCATGGCTATCTGGTAGCACTAGACACATGTGATACATTCCTGCAAGGAAGTAACCAGATCCTTCATAGTAAAAGAGCAGATGCCAAATCAGCAGCTTTTTATGATTATGAAACTTATTCTTAAACTCTGAAAATGATGTATATGTTAGAAAAATACTCCAGAAATCGTCATCATCTGTTTATGAAACTACTACAACAGTATTTACCTAAAATAAGTAAGTAAATGTTACTGTATTTATTGAATGAAAACTTGACATTTGGATAGTTTTTAATTAAATTTCACACTGCCTCTAGGAAAGAAGGAGGAGGCAATGCATAAGCATTTCTCACTTTCTCCAATTCACCACTCCACTGCTGAGTTTTGAATTTGTCTGCTCCTGAAAGTAGGGTGAGGAGGACCAAGCTCTTCATAAAGACAGTGTCTCCAGAAGTGAACTTCTTTAACGATTTACATTAGAAAGGATAGAAAGCAACTCTTTGGAGGAAAGAGGAGCTCAAGGTAAGAAGGGCAGAGAGAAAGGACAAGCAAACATGAATTTTGAGAGGGAAACATGAATTTCGGGAGCAGTAGGTTAGACAAGATATGTGAGGCAGATGAAGACAGAGAAGGAAGATTTGATGAGTGGTGCTGTGCATCATGGTTGGAACTCCCCTTTGGTTCTTATTTAAGAGACTTCAGAAAAGATTTAAAACATTTTTCACTGCATGTTTTGGATGTCAGACTGTTTCCTTTGGATACAAAACTGTGCTCTGACTGACCAAGAGGCTATCCAGCTAATGTAAAACACATTAATTCAGGTAACGTCCAACTGGCCAAATCTGATGATCTGAACACCAAAACAAAGATAGTAGTGAATTACAAACCATTGAAAAAATGGTAATTCTTGAGTCTACATCAATAATAAACAGATGGAGAAATACAAAAATGGAGGAGAAGGGAAGGCTCTTGCCAAAAGTAGAATGTCTAGTCCTGATTGATCAATGTGCAAAGTACTGGATAGAGAGATCTGGAAAAATCAGCATTTTGCAACCATCCCAGTAAAAGCTGATTTAGGCAAGAATCATCAATGGATGCTAGATCTACAGGGAAACATTTTATGAGAAGCAACATATTTGCAATACTAACCATACAGCAGAGAAACTGGACATCTTGACTAGGTGATCAAAATTATCAGCACCAATGAAGGACAACTGGACATCAAGCACTTCTGACTGTAATAATCTGAGAAGAATCAAGTATTACTTATGTAGTATCCTGGCCAGGAATGTATAACCTGAATTAAATCATGAGGAAAAAATCACAATGTTCCTCATTTTGCTGTCTATTTAAAAAAAATGGTGTGGAGGAAGACTTTTCTTCAAAAAGGTGAATGTCAATTGAGAATACAGAAATAAACTCATATTTATGATAACTGATTTTTGTCAAAGTTTTCAAGGCAATTCAATGGGGAAAGAATAGTGTTTTCAACTAACAGTGCTGGGACATTGGATAATCACACATAGAATGACTGATTTAGACTCTTGCCTCACATCTTACACAAAAATTAACTCAAGATGGATCACAGATCTAAGTGTAACCTGTGTAAGAAAACATAAGAAAATATCTTCATGACTTCACATTATGAAAAGATTTCTTCGATACAATACCAAAAGCATGATCCATGAAAAAAAGTGATGAATTGGACTTAAAAAATGTTAAAACTTTTGTACTTCAAAAGAAAGCATTAAGAAAAGGCAGAGTCATAGATATGGAGAAAATATCTGCAAATCATGTATCTGACAAAGGACTCATATCTAGAACATAAAAATGACTCCTACAACTCAAAAAGACGATGACCAACAACCCAATTGAAAAGGGCAAAAGATCTGAATAAACATTTCACCAAAGAAGACACACAACTGGCCAATGAGCACAGAAAAAATGTTCAACATCTTTAGTCACTAGGGAAATCCAAATTAAAGCAATGAGATACTACACACTAGGATGGCTATTATTAAAAAGACAAAGTGTTAGGATGTGGAGGAATTGGAACTCTCATTGCACGTGGGAATGTAAGATGTAAAATGGTACACCTACTTTGCAAAACAGTTTGATAGTTTCCTAAAAAATTAAACATAAATTTATCATGATTCCATTTCTAGGTATCCATCCAAGAGAAATTAAAAAGTACATGCAGGGGTGGGCCCCGTGGCTGAGTGGTTAAACTCGTGTGCTCCACTTTGGCGGCCCAGGGTTTCACCGGTTCGAATCCTGGGTGCACACATGGCACCGCTCATCAGGCCATGCTAAGGCAGCATCCCCCATGCTACAACTGGAAGGACCCACAACTAAAAATACACAACTATGTACCAGGGGGCTTTGGGGAGAAAAAGGAAAAATTTTTTTTTAAATCTTAAATAAAAAAAAAAAGTACATGCACACAAAGACTTGTGCATGAATGTACAACAGCATAGTTCATAATAACCAAAAAGTGGACACAACCCAACATGCATCAACTGATGAGTGGATAAACAAAATGTGATATAGCCATACAATGGGATCCTATTCAGCAATAAAAAGGAACAAAATACTGATACATGCTACAACATGGATGAACCTCAAAAACATTATGCTAAGTCAAGAAAGTCAGATGCAAAGACTCCATACTGTATGATTCCATTTATACGAAAAGTCCAGAAAAGGCAAATCTATAATGACAGAAAGCAGATTAGTGATTTCCTGGGGCTGGGAGCAGGGAGTGAATGCAAACGGGCACAAGGGATCTTCTGTGGTAACTGAAATGCTGTATAGCTGGATTGTAGTGATGTTTCCACACTTCTGTAAAACTTCTAAAAATCACTGAATTGTAATGCTTATCACATGTAAATTATGTAGCAATAAAGCTGTTTTCTAAAAAAATAAAATGTCATAAAAGACAGAGAAAGGCTATGGGACTGTTGGAGAGTAAAAGAAACTCAAGAGACATGACAACTAAATGCAATAAGTGATCCCAGACTGGATCCTATCCTGGAGGAAAAAATATGCTGCAAAAGACATTACTGGGTCAACTGACAAAAATGGGATATGGACAGTAGACTAAAGTGTTATATCAAGTTAAATTTACCAAGGTTGGTAACAGTACTGTGGTCATCTAAGAGAATATCCTTAGTCATGGGAAACAGACACTGCAGTGTTTAGAGGTAAAGAACCATTAGGTATGCAATTTATTCTCAAAAGGTTTCACATATACACACACACCCCTACATACAGAGGGAGAGAGAGCAAGGGAGAGGTGGGGGGAGAAATTACATATGCACGAGCATGCAAATGGGACAAAATGTTAATAAGTTAACCTGAGTAAAGGGTATACAGGTGTTTTCTACACCGTAATTCAACTTTTCTAAAAGTCTGAAAATTATTTCCAAACAACAAAAAAAAGTGAATTCCTACTGAGCCCCTTTTGCATATCAAGGACTATACAAGGTACTGGTAACACACAGAGAGGACAAATTCCTGAGCTCCTGCCTTCAAGGAGTTCAGACCTGCATTACTCAGCTGTGTAGCATCCCCATCTTCTCACATTAGTTCCCCGAGGGCCATAAATGTTGAATTTCTTTTAAAAAGGGCAATAGAACTTTCAGAGTTACCGCAGTAGCCTGGCTCCTGTGTACCCATCTCCAACTCCGAACATGACTTATTTCTTTTTTTTTTTTTATTGAGTTATTGATAGGTTACAATCTTGTGAAATTTCAATTGTACATTAATGTTTGTCAGTCATGTTGTAGGTGCACCACTACACCCTTTGTGCCCACCCCCAACCCCACCTTTCCCCTGGTATCCACCAAACTGTTCTTGGCCCATAGTTTTAAATTCCTCATATGAGTGGAGTCATACACAGATTATCTTTCTCTTGCTGACTTATTTCACTTAACATAATTCTCTCAAGGTCCATCCGTGTTATTGCAAATGGAATGATTTTGTTCTGTTTTGCAGCTGAGTAGTATTCCATTGTATATATGTACCACATCTTCTTTATCCATTCGTCTGTTGATGGGCACTTAGGTTGCTTCCACGTCTTGGCTATTGTAAACAGTGCTGCAATAAACATTGGGGTGCACAGGACTTTTGGGATTGCTGACTTCAGGCTCTTTGGATAAATACCCAGTAGTGGGATGGCTGGATCGTATGGTAGTTCTATTTTTAGTTTTTTGAGGAATCTCCATACTGTTTTCCATAGTGGCTGCACCAGTTTGCATTCCCACCAGCAGTGTATGAGGGTTCCTTTTTCTCCACAACCTCTCCAACATTTGTTGCTATTAGTTTTAGATATTTTTGTCATTCTAACGGGTGTAAGGTGATATCTTAGTGTAGTTTTGATTTGCATTTCCCTGATGATCAGCGATGATGAACATCTTTTCATGTGCCTATTGGCCATCAGTATATCTTCTTTGGAGAAATGTCTGTTCATGTCTCCAGCCCATTTTTTGATTGGGTTGTTTGATGTTTTGTGGTTGAGTTGCGAGAGTTCTTTATATATTAAGAATATTAAGCCTTTGTCAGATATATGACTTGCAAATATTTTTTCCCAGTTAGTGGGTTGTTTTTTTGTTTCAATCCTGTTTTCATTTGCCTTGAAGAAGCTCTTTAATCTGATGAGGTCCCATTTGTTTATTCTTTCTATTGTTTCCCTTCTCTGAGAAGGCATGGTGTCCGAAAAGATCCTTTTAATACTGATGTCAAAGAGTGTACTGCCTACGTTTTCTTCTAGAAGCCTTATGGTTTCAGGTCTCACCTTTAGGTCTTTGATCCATTTTGAGTTTATTTTGGTGAATGGTGAGAAAGAATGGTCAATTTTCATTCTTTTCCATGTGGCTTTCCAGTTTTCCCAGCACCATTTGTTGAAAAGACTTTCTTTTCTCCATTGTATGCCCTCAGCTCCTTTGTCAAAGATAAGCTGTCCCAAGATGTGTGGTTTTATTTCTGGGCTTTCAATTCTGTTCCATTGATCTGTGCACCTGTTTTTGTACCAGTACCATATTGTTTTGATTACTGTAGCTTTGTAGTATGTTTTGAAGTCAGGGATTGTGATGCCTCCCGTTTTGTTCGTTTTTCTCAGGATTGCTTTAGAAATTCGGGGTCTTTTGTTACCCCATATGAATTTTAGGATTCTTTATTCTAATTCTGTAAAGAATGTCACTGGGATTCTGATTGGGATGGCGTTGAATCTGTAGATTGCTTTAGGTAGAATGGACATTTTAACTATGTTTATTCTTCCAATCCATGTACATGGAATGTCTTTCCATCTCCTTATGTCGTCATCCAATTCTCTCAGAAAGGCCTTGTAATTTTCATTATATAGGTCCTTCACTTCCTTAGTTAAATTTACCCCAAGGTATTTTATTCTTTTTGTTGCGATTGTGAATGGTATTGTATTCTTGAGTTCTTTTTCTGTTGGTTCATTACTGGAGTATAGAAATACTACTGATTTATGCAAATTGATTTTATACCCTGCAACTTTGCTGTAGTTGTTGATTACTTCTAACAGTTTTCCAATGGATTCTTTGGGGGTTTCTATACATAAGATCATGTCGTCTGCAAACAGCGAGAGTTTCACTTCTTCCCTCCCTATTTGGATTCCTTTTATTCCTTTTTCTTGCCTGATTGCTCTGGCCAGGACCTCCAATACTATGTTAAATAAGAGTGGTGATAGAGGGCATCCTTGTCTTGTTCCTGTTTTCAGGGGGATGGGGTTCAGTTTTTGCCCATTGAGTATGATGTTGGCTATGGGTTTGTCTTATTGGACTTTATTATGTTGAGGTAGTTTCCTTCTATGCCCATTTTGTTCAGAGTTTTTATCATAAATGGCTGTTGGATCTTGCGAACACGACTTATTTCTAATGACAAGTAGCTGTTAAGTGAACAAGAATCAGAGAAAGCATTCACTGCAAAGAGTTTACTGCACTCAGATCAGCAAAAGCTTTTTCTGTGGGTCACCTGCCAGGACACGGATGCTGCTTTGTTATAGAGAATGAGTCCTTGCAATGAAACATTATAATGAGATTTGAATCATGCGCTCTTCTTAATTAATATTCTTCAGGGTTTGTTTTTCCTTTATATCTGTATTCATAGCACTTTCTTGTAAGTTGCATCAAAGTCCTAAGCCTTTTCCAGAGAAGAACACACTTTACATTTCCTCAGTTTCTGCAGCTCACTGCCCACAAGCTCCGTGGAGAGCGGGTGGTGGTAGCGGGTGTGTCACAGCCCTGCAACTGCCTAGGCTGGGCTGCTTAACAGAAGTGACCGACATCTGGGTGAAGGCAGTCTTGTGCTATCCATCCACTCCTCCATTGTGTAAGTCTCTACTCCCAGGACCACAGGCCTTCCAGAGGACACGCACAGTGTCACACACACTGGGCACTTAGAGGTCCCTCTGAATCTGTGACTGTGGCAGGCTATCGAAATGGCTCAAATTACCTGAAAAAAGGTATGACAAGACTGGCAACAACCTATGACATTGTGATACTGATGACATCATTCAGTGACCCCAGAGAGGAGGACTTAATGAGTTATGATGAGTGGTATTGAGCCAAAAGCGAAGGATGGGCAAAAACACAGCAGTGGGCTTTTATAAGAAAATAAATTTAGAAAGACATATTAAAGGTGGAGAATGCTGAGACGCATCAATCACAGAGAGATCTATTATCCTAGAGGAGGGAAATCTATCAGGTTTTGTGAGTAAAAATAGGAGATATTAAATCAGCAAATTCAAGACAATCTATACAGATATATAAGGCACTGTGGAAACAAGTAAATTAAGGAGACTGAAGAACGTACACATTCTTGGGGGCAGAAGCAGTGCGGCAATTATGCAGCTGGACTTTGAGAAAGGCTGGACAGACCAAGCACCACTCCTGGCTACAGGCATGATGTGGTAAAGAGAAAGTCACAAATGAAGGAAGCCAGCATCCAGGAGGGAATGCCATGTTGTCTCACTATTTCCACATTAAGGACAAGCCTACGGGGGAGTTTGGACATTAAATAAAAGATGAGATATGGAAGGGAAGGGCTTGGATTGTACATAGAAGGATTTGTACTGAACTGAATCTTAATTTCCTGCAGAACAACAGACTTGACTTGATCCTAGTTGATCTAAATAAATCAATCCTGGGGACGCATGTTGCCGCAACCATTTCCTCCACTATTGCTGAAATGAAAGAAATGCTTGAGAGAGTAAGTGCCCTTATTAGCTGGCTATGCATTTGTCTAATTACTTCCTAGGTTATTTAAAAAGGAATTGGTTATTCTATGTAAGACCCAATGTCAAACTAAAATCAACCACGTGACTTAGTAAAGTCCCACAAGAAAGTAACCCAGGACCAACAAAATCAGCCTGCAACCAAAAATGCAATGGGAATGTTTGTAAAGACACTGTATTCCTAACAAAGTCTTCTAAACTAAGCCGTCAGCTACACTCTCACAAAGACATGAGGAATATCAGTTCTCTACTCCACTAGCGGCATTATCTTGAGGGAAGAGAGGTCATTTGAGGTGTTTTACAATCTGGCAACAGCTTTCCCTCCCTCTAAATTCACCTCCTAGCCCTCCTCTGTTCCACACAAAACAGAGGCTTACACCACTTTGTTCTGCTTGGAATACCTTCCCTATTCCCTGCAATTTAACTTCTATCCATCCTTCCAGTTCCAGATTGAGCCTAAGAGCTGCCCCAAGAAGCCTTTCCTAATCACTCCTGTCCACAGTGACCTGCCCCTTTTCTCAAGCTCTGTGGCATGTCTCTTGATACAGAGAACTTGGCAGTTAGTACTACCAATTTTCTTTCATGTTTACCACCCCAAATAATGATCACACACTTCTGGAGGGGAAGGACCACACCTTGTATCCTCACAGATGACACGCACCCCAAATATTTATAATTTTGTGATTCTTTGAACACATTTCCTGCCCCTCAAGCCATTCTTCACGTATCAGCAAGAGTTATCTTAAAACTCCAAGCAGATCAGGTCACCTTCTCCCACTCGTCCCTCACTTCAAAGCCTTCACCAGCTTTCCACTGCACTTAAGCACAAATCCACTCTCCTTACCCTGCCTTCAAGGTTCTAAATGATCTGGCTGTTTCTTAATCTCCAACCTCATCTCTTGCCACAATACTCCAAACCAGCATCTGCCTTCCAGCCCTACCCGCCTTCTTACAGTTCTGAAACATGCCAAGTTTTGTCCTGCCTTAAGTTCCTTGCACACGCTGTTCCTTCTTGCCTGCAATGCTTCCATCCTTTCTCCTCCCTCCAAGCTGCCCCACACATAGTAGTCACATGGTATAGCTAACCCTTTCCTTTTCATCATGTCTCAGCTGAATTCACCTGCCTGCGAGGTCGTCCTTGACCATACCACCTGAAGTATATTTCCCACACTACTCCCCAGCTTGACACCTGCTATTTCCTTCATAGCACTTTTATTTGTTTACAGTCCTTTGGCCCTCACCCTAATGAGACATAAAAGGTCTCTGAGTGCAGAGCACATATCTTGGCACAGACTAGGTGCAGTGCCAAGTAATTATTGATTTATATGTTAATTGAGAAAAATCATAACTAAAGACATTTGAAAACATGTTCTAAATTTTTTTCCCCACTCTAGTTCTTTTTTGATTGAGGTAATATTGGTTTATAACACTATATAAATTTCAGGTGTACATCATTATATTTTCACATCTGTATAGACTGCATTGTGTTCACCAGTAGAAGTCTAGTTGCCATCCGTCACCACATATATGTGCCCCTTTACCCCTTTCACCCTCCCCCCAAACCCTTCCCCTCTGGTAACCACCAATCTGTTTTCTGTATCTATGTGTTTTATCTTCCACATAAGAGTGAAGTCATATGATAACTGTCTTTGTCTACCTGACTTATTCCGCTTAGCATAATACCCTCAAGATCCATCTCTGTTGTTGCAAACAGCAAGATTTCATCATTTTTATGACTGAGGAATATTCCATTGTAGATATATGCCACATCTTCTTTATCATTCATCTGTTGATGGGCCCTTAGGTTGCTTCCAAGTATTGGCTACTGTGAATAACACTGCAGTCAACATAGGGGCGTGCATATATCTTTCCTAATTAGTGTTTTCGCGTTCTTTGGATAAATATCCAGAAGTAGAATAACCACATCATACAGTATTTCTTTTCTTTTCTTTTTTTTTTTTTTTGGTGGAAGATTAGCCCTGAGCCAACTACTACCAATCCTCCTCTTTAGCTGAGGCAGACTGGCCCTGAGCTAACATCCATGTCCATCTTCCTCCACTTTATATGTGGGACGCCAACCACAGCATGGCTTTTGCCAAGCAGTGCCATGTCCACACCCGGGATCCAAACCGGCAAACCCCAGGCTGCCAAGAAGCAGAACATGCAAACTTAACCACTGCGCCACCAGGCCAGTCCGAGTATTTCTATTTTTAACTTTGAGGAATCTATATATTGTTTTCCATAATGGCTGCAACAATTTACATTCCCATTAGCAGTGTACGAGGGTCCCCTTTTCTCCACATCCTCTCCAACACTTGTTATTTCTTGTCTTTTTAATAATAGCCATTCTGATGGGTGTGAAGTGATATCTCATTGTAGATTTGATTTACATTTTCCTAATAATTAGTGATGTTGAATATCTTTTCATGTGCCTGTTGGTCATCTGTATATCTGCTTAGGAAAAATTTCTATTCAGATTCTCCACCCATTTTTTGATCCAACTGGTTGTTTTGTTGTTGTTGAGTTGTATGAGTTCTTTATATTTTTTTAAGATTAACTCCCTATCAGATACATGATTTGCAAATATCTTCTCCTAATTGGTAGAATTTTTGTTTTGTTTGTTTCCTTTGCCACAAAAACTTTTTAGTTTGATGTAGTCCCATTTGTTTATTTTTTGTTTCCCCTGCCTGAGGAGACATATTCAGAAAGACACTGCTACGACCAATGTCAAAGAGCATACTGCCTATAATCTAATCAGGTGGTAGCATATGAACGTGAGCAATTCCAAGAGCTGAAGTACTCGAGATGCAGTGAAGTTTTGGTGGACAACATGAAGGAAAACTTCAGGGACTAAAGAGGTTGTCAAGAAAAGGCTGCTGGACCAGATCAGCAGGAAATTCACCTCTAAGCTTGGTAATACCTTTATAAAGAATGCATCAATCACCCCCTAGACGAGCAAATACTAAAATGTCAGATAATATCAAGCATCATAAGGATATGGAGCATAATGGCTCCCATTACACTATGGGAGTGTAAAATGGTATAGCCACTTTGGAAATCAACTTGGCATTATCTAGTAAAGCTGAATATTCACAATCTCTATGACACAACATTTCATAATTATACAGCCTAGAGAAAATCTCACAACTGTGTACCTCAGTAAGACATACACAAGGGAGACATAAACCAAGAGATGTAAATAAATGTTGTTCCTAAGGGAACAGATAAATAGTACCCACATTCACCTCAGTGAAAATGAATGAACTACAGTACAAACTTCAAAATGGAGGAATGTCAATGCTGAGCACAAGAAGCAAAGGTCACAGAAGAACACTCACACGGTTTCACTTTTGGCTTAAGAATATGTAAATAGATGGTAAAACTTAAATAGTAAGGCATAACTGCAAAGTTTAGGATACTAGTTACATCTAGTAAGGGGAAAGAAAGGGAATGCCATTGGAGAAGAGAAAATGGAGGCTCCAAAGGAAGTGGTAATGTCCTATTTTTAAGCTAGGCAGAGGGTACACAGGAGGTACACATTTTCCTCTCCATATCTTACATATACATTAAAGCTACTCTTCCATGTATGATAAATTATTTTTAAAGAATTAGCAAACACTGATCAAACTCTAGAAGGAGGTAAGGTAAAATGGTTTGCTCTTATACTAAGGCTACTGTATAATGGAGCAGAGATCCCTTCAAAATGGCTGCTATAAAGCCCAAAGCCATACATGTGCCCTCTTGAAAGCAAGAATATCAGTCCCTACAACCTGCAATCTTCATAGCTTCATTCAAGGTTCTATTTTTATTCCCCTACCTTTTGTTCTTCTTTCACTCTTAAAATTTAACTAGTTGTATTTTGTGCATCTTTGTAAAACACTCTAAATCCTTTTTAGAACAAGATGTGGTATACAATAAATGAGATATACACTAGAAATAATACGGTAATACAGAACAGATTGGAAGGATCATCCCATAACCAGGCACGCAAAACACTAAAGGGCCTCCTACCAGATGGAAACAGGAATGAAGCTTGTGGTTAACCCAGCATAACAGCAAACAGCAATTAAATTTCAAGCTCCAGGCAAATCCTTACTTCACAGAAAAGACGAGTCTAAGTAAATCAATGAAAATCTAGTGAGGAATGTCATGCTTCAGCCCTCATAGCAAGGTTACTGGAAAGTAAGCATGTGAAGAATTACGATCACAGTAAAAACTCACAGAAACCACACTAATGAAGCAAAGAGGAGTAGCTTTTCATAGCGATTATAGTTGTTTTGAATCCTTACACTTGATTCAGAGAATATATTTACCCATCACAGAAGAACCTCCAGAACAGTCTATTTCCTTGTTTGCAGAGCCAAAATTGCCAAGCATTAATAACTCTACAATTATATCAAAAGATTCAGATGTGTGATCCCACCCACTTCAAGCTTTGAAAGCAGCTGAACTACAAAGAAATAGGCACATGCTGGTATTGCAATTTTCGTTTTAAAATTATATTTTTATTCCTAGAATGCTACGTACAACTACTCACAACCACATAAAAGCCATATGGACAAAAACACGCTGTCATTTTAAAAACCGGCCCACTTATGAATGAAACAACTTGTTAGAATAAGATCAAGGAGCTATCAATTAAATGCATCATAGAAGTTCTTAATTAAGGAATATGCACCGTATGTTGAGGTCCTTTCATGTTTTCAGGAAGAACAAACTTGTTTCCGAAACATGAAAAAAAAAGGGAGTTTCTTTTGTACTAACTATTGCTTAAAAACATCAAAACTAGGTCAGAGGTGGAGAGACTGGGCTTAAACCACCAGGAGAAGACAAGATGCCACATTGTACTTCCTAAGTTGACTTTGATTTTCTAAGACAAGGATTTCCCAAACATGGTTGTTTCCTCTACGGGGCAAAAGATTTAAAAAACTGACAAAATACAACTACATTTCCAGTAAACTTGCTGTACCTCCACAGCTGGGAAACGCAACATTCTGGCTGATTGAAAACTGTCCTAGCTAAAAGTCCGGGTGTCTCTCTGCATATCCAACTGTCTCCTGCGTCAGTGCATGTCTGTGTATGCGCGCCCACCTATATATGTGTATATGTGTATATATCCTATACACAGCCAAGCATTTGGACTGCTAGCATCCACAGAATTAGCAAAGAATACACAGTACTAAAAAGACATTGACCACAATTTAATTCATTCAAAAAATAAACACTGACTACATTTACATTCAAGGATCACATCATTGTGGCTTTGGCATCTAGGACGTCCCAAAGGGTGAGATCATTTCTCCAAAGTCACCGTGTAAGACGTAAAAGGCCTGGGCCTGCCTTGCAGAAGTTTACAACCTGGCAGGGATCCGACTGAACTCTGCTATCACAGGACTGCCAGGGTCTTGCAGGGACTGCACTATGATCATGAGTATACCACAGTTGTGAGGAAGTGTCAATGCAAAGTTGGAAAACAATGCCACTAAGTCAACTCTGGCTGTATTATTTACAAACTGTGTAAGTGATCTATAGGATGGGTTTCTTTGTTAGGAAGGAAACCGTGATCTCACCAGTGCCATCTTCCCCTGCTTCCGTCCGTCTCTGAAACCTCTACCACATGCTGTAACTGTTTCCTTCTCTACAACCTTTATATTCACATTTGTTCCCTCCCTTTGTTTTGAAAAATATGGTTCAGATCTGAGAAGTCTCCTTACACACAAAGTAGACCTTGAGAAGTGAAATGTTAAAACTCAAATGTTTCATGAAATGTCATTTCTGTGTGATATCCTTGTAAAGGTAGCAGGATTCCAGAATGAGGAATTCAAGTTAAAATTAGGTCCTTTTGACAAATTCTTCTTGCTTCTTTTTATACTAGTGTGTTTAGAGCTCAACAGACTGTGACAGAGAGAATGAAGATACTAGCATCTGTCCACAGGGAGACAGTGAGGACCTATCAAGGGTTCACTGTGAATTTTAAATCCAGTGCTCACAAAGAGTTAAACACAAACTAATTTCCCCAAAATAGATCACTTAAAGGTCAGTTCATACGTTTAGTTTCTTTTGGTTTGTACTATGGAATCCCTTTTGGATCGCCGAGAAGACAGAACTGAATGCCTTTTCGGCTGATGGAGGTGATCCCTGGTTTTAGACCAAATGCCTTCCTGCAGACTGAATCTTAATTGAGCAGAGCCTTATAGGGCACATCACAGATGCTCTGTCCTCAGACTGGCACACACTGCAGCTTTCATCTGTCCAGACACAAGCAGTACAGATGGGTAAGTGGGAAGGAAAGAAGAAATGGAGGGCTCTTCATTAGGCACGAGGGAATCAGCAGAAATAAGGAACAAATGGGATGCTTATGTGGTGAAATACGTGAAGTGATTCACAAAGTTGAATGAAGCAAGAGAGCCTATGTGACCCTACTGCTCTTTACACTTCCCTAGGCAGGGGTAAGGATGAGCTCTGAATGCTTGGAATTAAGACAGCCCCTCCTCTGGCTGGGGTTAAGTGGGAGCCCTATGCACTCAGTGTAAGGCCACCCCTCAGGCAGAAGTCTGTGTGGAGACCTAGAACCCTGAGTGTTCCAATATCCACACTGCCTGCTTCCCCTCCCATTCCCTATACTCATAGGCTTGGGAATATCAGGACTCATTTCATCACACCTCTTATCCCTGTTAACACCACACACAATGAGATGCCCAGGTTGTTTCTCATTTCTCATTCCTCCACCTTTTATGGCCACGTGGCCCCTTCCATTCCTTTTCTTGACCCTATCTCCCACCCGCTCCCAGTGCCTGAGCCCTTTTCCTATGCTGTCTGGAACTCACAGGCAGCCGTTAGTAAAATCCCCCATATCCTCAGCCTACTCTCTAAAAGCTCCCTCCATCTTCCTTCTCTAACTGGCTGTTCCCAGAGGATACTACTCCTCTACCCGCTAGGCCTCTCAAGCAGTTGAACCACAGGGCTTAGAGGTGAGGTGGGTGTCCTTGTTGCCTCTCTTTACCACATCTAGATCACTGTCCCTCCTTTCCTCTTCTGTAAAAACTCTAAACTTTGAATCACACAAAATCAGACCATACTACCCACCTCCCTCCATTCTGGGAAGATCTGGGCTCCCGGCTCCCTATCATTCTCCATCACTACTGTGGCCATGATTCTAGGTGAATTCAGTATCCACAAAGATGATGCTTCCAATACTCTGGCTTCTCAGTCCTTGTCTTCCACCCTAACTCCAAGGTCATGCACCAGTTCTTCTTTTTCTTTTTTTAAAGACTGGCACCTGAGCTAACATCTGTTGCCAATCTTTTTCTTCTTTTTCTCCCCAAAGCCGCCCAGTACATAGTTGTATATTCTAGTTGTAGGTCCTTATGGCTCTGCTGTGTGGGACGCCGCCTCAGCATGGCTTGATGAATGGTGCCAAGTCTGCACCCAGGATCCAAATTGGCGAAACCCTGGGCCCCCAAAAGCAGAGTGCACGAACTTAACCACTCGGCCAAGGGGCCGGCCCCATGCACCAGTTCTTAACTGAAATTCCTCCATGTTATTCTCCAACCACCACCATCTTCTGCCAGTTCCCTGCCTCTGGTACCCCAACTTCAGTGATCCCAGGGAGACCTGTGAGCCATTGATCCTACCACTTTTCACTTTCCCTCATCCTCCTCAGGTCTGGCCTCACCTCCTTAACCAGTTTAAATTCCACATTCAACTGTCATAACCACTCCCTTCCTGAGTGGGGAGAGAGCACACCCTGAAAGCCCTCTCACCATCACATGAACCTGCTCACCTAGCAAAACCACAACCTGGTTAACTTAATCACTCCACTCATTCTCATACAGGCCCAGAGAGAGGTGAAACACCCAACTCCACTGAATGCTCACACTCTAAATCCGTGACCTCCAGTGAGTCCTCAACACTCCTGGAGCAACTGGCCAAGGTCCCCAAAAATGCTGTCTCCAATCTTTCTCCTTCAATTCTCTCTTGAATCCACAGGG
This sequence comes from Equus caballus, assembly GCF_041296265.1. NCBI lineage: Eukaryota > Metazoa > Chordata > Mammalia > Perissodactyla > Equidae > Equus > Equus caballus. Next base: position 80,193,634 of record NC_091699.1, on the reverse strand, counting down.
GAATAATAAAACTTTGTAGAAATGAATTGATTATTAAATAATGTCACCAGATTTTAGGCTGAAAGAATCTTATTTCTGTGAAAGCAAATTTTATATGAGACTTACTTCAAATTTCTAAGTCAGTATGTCCTAAGTTAGAATATATTTCCAAAGATTCCCCTTTGCAGAAATTCTTATAAAACCAAAAGCAGAGAAGGGATGGCTCAGTACATTAAAGATTTAAGCTCACTAACCAACTTCCTTTAAACCTACCCTGAGATTCTGTAGACCACGGACTCCCATCCCTCTGGCCCAAAAGAATGTCCATTAGCTGCAGACAGATGTTTTCATTCCCCAAGCTTACGGAAAATTAGGAAAATTTTAAATAACAAGATGTTAACATAGAATAAAATTACCAAAAACCCTAAAAAGGTTTCACAGTTACTCTTTGTGCACTGGGTCAACAGGTTATGATTTTCCAATGTCAAAAAATACAATGAAGTTAGAGGAAAACATCTCCATGAGTAAAAGAAAAACTGGATTAAGGAATGATTAAGCACTAATTTTATTTGCAAAGCTAATAAATGACCTTTAGTTCTAGAAAATGTGTTCTCTGACTTTCCAGCACTGCCATGAAGAAGACTCAGTGTCCATGCTGCCAAGTTTAAATCGCAGGTGTTCAGGATACCTAATGAACTGCCAATAAAATAAACTGCTAGTTTCTTTTAAAAATAAATGCCCAAACTGGTAGCAACACTCAGGTTAAACAGTTCCAGAGGTCCATAAAATTGTGCCAAAATATCTGATTCAATGTGAAGCACTCGATTTTCCTTTCATATCTGGGTAAACGCACAAGGTAAAATGCTAACTTTGATTACACACGCCATCATAAAAGCTCCCCTGAGCAGGTACTCACATATTCCACGCCACAGAACTACACACCTACTTGATATGGTATTGCCTTGAATTTTTCTAGACTTTAAGCTCCTAGGGAACAAAGACATTCCTCTATATTCCTATCACCTAGAGTCGTAGTGTATACACAGCCACACTTAACAGATGTTCTATAAAGACAAGCATGCAGTCCTTTCCACCCATTTAACATGTTGCCTTATTTAGATGATGCCACAAATGCTTGATCAGTAGGGCCAAGCATGTTTTAAGTCTTGCTACAATTTTTAAGAATGAGACATGCTCGTGGTACAAACATTCAAACTACACAGCAAAATACCAAAACAAAAATAAAGGTCACTTGGGAAAAAATACTGCTAGGATTTTACTGAATACTCCTTATTTTTCATATACATACATATATACATTTACAAACAATTTTATACAAACTGGTTCATATTATTTACGTTGTTCTGTGATTAGAATTGTTTTAACTAATATATATGGATATCTTTCCATAAAAACAAAGAACTACTGTCCCTTTCTGTGATCAAAAACCCCTTTGAGAATCTGATGAAACCAGAACCACCCAGAAAAACGCCCTTAAACATAAAAATTTTGCAGATAATTTCACACAGTTCAAGAATTCATTAACGAGATGTGTGAACTTGCACAAATCATTTTCTGTATTTATGTTTCTCTGCAAACTAATGTAGAATGATAAAATATTTCTCTATCAGTATGAGCACCATACAGAACACCCACTATAGCAACAGGTTCAGTGGGCTCCCTCCAATTATCTTCCTTCTCAAGGACTCCATCCCCACTGTGTTGCTCCTTTTCCTATGCCCATCACATGAATAATTTGTGAGTAAACATGCAAAGAGGTGTTTTCTTTCGTGTTTGCCAGTTGGCGTGTCTGGCCAAGTTTACGTATGTAAAGAGGTTTGAAGAGCTGGGAAAGAATGTCAAAAAGACCTCTTTCTATTCTCTTCCCTCACGGCTCATCTCCGAGTCTTTTAAATTTATTCCGAGATTTTTAAATTTTATTTTATTGAAGTTCTTACTTGCTCATGACTTATCTTTTGGCCACTCTCAATTTTTTTAAATCCTGAGTCTTTAATTTTCACTAGTCTGTAGGACAAGGTTTAAAATAAAACTCTAATGAGTTCAGAGAAAATGAAAAAACTTATGAAGGACATTAACTATTGACAGGGTTGAGAGAAGCTAATAGAAGGGCAGCCAATAACTACTCTAGAAGGAGGTAAGATACTAAAACATTGTATACTGCTTCATAAGCAGCAAGGACGGAAACACATGGAAAGTTTTCTCATTATCAAAATAAAAGCAATAAGTATATTATCAAAATGTGAGCTATTTTTATAATAGCTAAGCCATGTAATCCAATGAAATTCAAGAACATTAAGGAACTTTAACGATGTATTTTCACAGCATTCTCACGAAATTCAGAGGAATGAACCCAAGACAGGGTAGAAATCTGGGTTACAGGCCAAGCTCTGCTATGCATGAGCTATTGACTAGCCTTGGGCAAGTCACTTCCCTTCTCTGGGTTGATAATCCTCACAAAAGCCTCCTTGGACCCTAAGGCAGCTCCCCATAGTGGGCTTCTGTAGCTCACAATACTTACAGCTCTCATCAGACTTTTAATTATTTGTTCAATGTCTATCTATCCTCTCCATTTGATGGAAAGCTCCATGTCTATTCACCCCAGACCGTGTGCTCCTTACACAGTGCCTGGCATGAAAGGGAGGGGTGGGAAAAGATGAAAAAAATAACTGAATCAATAACTTGATGATCAAAAAATGAGATGGTAAACCAGATGACCTCTAGGGTGTGCTTAGATGCTAATATACTAAGGGCACTTCTTCCTCTTCAATTTTATAAATGCCGAAGTTTAATTAGGTTAAAACATTTATGGATCACCTAACTTGAATGGAGTCTTAAGCTTGGTCTTCAGGGAGAAAAAGGGTAGCCAAGGATACACGAGAATTAGGTCTTGCCCCTGCCCTTCAAAGAAACGGGTCTGGCTAGGAAAAAAAAAAAAAAACCTGCATTAAACAACTAGGACAAAGGACTAGAACAACTTTAATGAAAACAATGACTTCACCAGTGTGATGGAGAACTCAAGTGATTAAGTGAGTGCTCTGAGTAAGAGGCGTTGGGATGACTCTAAATTATGAGAGTACACTATAGGGAGAGGTGAACTGACTTCTCTGCAGCCACACAGCCAATTCAAGTGAGACCTGATGGAAAGAAGCTAGGCCCCTTCCATCTCCTGGCAGTGAGGGAGAAAGGAAGCCCCTTAAGTCAAAAGTGGGGCTCATGTTCCTGAGCCTACAGGTTCTTCACAGGGTTACAAGAGAGGAAATGGTAAGATCCAGCTCAACAGACAAAGTCAGATATGGCCAAATCAATCCTACTACAGACTGCTTTGGCGGCATGAAGAATTTGGACCCATCTAGAAAAATAAGTGCTACTCCAGGGAGAACCAAGCAAGTGGTTATTGAATAAAAATATAAGAATGGTAAGTGAAGGGAATGAGTTAGACAGAATACAAGAAGTTATCAGTGCAATGAAACCCGTATAATTCTGATCTCTGCCATGTGCCTCCCACAGTGCAAGCAATATAAAGAATGCAAGAGAAGCCCATGGCATGATCCACGCCTGCAGAGGCCTCGTTGTCTAAGTGTGGAGATAAGTAATTGACGTAAAAATTCCAATAAGTAACAAAGTCTCCCAGTACCAAAATGTGGCCTCAAATTATTATACCCAAAGAAGCAAAGCTAGGTTAACAGGGAGGCCTGGAGCAGAAGTGTGACACGGGGCTTTGCCCTTGGCGTCTCTTAGTGTCCCCTTCTTGGGCCTCTCACCCCTCAGGAGCACTCCTCCCCTATCTCTTCCACCCTGGGTAGGAGGGCTGGTGGGCACAAGAGAGCAGCCACAACATTTAGAGGCCTGCCTTGCGGCCAAAGAAAAGCCAGGAAGGGAGCCCCAGACAGAAGACGTAGCAGAGAGAGCACATGTGATTGCAGCAGCCATTCTGAGGGTCGCACAGGGTGTGAGGTGAAGAAGAACAAGATGCAAGTCCTTCATCTTTCCTCAGGGGCAAACCCTTGGAGGGGCTGTGGAGCCTTCCTGGGCAGGGCCCGATCCCATCAGCTCTTCTTCCTAAATCCTGAGGGAGCAGGGGAGAGCTAGCAGGAAAAAAGTCCTGATTAGCCCAGAGGGCAGGAAATTGAGAAGTTTCTTTAAAAATGAAGGTGAGGTAGGTTATCCGACCTAACACAAGTCAACAAAGCAGGCACTTATTTGAGCTGCTGCACACCTCTCCTCCTATTTGCTTTTCTTATCCTGGTGCCTATAATTTAAAAACAAAAACACCTCAAAATCAATAGTTTAAAAAAATCCCACTTGCTCAGAGGCTGTATTTCTTGCTTCCTCTAACTGTGCACAGTTCTGTGAGGAAGGACACACAGCTGAGGCCCTGCTGTCTCCCCTTCAGAAGGATTAACAAGTAACTTAGTGCAACCCAGTCTCACAGTTGCCTGTTACCACCCTCCCTTTCTTCTCCTCTAAACACCCTCAGACACAGGCACTCTCTCCATCAGTGCTCATGGAGGGAGAAGGTCAGGGGCTCCTGTTGCCTGCCTGTAAAACTTCTCTATTCAAAAAAGTTACACTAGATAATCTTTTTGATTATGAGAAAAAAAAAAAATCTACCTTAACTCTTCTCCAAAAGAGAGATCTGGGAAGAACAACATATTGTGACGGATCCTGTCATACCACAAAAATTCTCATGCTTTTTATATATTTCCCTCAAAAGCCTGAGGTAAAAAGGGACAAAATCAAAATTTAGACAACTGGTAAGGGTCTAATTAGAAACACATGAATAACCGAAGAACGCAGAAGAATCCAAGCAATTGTCCTTATGTCTCTCACCAATAAACTCATGAGCAAAAAACCAAAATTAATTCAATGAGAACCACGCATATGTAGATGAAATTACAGCCCATGCTAATAACTAAAAAAACCAAAGTAGAAAAGCAATACAAGCATTTAAGTTATCTTGAGTAGAAAAAAATGTAAAAGCTTTATTTTGTGCATGAGACAAGAAGGAAAATGGAGAAAAGGGAGGAAGAAAGAGTGAGAAGGGACAGGAGGAGTTAGGTTTTAAGAAACCAAGATTTATAGACCTAACATAGACTTAAGTCATAGCTTAAATCATTTGAGCATGAAGTAGAAAATCATAATTTAAATAGAATGAACAAAAGAAACACTGATACGCTTTCAGCTCCACAGTTAGAGAAGGCAGAGCTGCCAGGAGAGCATCACCATTGTTTGAGAACACTGGCAGGTTTATTCATGCTAAACATGTTATAACTGAGAATCAATATGGGGCAGAGTCTGCTTAAATGAACTCCAAGGGTTTGCACAAGCAATCCTGTTAATGTCATGTTCCATTTTATTAAATGATGTTTGGAATAAAAATCTTGTTGGTTGGGTCTTGGAAAACTTTATTTTAAAGAGAATACCTTATGACAGCTATAATTATAGCATTTGATCTCCATGATAAATCTTACTTTACATGAAAGGAAACAAACGTTGGGAAAAGAAATCAGCGCTCAAGTTTCTATAGAGTGGACTTGAAATTGCTATCAACTTCTGATGTGGGCAGATACACCAGGACACCGTGAGTGTCCATGAACATAATGATCACAATCATGGTGGAGGGAGGAGAATATATGTTTAGGTGCTTACTGATAGGATTAGGGGTACTGGGGTCTCATCAAAGAAAGATGTGGCTGGAGAAGGCATCAAGTGGCAGGCAGAGGACTGCTGATCAAGAACTGTGCTACAGACCAGCTCTGCAATTCTGATGGTCAGTAACTTCATCAGCAAGACTATATGATGAGCTGACACGCAGAGCTCTGTGGTGGACAGGGAGAAAAAAGGACAGAGGCATGCAGTATCCAAGCAGCACACTCACAAGCATCCTATAAGGTAGATATAACTCCCACCCTACAAGTAAGAAAATTGAGGCTGAGAGAAATTAATCATCTTCCCAAAAGTCACATTTCTAAAAACTGATGGAGACAGGATGGAAATGAAGATCTGGTTACTAGGCCAAAGGTCTATCAATGCTACCAAACCAAATGGTCATTGAAAAAAATCAGACAGGGCATTCTATGCAGGGAGGAGAGAGTGGGACTAAGGACCAGTTTGAGTCAGAAGAAGTTTGTGTGTAGAAAGAGTAGAAAGGAAGCTGGAGTCAGACTATGGATAGCCTTCACGTCCAGTTAAGAAGCACTGTGCCCTGCAGCCAGCTGGGAACCAGAGAACTCTGGAAATAAGAGAAAGATGTAAGAAATGGGGCAAAAGGACTAAAGGATCTAAGCAAGGTAACAGGGTTAATGGAAGGAGGGAAAGACGGAAGCGCATTTGGAAAAACACTGGAAGGAACAAAAAGTTAAAATCAAGTACTACACTAACATGACATTTTGGTCTCTCAAAGTAAAAACATTCTTTTTTAAGTTGGGGGGTCTCTAAATAATGTCCTATTGTTTAATGCTTGGCAATTATTTCACTAATGCCAATAATCAAAAATTTCAAAAGTGATCCAGTAAGTGTTCTTTCCAACGGAAAAGGGACAGCATTTGATAGCTAAGGGAAGCATGTGCCCATCTGCCTTCTTCCTTGACCATGAAACTTCCTTTAAGGGGGTGTGCCGATAAGAAATGGGTCACATTTGACGATATTACCTCGGCCACAGCTTCACTTCTTTGAAAGGTGAAGGTCAAGATTTAATGACGGGCTTGGGAGGGAAAGAGCTAAGAAGGAACAATCACCCCTTCCTGTGGATCACTGGAAGGGCAGGGCAGCTCACCAGGGCTGGGGGCTTCAGTCCTGCCCTCAAGCATCTGTGCCCACAGTCCTTGCCCCCCAATGCACATCTGTCCCCCAGGAACCTCACAGGATGTGGCCTGTGGCAGGACAAAATCCCAGGATTCAGGATCCGGGGCTCTTGGCCGTCTATCAGACCGTCTCAGCATCTCTTAACACCCTGGAGAGAACAGATGTCTTCACTGTCGCTACAGAAGCTTCATGGAGGGCTGCAAATTAATTCCTGATTCTAAGAACAAAATTAATTGTTTTATTTTTTAAAGTAAAAATTGCACATGCACAAATTTGGGTTACTTCATCTTTAGTTTACACTGTAAGATTAGTACTTCTTTAAAATTAAAATTGAAGATTTTAACCTGGCAACATGTGGTTCTCTATATACAAATCTTCCTGCTCAGAAGAAACACAGATATATGTTAAAACTAATTAGATACAATTCTATATTTTTCCCTCTCCTTCCCATTTAAAAAAAAAATTCAGTAGAGGAGATAGAGACCTTCACAGAGTCAGAAGAGGAGAAACTGGGGCCAGTGATTCATCTCTGCTCTCTTCACCTCAGGAGCCAGCAGCTGAGGGACGAGGCTGATCCCGCTCACCCTTCAATAACACTGCAGTCTTTCCTCAACCAGCAGTTGCAGAAGCCCCGCTGAACTCTTCTGCTTCTTTCAACAAAAGCTGCATCTCTCTAAGGAAATACTGATTCTCTGTAGGTGGTACCACCGTGCTCCAGCTGCTTAAGAAATGTGAGCGCCTGGACTGAATTCAGTGAACTGATGGGGTGTTTGTGCTGCCACAGATCACTCCACTCACAGCTGTGTGGGTCCATGGAGCCAGGACATCCTTTTTACCGTGACTCAGAATCATAAATAAGGTCAGTGCCTCTTGCAACATGAGAATGCACTGTCTTGTAAAGTCACACTCAATCACTGGTTCAAATGAAGCTAACTCTCCAAAATTAGGGGTAAATGCACAAAACACACTATAACACAAAACATTTTTAAGTCTACTTTGTTAGGCAGTAATCCCCCAGATGACAACATCTATATGGAATTATCTTTAGAGTAATAAGCCAAGTTATTTTTCTTTGTCAGAACTGGAATCTTACAAACCCAGTTGTTGAACAACACTTGTCAGAGGTGTCAAAACGTCTTTCAACATTTAGACAGCCACCTAGCCATTATTCCCGTAGGATACATGGGTGGCTGAGAGAATCACATTTGACAGATGCAAAAAAGAAGATATTCATGTGGAAAATAGAACTCATTTCCCAATCATCCAGCCCAGAATTTCCCTACCAGTCGGCACTGGGATGTAGCCAGTCTTCTCAAAAGGATGGATTCAGGTGTTCTCACAATTGCTACTGAACATGGAAGCTTTGCAAATTATCTTGCAATTCTTTATTATACACATAAACCACAAAAACTGCTTATATTGATTCCAGGAGTTAAGAATTCAGGGTCCTCACACTAGAGAGGTTTCATGTTCTATCAGTCTACCCCACTGTTGCTCCTTTCTAGAGAAACTGCCAGGATCACAGTCCTTATTGAAGCCAATAGCCGTAGGCCACAGCTGTTTGGACCACAAGAGGGCATCCATACCCCTAAGATTTACTGGTATAAGAACTTTGACCAGTAGGGATGCTAGTTACTACAGAACTATCATATTCCTTTTTTTTCTTAGTCCATACACACATCATCAGTTAGGTTAGGGGACAATAACGGGAAGCAAGAACAGAAGGACATAAGGAGAGGAAGCCAAAATGGATATGCTGAGCCATGTTAATGGTAGTGAAGTAGAATATGAATTGACCAACCACTGTTAATGCAGACACATCCTGGAGTTGCAACAGACGGGAACAATCTTTCCGGTCCTGAGTGAGGTCCTGTCTCTGAGTTCTGGCCAGACTATGGCTCTTTCTCCTCCTAAAAGGACTCTGGGATTCTTCCCACACTTGGCCATGTGTCTGACATTGTTTTATTTTCTCACCCATCCTTATTTAAGCCTTCCATTTCTCGAGGTATCTTGAACGAGTTTCTGGTCTTATGATCAAAGACATTTATATGGACCCCGTGGCAAGAGTCTGAAAGTTCTACACTTCTCTTTAACTATAAAACAATCTCAGATCTCCCATCTACACATAATCCCACAAATTTAGGGGCTACTTCACCCATATCTGTGATCACACAAAGAAAGGAAATGGCTGGCAAAGCCTATCTCCCTTAGATTGTTTTTAAATTGCTCTTGTCGAATTTTCTCTCCCAGATCATTGCCACATGTAGACCACAATCTCCTTCCAGTGAATCAAGAATGAAGACCCACCATCCTACGGGAGCCTCAGTAATCTCTCCAACCTCAGTGGCACTGACAGATTCCCCTCTACGACTTCAGGTTGATTTCAAGTCTCGGGGTAATTTCTGCATTGGCAAAATCTGATTCTTCTGGTCCCCATAGAATAAAATTGGCTCCCAAGGCAGTTCTAGCATTAGGAAAAGGTCAGGTCTTATCAAAAGTTAATGAGTCAGCCCCTCAGAGCACCTGCACCTTCCCCAACTCTAATTACTCCTGCCTCCTGAGAAAAAGAGGCCACTCATCCCTCTAGCAGCCGGTGATTCTCGATCGCAGGTTATTTGGAACTGTGGGGGGACATACCGGTTGACTCAATGACTTAGTCAAAATGATATGGTTATTTAGTGACCGGGGATGCTAAATAACAGACAGGAAACTTCCACACGATGATGAATCATTCTATCAAAATGCCAACAGCACCTCCGTTGAGAAACACAGGGCCCCCTCCATCATTTGAAGCAGACAAACGCAGGAAAAGGCTAACTGAAGAGAAGAGGACTAGGAGAACAAGCAACGCACCCCACAGAAGTGATCAGTCTCAGCCCCCCGCCACCACCTTCCCCTCACCTCCAGCATAATACTCACGGCACACAAACTCCTTCTTCTCATTCCCTCCACCACGCAAAACTATCTTGGGCTCAGTTAGATTTAAATTACAGCTTTTAAAAATTGCATCTTTATTGCCACATATTTTCATTTGTTCTAATTATAATTTCTGAGCAACTAATATTAGTAATAGTAATAGATAATATCAACTGAAAATTCTTCCATGTGCTAAAGGGCTTAATTAGTAAATTTGTGCTGTAATATATCTGTTGGAAAATTTGCTTCAGAGACTAATTCTTCAGGGGATAACTCCTCACAGGTTAAGCTTGTGAATTAATACCCTCTTATGAAACACTTTTCTGAACCATGCTGGGGCTTGGAAAAATCGGTGATGAAAATTCTCTCACCACCTCTCCAAGACTCTTTGTTAAGCCCTAAGCAATATCAAAAGGGACATCCTGCACAAACAAGCTTCACCACCGAGGGTCAGGGCGTGGAGAGACCAAATGGAAAGAGACAGCTCAGCAGCCTTGCACTAAAGGACAAATATTTTAGAGGCAGTGCACTCGATTATGTCAGAGAGACAAGCCCATGGCACTTTCTGGAACAGATAGATGCCACAGCCGGGTAAAAAGTTCAGTAAATTACACTCACAGACTGCATAGCTCCCCAGGACGGAGAAGTCCAAAACGCAATTCTGTTTTATACGAGGTGAGGTCTTGTTATAACAAGAGCAGTTATCACTACAAATGTGGATTTCCGACAAATAGGGTCCTTACGGACTAAAGCAGTGCTGTCCAACAGAATCTCCTCTGATGATGGATGTGCTCTGGGTCTGTGCTGTCCAAGAGAGTAGCCACTAACCACATGTGGCCACAGAGCACTTGAAATGTGCCAGTGCACACATGGAACTGAATTTCCAATTTTATTTAAATTTTAATTAATTTGAATAAAAATAGACACACATGGCTAGTGACTACTGAATTGGATAATGCAGGATAAGGCTTAGACCATGGTTTGGGAAAATGATCTAAGAGGTTACCACAAGAAATCCTTACATATTTTTTGACCATCTGGAAAAATACTTTCTCAGTGCCCTCTCCACTGCAAACATAAAGACAAAATTCGTAAGCTGTTACAATATCAGAAACCATGAGAGCAATGCTTCTCAAATTTTAGCATCCACCAGCCTCACCTGGAGGTCTTGCTAGAACACCGACAGGCCCACTCCCAGAGATTCTGATCCAGCAGGTCTGAACATTTCAAACAAGTACCCAGTTGATTCGGATGCCAATGGTCCAAGGCCACACTATGAGTAGCGCTAGAATAAAACCTTCAACATTCAAACACCAGCACCTCCATCAAAGTGGAGATTCCTTCACTTGTCACCTTTCTGCTAAAGTGTCTCTTTTTCCAAGGTACATAGTATCCTTCTCAAACGTTCTTATAAGTTTTGCTTAAAGCTATGATTATAAATGTATAACAGAATGTAAATAAACAAGGCTAACTAAGATGGCTTCTCCACATGAGATCCAAGACAGAGTGTATTTGTCGTAAATTTTGTGAGTGTTCTAATAATTACAGGGACCAGAAACACAGCACAGCTGGACTCAACCCTAACAGGACAATTCACATCCAATTCCGGCACCAGCCCTTAAAGTCAACTGAGGCTTTCTATGAAAATAACATGATGACTTCAGGTCCAGGTCAGAGCCACAGCCTCTTCCAACAGTTCTAGAAGAGTTATCAAAAGAACATGTGTCATATTAAAGCATTTTACTTATCACTCCAAGGGCATAACCTCCTTCCACGTTCCCAAACAGAAGAAACAAACATGAAGGTGCTAGAATAAAAACAGATTTCTCCAAACATTCTCTGGTCTTTATTGTATTACCTGCAAAATCTGTTCTAGGATCAGCAGTCATTTGGGAAGATATTCTTCTTTTGAGGGTTACTTCTTTATGTCCTTTGGTCTAACTACATGAGTCACTTTAACATGAAAAGACGACCCCATCAAAAGCAATTTCCTTGGCTGCTCTTCGGAACAGCCTTCTTTCTGCTTCCTCTACACTCCCCTCTCCTAACTTTCACAAAAAAGCCTTCATCCAGAATACACTGTTTGAATGAACCAGAAGAAGAGCAAATAAAATCAGAATCCAGTACTGCCCACCATTCCCATACCACTAACCCTTTGCCCGTCTCCAAACTCTCACTGTTCTCAGTTACTGCCTTCACAAGGATTAAGAGTGATCCTTGGGTCCCAGAAATTTGGGGAGACAGGTATCGTTTCCTAGCATTTATAGAGCCCCCAGGTAGTCACACAGCACTGTGTACATCACTTCCTTAGGCTACTGAGTTATTAACGCTGTGTCTACTTCACAGACAGGAAAACTGTACTAAACTGAGGCTAAATGATTAAGATACAGTCGCAGAGAAACTCAAAGCAGGACTAAATCACTGCACTCCTTCAGCAGTGGTTCTCAACCAGGGGCAATTTTCCCCCAGAGGACACTGGCAATGTCTGGAGACATTTCTGATTGTCACAATTGTGGGGGGAGTGCTACTGGAATTTAGTGGGTAGAGGCCAGGGAGGCTGCTAAACATGCTACAATGCACAGGGCAGACCCCACCACAAAGACTTGCCTGGCTCAGAATGTCAACAGTGCCAGGATGAGAACCCCTGCTCCTCTGGCATTTCTAGGATGACTTTTTGTGGCCCCATAATCAATAGTTAAAGAATTGCTCCCTCTACAATTTGATCCTTGTACAGTATTTGCACCGAAACATACCAGTCGAGTGCTATTTCTGGCATGCTAGGCTCTTTAGTTACTTTTAAAATAGAAGATACATGGGAGCCACAGAGGAAAATGAGGAAAGCTAGCAAAGACCAGGTCCTTTCCTTTAAGGAGAAAACTTAGCAAAGAACAGGTCCTTTCTTTAGCAACCTCCAGGTGCTGAGCTATGGTCTGGGTCTGGCTGCTCACCTGGACTCTTCAGTTGCTGACGTGCTCTGCAGCTGCCTTTTCTCTGCTTTGCTTATCTCTAAGCACGTACATCACTCCAGAGCAGCAATGATGTATGCTTATGGGAATCTCCAGAGATCTACAGCCCCTAATTGTCTATTTTGTTCAGTAAATTGAACTCATTACTGAGCCATGGGAGGCATCGAAGGAGATCAGCCTTTCTGGATGCCCTCTGTCTGAGCCTGGGTAATGGGACATTATCTGGCAAGTATTGAAATGAGCTGCTTAAAACAACTCTCCATCCAGTTTTTCAGTGGAGTACTTTTTTAACCTCCCTCTTTCCTAACCAACTTTAGCTCTGCTTACATTTGTATTAATTATAATTTTCTCTTCAAGGAGTCTGGTTTTAGTTTACGCTCTAGAAGCTGGAAGCTCAGAAAGGATGTGATGTTCTTCCCACCCTTCTTTCCTGAACCTGCACCTGTACTCTGAGAAGGGCACACCAAACCAAGTGAATTTCTCCTCCTGGTCTCAAAAATCTTCAGCACAAATGAAAATCTAAAGCCTACTTTGATTATAATGCTCCCAATGCCCACACCCATTGCACTAGGGACTGGGAATAGTCGAGGAGTGAAACGACATGTGACTTCCAGTGACAGTGGATAAAATAAAATGGAAAGGGCAGAGCCATGTGTTTGCTAGTGCTATTAGCCACCAAGGTGGGACTCATCAACTCTCTGGAAAGCTGTTTTATTCCCGGGAAAAAAGTGATTAATGAAGGAAAAGTTAAGCAAAGTGATCCATGGAAGAGGATGCTAGAAGAGGGGAATAGGAGCCAGCAGAGCTAACAATATGATATGGCTACAAGAAAAAGACAATCAAAGGCCCTGTTCCCTTCTTTACAGTATATCTCAGGAGGACCCAACACCTCCTCCCATGTCAATCACATCCCATACAAACTCACTAAAAATTCCTGTGTTGAACTATTTCCTTGCACAGAATCCACCCCATCACCCTCATCACAGTTTTCATAACTGTTGATTTGCGTGGTGTCTATAAGTTGAATCAACAAAGGCTTTGGGAATCTTTCACAGACAGGGCGCCCCACTGCACTGACTCCAAGAGGCTGGTGAGACAAGAGCCTCTATGACTTAGTAAAACCAGAAAAAATAAAATCAGAGAATGCCTTTGACTTACCCTGGAGTAGAGGGTGTGAGAGCCTTCAAACGCACTTACATCCTCACAACCCATCAGCTCTGCTGCTTTTCACCACTCACTCACTTCTGCATGTTGGATTACGACCAATCGATCACCAACTGCCAAAGAAGAAAAATGAATGTGTTAGGCCAAAGGATCTACAAGCTGAAGTCCCAAGCCACTGGTCAAGCAAGTTTGTTAGAGTAGGATAAGTGTTTAACAAGTAGACCCAAATGCACATGATACCTCAAGCTCAATAAAAGTTTATTTCTGGGTCCTGTATACATATGGACAGTGGACAGGTCAGTCAGTAGAGTGGCCCTCCTCAACGCACTGATGCAGGCACTCAGGCTGACAAAAGTCCTACCATCTACAAAACAATTTCCAAGCTTACCCTAGGAGTCCTCTCCATTCCAGCCAGCCAAGAGTAGAAAACAGCATGGAAGAACTCACATGGCACACGCTCTCTCTTTTTGTGTTCTTTTCCTCAAGTGGATCACAACACTTTTCCATTTCCACTAACGTTCTGTTGGCTAGAACTCAGCCACATAGCCACAGCTAAGCCAATGGGCTGCTGGGCAGCTAGCAGTCAGTCTCTATCATACAAGGCTGGCTCTAGCCCAACCAAGAAGACAGCATTAGGTTTAGAGTTCTGGGTGAGACACTAGCACCGTAACCTTGACTTAGTTACTTAACAACTCTAAGTCTTGGCTTCCTGGCCGTCTTCTCTGTAAAACACCCTGCCTCCCTCATAGGGTCAATGTGAGACTCAAAATGAGACAAAGCAGCCCTTCTCAGACTTCAATGAGCATGCATAATTTCCAGGCATCTTGATAAAATGCAGATTCCGACTGAGCAGGTTCTGAGCGAGGCCTGAGATTCTGCATTTCTAGCAAGTTCCCAATGTACCAACGCTGCTGTTCTCTGGCCACACTTTAAGCACAAAAGAGAGAAAGAATTAGAGAATATTTTTGTAAACCACAAAGTGATTTGCAGATATAAAGAATTATCCTGGCATCGACTTTAACTGATTATAAATGAATTTCCAACTAGTCAGCATTTTTAGGATATATTTAGTTTAGGGACCAGATACAATTTCACAGGGTCACAGGATTCTGAAAATGGAAAGAATTTAAGTGGTCACAACTCTCTCCTCTGATTTTCCAGAGAAGGAAACAAACTCAGACAAGTCAATGATGCCCTCAGAATCTCACATAACTCAGCAGTGTGCTGGGATTCAAATGCAGAAATTTGACTTTCTGTTATTACATAAACTCAACTGATAACCTTCCGAAGAAGGGTAATTTTTATTCTTCTACTAAAGGAAGAACAAATACTATCCTGGCCCATACCCAAAGAGGTACCAGAAGGTGGCATTCACCAGGTTGGGTCACCATGGTACCAAATGTAGACAAGGTGTCACAGGACAGCCATCAAGAGATTTCAAGTAGATGTTCTTGAACATTGTGACGAACACAGATTAACTTCTGTACACCTTCTGGTAAAAACAAGAATTTTTATTTTCAATATGTACAAACTGAATCACTCCTATTTGGAGATAATTTGAAAAAGAGAATTTTGGATTTCAAATAGAAAAGGGAAATAAAATAAGCAGCCAAGCAGGAGCAGCCGTTTCTGTGGTAAACCCTGGGGACAAATAATCTTGAAGAGACTCAAGACTTTCTCCCCCTGACGTGTAAATTATTTTGCATCTTCGTGATCATCATGGGTCCTAGGAGTTTATAGTAAAATGTGAAATGTAGGACCTCTGAAGTGAAAGAGAGGAGTCAGAAACCCCAAGTCATGAGTCAGAAAGGCACTGACTATCTGAAACTCAAACCAGATTGGGGGAGAGGGAAGCCTCTTAGTATGCATGTCATCTCCAATAAAGCAACGTGAATTTGAAAGTGTTTTAGTGAAACTACAGAGTACTTATTGAGCAAGGAAAGATGAATGGAAATCAATACTTGCATATCCATTATTAATTTAAGATGGGTAAAATGCTATTATTAGCATCTTCATTTAGCATGTAATTTTAAACATTTTAATAAAGATTAAATGTTCTAAGAACTTCTACAGGTTTACTTCTGTCCACCCCCCAAGCCTTTTCCAGCACAGTGTCTTTAGCTCCTCAAAAATTCTCCCATCTTGGCAATTTTCCACAACCTACTCTAGAATTTTTACCCTATTTTTGTGCCATGGACCTCTTTGTTGAAGCCAAAGGACCTCCTTCTCAGAATGTTTTAAATGTATAAGATAAAATATATAAGATTACAAAGGAAGCCAATTACATAGAAATACTCCTCTATCTACACAGACCTCAGAGTTCCAGGACCCAATTTAAGAACATCTGATTGGGGAATGACTCTTCTAGGATGATGAAAGCTTTCTCTTACAGGAAACAGTATGCAGAAAAGTTTTAAAAACCCAAAGAGGCACAGTAAAGAATCATCAAGATCAGGCAGTGAAGAATGAGCTGCAAAGAAAAGCCCGACCTTGAATTTCTGCCCAAACTCAATGCTATTCATACTGTGGCTTTAAAATCCTCCATTAAGGAATTACTCAGAATTTTCTTGGCTCCAGCCCTGTAGACACAGCATATTCTGAGTCCTGATTGCAGGTGAAGAAAGGCAGCGTTGGAGGAGAGAAGACTGAGATGAGTCCAAGCTTGGGTCCTAGTTCTCTAAGTAATTCACTGCCACTAACTAGTTGTGTTAGCTTGGTCAAGTCACTCGGCTCTGAATTGAAATTCCCTGTCTATAGAATAAGAAGGTTGAGTTAAATTATCTCTAGGGTTTCTTCCGACTCTGAATCATTACAATTCTGAGACAATACACAATCATTTCTCCAGGAAGAAATATTAGTGAGATTTCTTTTTACCCCAGGTTCACAGTATGAAAATACCTTCTAGATGAGAATTTTTCACAGGCTTCAGAAATACCTTATGAGCATCACCTAGCCATAGAATTATTGCCTCGGAAGGGATTTTAAGAGACATGCGCCACCTCAGCGATCCCAGTGACCAGGTGAGGAAATTCAGGTTCAGAAAGGCAAGGAGATTTACCTGAGGTCACATAACAAGGCAATGTTAATGGACTGTTGTGACTACTGCCATATAGCACCGGCAGGATTTTAGGATTCGGCATTGGCAGTGAAAACCAGCTCAGCAGTTCACTTGAAGAGAGACAGAAATAAACCTCAAACAAGCTGAGCCATAGGATGGGAAGAGCACAAGGAAGCAGGTGACTGGGGTAATGACACCAGAGGCAGCGTCCTATCCCTCAGGCAGGGTCAAAACTGAGGCCTCCACATACACTGTAACCATTTAACCACTGGCCACAGCACCCACCCCCTTAAATATCATGGCTGCAAAATCCATCTCGAAGAGCAGTTAAGAACAAAGAACAGCTACTTCAAAAGAGGGGAGTGGATGAATGAATCCTGGCTAATAAGGTCAATAAAACCAAAGTGCAAGATTTGGATTGTTAATACTGTCTTGAAAGGACAGCATTTAGTTAAGAAAATCTTAAAATACTTGTTAGGAATTTTCAAGTTTTAGAAGAAACTGATTCAGAATAACTTTGACCCACCTTCTGTGGATAGCCCTAAAGTACAGTAATTACTTAACCAGCATTATTTTTACTAATATACTCACCACTATCTTCAGAGCATATAATTATTGGATATTGACCAGGTTTAAAAGTCACATGTAGGGGCCGGCCTGGTGGAAGAATGGGTTCACAGGTTCGGATCCCAGGCATAGACCTACACACCGCTCATCAAGTGATACTGTGACAGCATCCCGCATACAAAACAGAGGAAGACTGCCACAGATGTTAGCTCAGCGACAATATTCTTCAAGCAAAAAGAGAAGAGTGGCAACAGATGTTAGCTCAGGGCCAGTCTTCCTCACCAAACAAATATATAATAAATAAAATAAAAATTAAAGAAATAAAAAGATTAAGACCAAAAATAAGTCACAGGTATATTTCCATAGTCCCCTCTACATGTGTAGGCTAGTTTTACATGCAAAGAACTAAAAACTATGAAGTTGTTGGGAATTTTGATCAGACCATAATTTCAACCTCATGTTCAATTAACAACATGTATGCCAAGTGTTTTCAAAACCTGGGCTATGATGTTTAATTGTCAGTTTACCCTCTGCCTTCTCCCCCACACACAAGCAACAAAGTAATCACATCCATTCCTCAATCCCCACAACACACGTTATTCCCACCTTACATGAACAGTTCTGGCTTTGGCAACTATTTTTTTCAGATACTTTTTGACTGAGAGCTGACACAGCCTTTCAAAGTCCTCTAGACTAGAGGCAACACACTGGTCTGCCAGCTCCCTAGTTCACCTCCTCCAGGAATTCCCAGAGACAGCAGTGCCATCTACTGGTAGGGAGGGCACAACTTGTTTTCTGGAAGCCTGTGGGTGACTTGAGCCAAGGAGCTGAAAGAATGGGAGCCTAGATTTGTGTCTTTGTCAGCCTTTCTTTTCCAGAGCACATTACAAGCATATAACAGATACTGACAA
This sequence comes from Equus caballus, assembly GCF_041296265.1. Lineage (NCBI taxonomy): Eukaryota > Metazoa > Chordata > Mammalia > Perissodactyla > Equidae > Equus > Equus caballus. The sequence goes on along the minus strand of NC_091699.1, from coordinate 80,175,248 downwards.
CCTGAGACAGAGAACCGCCACAGAAGCCTCCATCGTGAAGGGCAGGTCCTCTGGAAGCCATATAAAAAGCCCCGCCAGCCTACCCACTAACGAGGCAGCTCTGCGCCGAAATGCCTCCTCAAGGCTCTCCAAAGGCAAGCAGTAGAGCCTCACTGAATTAAACTTGTCCTGGCTCTCTTCTCCCCCCAGTGCTTCCGTATCAAGTGATTTCACCCATGTCCCCATCTGTGGCAATGTTATCCAGTTCTATCTTACAGTAAGTGTCCTGGGGAAAGTGCCCAGACCCCTCTCAACGTGAAGGCTCTTATATTTACACAATGTGACACAGATCCTGCTCAAAGGACACTACTGCTTAGGCATGCAGGTCGGACTCTAATCTCTCTCATTCGCTCTCCGTCCTCCCCGTCCCTGACCCAGGGGACAGAAACGACAGAAAGGAAATGATTCTGTTGTTGCTTTGAAAGTAACACTAGTGGGCTTTTATTGAATCAGAGAATAAACCCTTGTCCTGTGGGTCACTGAGGTACACTGCTTCCCGCAAGATGAACTAAGCCTGCCAATCTTTGTTTCCCCTAAGTAATCTTGGGTCTCTCAACCTTTTCAAAACCCCTGCCTCCCTTCCAGAAGCTAAACATAAACATTGCATGCCCTTTGTGTAGTTTATATAAAATGACATTTTCCTCTCTAAACATAAAAGCATATACCTTTTCAAACTGTACCACCTACCCGACCCTCAGAATTCCCTCCTCCCCCCATTGTACACCAGCTAAAAAACAAATTACTGACAAATTTTTAACTGATTCTCATTAATTTCCTTTACGTTACAATCTATATTTCACTTTGCTAGGGTCATTTGTTATGGTCCCAACAAGCTTTGGAACAACTTCTTTTACTTTCATTCACCTCAGAAAACCACCGAAAGTTGATTTGCCGCAGGTGATAAATGTTAGTTCTGATTCTCCCTAACAAATTTAAGTGTTCCCTCTTCAATTTGTTTTAACTTGCCAAGTAAATTAATTTCTTAGCAAGCACAGACATTTCATAGGCATGAGGTGTGTCTTACACGTTTAAAAATTCACATTGTTTCCTAAAGAAACAAAACTTTGTAGGGAGAAGGTAAGAGCAAGAAGGGGCTTTGAAGGGGCATCCGGATGCCTCTGAGGACTCAGGAGGAGAGATTCTTGTCCACTTGCTACCAGAATAAGTTCTAAATGGATGACAGCAAAACTCCAGAATACAGTAAAATCTTCCTAATGACAGTTAGTTGAATTTCTTACCAAGTAGACTACCAGATACATCCAACAAATTAGTTAAGTACTGGAAAACTGAAGGGCCTTTTCATATTTCATTATAAGACGTCCAGGATGCCCTTGCTGTTGCAGGTCCAGGGAAATGGAGAAGGAGAGAGAGGCACGGGATGCCTCGCATCCACCCTCCCTCTTCAACTATGACTTAAAGTAGACATCCCCCCACCCGGCCCCAACACTTGCACCGCTTTGGGCATCCAAATGGTCTTCTTTACACAAGCACTTTTCAAATTAAAGAGGTCCGAACAGGTGTAATTTAGACCCTACTGTCCCTTCTTCCTACAGCCCATTATCACGCTGATAATAAGGAAGCGCCAGCAGCCCCAGAAAAACCCCAGTTTACAGAGATTACCACCACCTCCCACCCAGCCACCCCACCCCAAAACCCATTTCTTCTTGAAAAAGAATCTCCTGTGATGGTCTGGTCTGCAGTTCACTGCAGGCATTTCCCTCCTCCCCATTCACCAGTCATCAGTTTCGCTGTATCTGTAATTCCTTTTTGTAGCCTCTCATTGAGACCTGCTCCACCAGTGCCCAACTGCTTAAAAAAAAATTTTTTTTTTCGCCTCTTAACGAATTTCTGGATTTCTTCGGCAGGCTGAAAGCGTTCAATTTCGGTGCAACTCCGGCCCGAGAGCCCGCGACCGGGTTCCGGGAAGCCCCCCACGGGCGGCACCCGGCTCATCCGCCGGGCAGCCCCCACCCCGCCCGCACGGCTGCGCTCCCCGCCGCCGGATTAGTTCGAGTCCCGCGGCTTGGCCAAAGTGACACTACATTTTTTTCTTCGTTCTCACATGTGACAGGTCCCACCGCATTAAAGCCATCTTCTTCCCGGCCCCAGCCCTGGTCTGGCGCCCGTGACGCCCACGTCTTCCCCGCGCTCAACCTTTACCTGGGGAGGGGGCCGATGCCAGCAGCCCTCCCGGCGGGAAACAAAGGCGGAGGCGAGGCTGCCAGGTGGGCAACTCCCCTCGGGTGCACCCGCCACTGCGGGGAGGAAAACGGGGAGGTGCAGTAGGGGGAAGAAAAGGGAAACCGAGGCACCGAGGAGGGTGGCTGAGCTCGGATCTGCATAGCCCTCCAAAACGGGGCTCCTCGGGCAGGCGGCCCCAGACCTTGCCCGCCCCGCTAGCCCCGCGAGCCCCGCCTGCCCCTGCCCACCCTGCTCGCCCGCGCTCGCCCGCGGAGGGGCAGGGGGCCGCCCCGCGGCTGCGCTCACCTCGGGAGAAGCGCTCCGGCTCCCTCCGACGGCTCGGGAGAAAGCCCCGCCGCAAGCGCACGCGCAGCCGCGCTCTCGTGCTTTCGCGCCCCCGCGCGCGCCCGTCAGACAGGGCTTTGGCCCTCCCCTGCCCTGTCCGTCAGCGTCCGCGAGAGCCAATCCGGGAGCACGGGAGGCCCAGAGCCGGTCACGTGGTCGGACCAGCCAATCACCAAATTGCCCTCGGCAGCGCCCGCTCCGATGTCCCTAGGGGTTCGGTTGCTACCGAGTGGAGCGAGTGCGAGGCGTGCACAAAGGCTTGAGTCTCTGTTTTCGGGGACTGAGGGGCGCTCGATTGATCAATTGCTAGGTCACTTGATATCTCGAATTCTAAACATAAGTAGAAAGCACCTGGATATCTTGTCAAAAGGAGGATTCTGATCCAGTAAATGTGAGATGGGGACCTGAGAGTCTGTCTTTCTAACAAGCTCCAGGTGGTGATGATGATGCTCCTGGGCTAAAGACCACGCTTTGAGTAGCAAGATTTTAGAGGCAGTTGTCAGAAAATGTGGTTATCGCTCCTGCTCTATGTTATCTGAAAGTTTCTAGACCTTTTCTTTTCCTTCCTCCAGTGATGGGAAGCATTTTAGTTACTGACTAAACATGGGGTGCCCTGATGACGCTCATAGTTTGGTCACCAGCCGAGGGAAGGCGTGTTTAACTCTCACATCGTGCATCCTTCGTCTATGGGGCAGCAACCTGTGCCAGTTTGGTGGTTGAAGTGTGGAAACTAGAAGTGGGGACTGAATGCTCCTCAGAGAGAACACTAGGTCATCTGAAGTATCAGGCATGTGTGTCTGAGTGGCACTGTGCTATACTCTTGGCCAGAGAAGCAACATAAGTTGTTTCTGCTTTCTGGAAACTTACACTCTCAAAGAACTACACGGGCAAAGAAGAAGCATATGGGTCACATATAGGTCACAGCATCTTGGGCAATTCAGGCATAAGCCAGAGAGATTGCAAAGTAACCTATCTTGGGGATCTTAAAAATTGTCCAGATGTCCTTCTGTCAGTAATTCCAGAGTCTGGAAGTCAGGAAGCCCAGTGCCTCTGCCATCTCTCGAACTTAACCTAAACCTAAGTATTTGTAAATGGGCCAGCTAGAATCTGTTTTCAGCATAGCTAAGCTCTTATTATCCAAGAGGGTGCCAAAGTGATTCAAAGATCTGGGTGCTAAATTCTCCAAAATCTTCTTCCCCCAGCTCCTCAGACTATGTGGCATGACACTGCTTCACGCAGTTTTCTCTCACTCTTCATCAGGGTGATCAAACTGCCACTTAGAGAAAACTTCACTCTTGTCAGTGTGTTTTGGGCTCTCTGGCTTATCAGCCTCAGAAGTGAAGCACACTTAGCAATCTCAGACATTCTCTGCCACAGTGTCTCTATCAGAGATGGCATAGCACAAGATTCAGAGTTTCAGGGAACACATTGAGTGTAGCACAACAACGATTCTGGCTACAGCAGGAGTCAAGAAATGTCTAATCAAGAAAAATATCGTTGAAAATCTCAAAGTTTCTTTTGCTATCATTAAACTAGTGGTTCTCAGGCTTGGCTGCACAATGAATCTTTTAAGGAAATAGATTTTGGGACCCTGTGCCTAGAGATTCGGATTGGGGTGAGGAATACAGCCTGGACAACTACAGGTTTAAAAAGTTGCACAGGTGATTTTTATGCAGCCATGCTTGAGAACACCTGTACAAGCTGATAGATCGAGGGACTCATTCTCTAACAAGGAAAATCAACTCTGTGGCAGAAATTACTAATGACATAGACTCTGAAGACAGAAGAAAGTTTCTGCATAATTTGTGAGAATAGATTTAAAAAAAAAAGAAACTCCAAAAATAATTCATAGGTCATAAGTACTTCAAAGACCCTTCAGTGGAACAAATTGAAAAGCGACTAGGTCTAATTCCAGTTGATTAAGTAAATATTTCAACAAGAACCTATTACCTTTTGTTAACCACACCAAACTGATCAACTCTCTGGTGATAGCTTCGCTTCTTTTATGCCCTTCTTAACTAAAAGCAAATTTCTATGTGAAATAGAGTAACTCTATTAAGAGTTACTCTCTGAGGCTTTTCCCAAAGCGTGCAACAGAATCGCCTGGAGCACTTGTTAAAATGCAGATCCCCACCCCTGCACCCAACCTCCTCTCGCCTCTCCCCTGTAACAATTCTGAAGCCAACACTGGTTAAAATCTGAGTCCAACTTGTACCTCCTGATACAGAACATCTACATATAGGGAAACTCTTATGTAAAATGCTGTGCTATTAGTTTAGTTTTCTGTGCTCACTAAATAATGGAGGTGAGTCTATTTTAAAGAATTCCAAGAAGTTCTCAACTCTCTTTACTGGAGTTTTACCAAATTCTGTTATTTTGCAAAATAAAATGATTAGTGCCTGGATCTTAGAAAACTATTGCTGTGCAGAGTTTTTCTACTGAGTGATATTTGCTGTAGTGGAGTATGACCCAGTTTTTAACTGAATTAGTGGGGTCCCCAGAACACTTTGCCAACACCAGCCATCCTGCTCAAAAGTGACTTTATTTGCCACATCAGAAATATGGAAGCGCAAAGTGTAAGCCTGCAGACTAGCTTCCCTCCTGCTCTGACACTTTTAAAAATATATTTCACAGCATTCAAAGCGGGGAGAAATTTTTCTCACCGCGTAAACTTGTAGCTTTATCTACTGGGTAAAATAAGGACAGTTTTCACTGACATTTAACTAGCATGAGTAATTTAAATTTTTAAGAAGAAAGAAACATTAATTTTTCTCTTTGTGAGTGTCATCATTACAAAAAGAGGCAACAGGAAACAAAGAGATTCTTGCTTGAGGATAAGAATTTGAAAAAAGAACATCCAGGCTGTCATTCATCTCCTGTTTCTCAGTCTGCTTGTCTCACATATGTAACCTGGCTATCCTATCTCGGGAAATAGATATGTTAGTATCTGATATAAATTACAAGTTAGCTTAAGAAAGCCTCACCCCCTAGCCCCCCCGCCCATTACACCCCAGAAATTGCTTAGCAAGAGATTTAGGTATATTTGCAAAGGAAAGAAAGAGATAAGATATGAACTGCCAAGTTTCCAGAAATCCACCCATTCCTCCATTACAATCAGAACCCCCACAGACTGCCTTATAATTGCTAATTATGTTTTTGGCTCTTAGCAATAAATAGTTTCTCTAAACTTAATTGATTTCATTCATGAAGACTCACAGATTACCCAAGATTCTAGTCTCTATCTGTCATATAAAGCCAGCCAGGGTAACATTTTATATCTACATATCTGTGTTTTAATAACTGGTACCTTTTTTCCTTTTAGTGTATCTGTGTATGGACTTAGCCTGACACACTGGACATTTTTAGATAAGTTTATGTTCTTTATATTCTTTATACTATCTATAATGAATGTAAATATTCTTTTCTATATAGTTTATAAAATATTTCAGACTTAAAACGTGTATATAACAATATGATATCTCCCTCTATACCTCCCCCAACTTAAGAAATAAAACATTGTTAATACAGTCAAAGCCCCCAAGTACCCCTTCCAACAAGTTGCTTTTTTAGATAGAGATATCACACTTAGCAAGCTTAGTCACAAAGGAGAGAGAATAGTTTATGGAAGGAAACACCAAATTGTATGCATGTAATAGAAAACATAAATGTAAATGGGCAAAATTCTTACTGAATAAAATGTTTGGAAGTTCAAAACCAATATAAGAAAAAGATAACAAAGCTGGAAATTCCATGTTGCCCAACTCCTGGGCGGGTAACTTTTAGAAGACGATACAAGTAGTTTGGAGCAGAGATAAGGTGAAGAATCAGGTCTTATTCCATCAATAAAAACACTATGCAAGCCTGTCTTTTAGTTTGTTTTAAGTTAAGCAAGCCATCACAATTCAGAATAAAAAGTGTTGTGTTACAAGTGAGGCACGAAGCACGATAAGAAAGCACAAAGAAGGAGTGCCAATTCTGACTGATGAAATCAGGGAAGGCTTTTTGCAAGAAGTGATACCTCAACTGAATTCCAAAGAACTCGTAAGAGTTAACCAGCAAAGGGTGAGAGGAAGGGTGTTTCAGGCCTTGCAACAGCCCATCCAAAGCCCAGGAGCACGGAACATTGGGGAAGAGAAAGTAGTTTAATTTGACTGGCTGTGAAAGGAGAAGGAGGAGGATTGAAAGGTGGGGAAAAGACCAGAATTTGAGGATGTTAAATGCATAATATGCCATCCCTCCCTCTTCTAATCAATCATGGCATTCAACCCTCTTCTAGTGATTATGAGTAGAATCTAGGACCAAATCCCAGCTCGCTCCTCCACTTACCAGCTGTGTAAACCTGGACAATTTAGCCCTTGGAAAATATTAGATAAATGATTTCACAGTTTTCTCATCTGTAAAATGGAAATAATGGCAATACAAGTACATGACTTTTATGGTTGTTAATGAGCTACTTAAGTACTATAAAGCGCTTAAGCAGTGTTTCGCATGTATGAGGTGCTAAATAAATGTTAGCTATTATTAACACTATTCTTCTGAACGTGGATGTGGCCTCAGACTCCTTCTTAACACACTGTTACTGGCGTCCCACCTCAACCAATGAGAATTGGCACCCAGGAGGAAACATCCTGACCATCCCTGGTACCTAACATAACTCTGGTTTAGAGCTCTTCATCCTAGTGCTACTCACCTACACTAATTCTTATCTACATTTAAGCAAGTTCTCTATGATAAAATGTCCCTGTCGGTCCAACACCAAGTCACAAAAAACTAACTGCTGACACACCTAAATATTTTCTTGAAATTTTAAAGAGATGATTTGCACTGATTTTTCATTGTAATTTGTAATAAAACACATCATACTCTAAGCAGTTTGGACTTTTTGTCTCTTACATGGATTACTTCTCACTTGCTCACGCTCAAGTTTATATGCCATTTTATAACCATACTTCCCAGATTTCAGAACTATATTCCTACCAGCTTGCCATTCCTATGCAGAAGAGCTTAGCGTCCTCTATGAAGATGCAATGTTGGAGCATGTGGCTGCTACCAAATGATTCCTAAAAATTCTCAAGACTAATGCCTGGGCCTGGGATGGCTTTCATGCAAGCATTCATTCCCACTCAGAAACACCTCTGGGATTGTCTATGGTGAGTAAGAAATTGACTAGTTGATGAGGACACAGAGCCAAGCAAAGAGGCATGGTTTCCACCTAGAGAAAGCTTACATCCTCTGCCTTTCCTTCAAGCCCCACCCTCTGGGCTGAGAAGCAGTGTTAGACCTCGGGTGGAGACTGTGGTGCCCCATCAAGATCCCTTGGATGCCTTTCACCAGCTCTTTGCTCACACTGCCTCACCTCTATTCTCTTGCTATAATCTTCAGAGAATTACCTTTGACACTGGAGCCACCTCACCTATATGGAACCAAAAATGCCTGAGAGTGACACCACTCTGTTGGGTAGCCCATAGCCAATGACCAGCAGGTGTCCACGTACAAAAACTCAGCTCCTTCGCTTCAAAGTGTGAGAAACACTGCAGTGTAATTTTACACTACAGAGCTCCCCGTAGAGCAGGCTGAGTCGGTTGCTTGAAATCCCATTCCTTACTCAGTTCTTATGAGTTCCTCTGGGAAGCACTTCCTTTATAAATCACTAGCACCTGAATGCTTGGCTCAGAGTCTGCTTTTGGGAGAGCTCAACCTATGACCATCCATTTGCTTATTACTAAGGTGTAGCATTTATAATACTATATTTACTTAGTCTAAGTCAAGTGATATACTCTATATTGTAAGTTGCATGAGGACAGAGACCGTGATTCATTCATCTTTGAAACCCCCAAGTCATGACATATAGCTGGAGCTCAGTAAATCTCCATTGGATTGACTTGAGCTGAAATGTCTCCAGGATGTCTCACCACACCATCTCCACCCCTCACCAGCCACTTTTCTGATCTTATCCCCACTTCTCTGTCCCTTGATAACTCAGCTCCAGCGACACTGGCCTTCTTAACTGTTCCTCAAATACACCAAGCCCACTCTTGTCTCTGGCTGGAATACACTGCGGCTACCTCCCACCAGCCACCTCTACCTCGCATCTTCAGGGCCTTCCCTCCCTCACTGAATTCAGATCTGTGCTCAGGGGACTTCTTGTCAGAGGCCTTCCCTGGTCAAATGATCCAAAGCAGCACTTCCTCACACAACTGTTACTCTCTAATCCAGACTCTCTCAACCAGGGTTGCATGAGAGTATTGAGCCCCAAAGAAAATTGTCCCAGTGACTTTCTTCCATCTCCCAAGGATGGTACACAGCTGGTATCATTCAAGCTGCACAGAAGAGAAGTTGACTCATTGTATATGAAGGATGCCTTAGGGCATTAGTTTAATTGTCTAATACAACTGGTAGAGAAGGGCTGCACTAAACTCTCATCCTACATTTTTTTCTTCTTAGCTCTTAACATCTGACGAATTATTTCTTTGCTGTCTCGCTATTCCACCCCTCACTGGAATATAAGCACATGAATTTTGATTCTGGTCCCCGCTTATCCCCAGTGTCTAGAACTGGTACATGACAGGCACTCAAAAAGTATTTGTTGAATAAACTTCACAGGATAGATTTGTGTTATAACTTTTCATAAAAAAATTTTTTTCAATTGTAGAAAAAATTCATATTAAAACTTCTCCATACAGAAAAATATATACTATGGATTACCCAAGTGAAAGGATGTGGCAGAAAATGTTAAATGGAATTGGGAAAGCTGAAAAAATGTGTCCAGATAATAATAATGGAAGGCTTTGATTATCGACACACAAAGTAACCAACTCTCAATCAGGACGAGAGATGCTGGCAGGGGAGGTGGGCTGGATGTTAATAAATTGAGGACTGCTTCCTAAATCCCACAAGGAAGGGAAATAGAAGGAACTTTCATCCTAAACGGGATCAGAAATGGACCCAAGAGGTTGCTGTGGGTGAGCCACTAAGCAAAAATTAATAACATAATTAAATTCTACATCCTTGTTGGACAGGGGAAAACCACAAAACCCATCCCATACACTCTAGATTTTTAAAAAGAGAAATACGATAAATATAGGCCCCGTTTAGGAGACAATTGAAAGGAAGTCAATAACCCACAAGAAAAGCCTATATACTTTTTCATTGTTGTTTGCTTTCCATGAAAAGCATGTACCAAGGAATGAAAATAACAAGTATTAGAAGGAGGAGCTAAAAAGAGAACTCCTAGAATCATATAAATTATCAGAGAAAAAAAGAGGGCATTTCCTTCAAATTAGTGAGGAAGTTCATGTGAAGAAAATAAAGAAACTCAATCAATTATAAATGAGGAGAATCATAACTGCAACAAAAACTCTTTGAAGAGCACCTTGCAAGTGTCTCTGAAACCAATAAAAGGAGACTATTTTAACATGTCAAAGGAAGGAAGTCACTCAAAGACTAAGTAAAACCCTTTGATCTTGGTGGAATAAAGGATTTGCTCAAGAATGGAAAAGGGCATATTTCACAGGCTGAATTATTTGTTGCAAATTAAGATACTGAAAGAATAATATAGAGACTAACTTTCCCATGATATCTGCAAAGATGGACTAGTTAGAATTACTTGATAATAATAGTGACCATGTACTCAGGATACTTTGCAAGGTTGAACCAAATCAGTGTGGACAAACCATCAGGACCAAGAGATGGAGAATCTGCTGACTAAGATGGGTGACTTGTACATATACAAATGTGTTGCTGTTGGCCATTCATGTGAGGGAGTTCAGAAGAGACATGGAAAGATATAATTCCAAAGGTTATTTTTGTTTAAATATTCCACTATTTTTAACCTCAATTATAGGCTCCATGACTTTGCTTGACTTAAGATAACTTAATGAAATGGCTATTTGACTAGACCTGGTAACAATTGTGTGTAGCTGTGTTCTGTCTATTGCTTCTTCTCTCTCTTGACATTAACTGCCAACTGTGAATTTATTGGCCAATTACACTTAAAGTTACAGGTTTGAAACAAACTGAAAACCTAGCACATAGTAAGCATTCAATAAATGTTAGCTGCTGTAAAATTGATTTTTTCACTAAATAAATAAAAGCATAGAAACAAAAAAGAAGGAAAAAATTCCAGACTGTCTGCCCCCACCCTTTCTTTCTTCTTTGCACTGGGGTCCCCCTGGATTTTCATCAGCAATCTCCTGCTGTATTAGCAACAATCCCCTGACAAAAGTTCCTAACAAGGGGCCCCAAAGCATGGCCCTCATATATTCTTATAGCTATTTATGCTTAAGAGCTCTTATGGCTATAATTGCTCCTAATAAAGCCTTATTCTCCCACTAGGGAGAATATTCAGGTCTTCTATTTTCAAAGATTGGAAACAAAAATTCATTTTCCCTTAGCTAAAACCCTCTCTCCAATGTTACAATTGCCTATGCTTCTGAAGGTTAGAAATGGTTTCAAAGAAGGCCCTGGGCCCAGTTCTGCGCTTCTGCCAAGGATTTTGATTTCCACAGTTCAAGATCTCTCCCCGCTGTCACATGTCGTGATAGCACACACATTTTTTATTAAAACCCCAAACTGAGATGAATACTTCTCACCTCAGAGAGACAATTAGAAATGAGCTTCAGAGAAGTACTTTACTGATTTCCTTCAGTTTGCTCCTACAGTATGTCTCTGCTCGAAATATCATAATGGCTATTACCAAGACTCCCATCTCCCAAGTCTGGGTTCATTGCCTCTCCTGCGCTCCCACAGCCACCTCACATGTCCCCTAACGTGGCTTCCATCGCACTGTATTACAATTGGCTTTTCCATAGTTCGTGACCCCTACTAGACTAAGTTCTGTGAGGGCAGGGACCATTTCTATCTTGTGCTTCAGTGGACAAGAACGATGGTCCCTAATGGGCCAGCCCCAGTGGCCTGGTGGTTTAAGTTCAGCACACTCCACTTAGCAGCCAGGATTCAATTCCCAGGCATAGACCTACACCACTTGTCTACCAATGGCCATGTTGCAGCAGTGGCTCACATACAAAATAGAGGAAGATTGGAAACAGATGTTAGCTCAGGGCAAATCTTCCTCAGCGAAAAAAGAAGAAGAAGGAGAAGGAGAAGGAGGAGGAGGAGGAGGAGGAGGAGGAGGAGGAGGAGGAGAAGGAGAAGGAGAAGGAGAAGGAGAAGAAGAAAGAAAAAAAGAACAATGGACCCTAGAACAATGTCTGGTATAGAGTAGATACTCAATAGTTATTGGTTAAATGGATGGAAGCTCTCATTCTCAGAATCCTCCCTCTACTTCTGTGGGCATCTCTACTAATTCCACTCTGAACTGCAGAATTGCCTCTACCTATTAGTAGAGTTTATCATTAATATTCCTTTATGTTTCTTTTCCTTTCTGGGTTCTATGTTCTCTCTGCTAATATGTGCATGCGTAAATATTTACATTCCTCTCAGGTTAAATTCTTTTCTCCATTCTCATGGTTCTTCCTTTCCCCTTGCTAATTTGAGTAAGATCATCAAACCTAGATAGTACTACTTCAAATATGAACAACTGACACCTTGTACACCATGCCAGTGATTGCATCAGTAGCTGTAAATCATAACAAGCAAGAAAGCAATACAACGAGAAACTCTTGATATTCTATTCCTTTACATCCCAATTTTTCTAATTCTAAGTAGAAATTTCCTTTCCTGTGAATTTTTCTATCACCGTATCTCATTCACTTACAAAACACTATGTCAGTGGGTCTCAAACTTGAGTGTGCATCAGAATCACCTGGAGGGCTTGTAAAAACAGAACTGTTGGGCCCTCCCCTGAAGGGTCTGATTCAGCAGGTCTGGGGTGAGAGCTGAGAATGTACGTTTTTAACAAGTTCCTAGGAGATGCTGATGCTTTTGCCTAAGGACCACATTTTAGAATTGCTGTGCTGTGTCATGAAACAACAAACTCAAAAACAATATATGAAAAAGTAATCAATCAATAAATAATCCAAAATCTATGTAAAAAAGGAATTGCCCTCTATGATTGGCTATGACCAAAGGAGTGGCATCATTCCAGGATGTCAATCCAATATCACACTATAGCTCAAATAATCAGCCAGATGCTGAATATCACTCAGAAGAAATACTTTTTCTTTCCAATAAAACTTTGCGCATCTTTGATTACTGAAATTCAAGACAGCTAAAATTTATGGTCTTATCATTCATCTACTTGACAAAATATATTCTGATTATCTTTATTTTCCTTACATCATTGTCAGGGGTTATGAACACCCCAAATTACACCACTGAATGAAGTGGAACTTTCTTCATAAACCGAGTTTCAGAATACCTTCTGCATTCTGGGATTTCAGAATTGGGTGATCAACCTATTTGTACTGCTCCTGATGTTAGAGGTTTTGATTGTCTCACTTGTTAGTTTTTACCCAACTCCAAAATGAAAAAAATCTCCCACGTTCTTTCATTTGGCCTTATAAGGTTGTGGTACTCTTTTTATGAGAATTTGCCTAGTTCTTTCAAAGAAATCTCTGTGGGCCAAACAAAACACATCTGCAAATCAGAGACAGGCCAAAGATATGCCCCTTGGTTAAAAAGGTCAATTCCTCATCCTAAAATCTCCCAAACTCCTTCTCAGAACTGTGTCATGTGATCACTGCTAGGTGCAAGGGAAGCTGGGAAGAGTAGTTTTTTAGCAGCATACATCATTCTATGAATAAAATCTGGATTCTGTTTCTAAGCAAGAAAGGAGGCCACACATCCTAAGGAGGAAAGATGCACCAAGTTTTGGAATGCCAGGTCTAAGACAATTTCACAAACATTCGTTTTCTTAGCAACCTCCTTTCTCTGTGTCTTGAATGATCCTTGGAGGTCTCCAGATCAATCCATTAGCCTGAGTATGATATGACTTGTACTCCTTTATTATAGAACTACATTAAATGAAAGGACTGCAACCATTTTTCAAATGTTGGCCATTTTCAGTAAAGTACAGGTCTGCATAAAGCAGACAAATGGGAAAGGAAAGATATGCTAAAAATTCCAGGTGCGCAAATCAATACTTGAGTCCCTGCTTTTGCTAGGGCTTTCATGATATGACAGATGTACTTCTCCTGTCATTGCCCCAGTCTCAAGACAAGCAAATGTCTGAGAAGTCATTAGATTTAAATTACTTTGGGAAATGCCTTTGCAGTCAAAAGCTGTATGGACCGAGTACACATTTCTCATTTTCATGTCACTGACTGTCTTATTTGAAGAGTCAATTGTACTAATTTTAAAACCCGGAAAAAGAAGGCAATAATCTACCAGTAATGATGCAATGGCCATGGGTGAGGATTGATTAAGCCCTCAGGACTCCCTTATCATTGTTCTGATTTTAGATTTTCTGGCTTCACCTTAAACACATAAGGGTAATGCATCTAACTGAGATACTAGGAAGAAGACCAATTTCAGGTTTTCTGTAGTCTCAAGAGATCTGAATTCACTGTTGATTTCACCTAGAATTCATTTTCTTCAAATGTTATGATGAAAGGATATACTTAACCTCATATTCCATTCGCCGGAAAGAAAGAAATCATTTGCTTCTATTTTTACTTCTTATTCATTTCTAGATATTTTTGCTTTGCTTTTTAGTTTCGTGGTGGTTTTTTGTTTTGGGGACCTATCAGGAAGTCTTCTTGATTTAACATCTGTGGTTATCAAGACTTTCTAGAGCTAATGATGTCTGAGGAGTTTGTCAATAGCAACCCAAATCCGCATTTGAACATTAAACCCTCAGAGCTGGAGCTATTTACTCTGGACCATGCTGACCAACTCTTCCTGTGCCTTCATCCATTTTCATCAAAGAGACCTGCCAGCTTTCAGAGAGCCAATATTTGTGTTTCAATCTAGCCAAGTCTCTTTGCAGTTCATTCTTCATTACTCTTCCAGTAAGAAATGTCAAGGCCCTGCCTTTTCCTGCAGCGTTAGGGAATGGCTTTTCCTCATCCTTATATTCCAAAGCAGGAATCAGATGAGAATTATTTTTTCCTTGTCAGTCAAGAAGTTTCACTTATATTGCATTTGCCTTCAGCAACCCAAGCTAAGCCTTGTGAATCAGTGCTTCATTCAGACTTTTAAGCTCACAGTTCAAGATGTAAAATACCCCTCCATTTTGGACAGGCATTGCTTTGGACTGGATATATGAGAAATACAGCTGTTGTGGCTTATTCTCCTCACGTAACAAGAAGTTCAGAGGTAGGCTAGCATAGCAGTTGTGCAAGATCATTGTGGCAGGTCAGGTTCTCCAGAAAAGCAAACTGTGTGATGGAGACAGCGCGCAGGAAGTCTACTGAGGAGAGCTCTTGAGACTAACGCCTGTGGGTAAGGCAGGGCAGCAGGATCAGGCAAGAGGAAGAACTTGGGCTGTGGTGCAGCCACAACAAGGCCTTGGCCAATCATGTGAGAGGCTCTGAAGCTGGCCCCTCAGAGTTTTTCTGGGTTGGGGCAAGAGAGCAGGCCTTCATACCCTCTCCTCAAACAGTCATTGGATGCCGGCTGCCCTCCAGGAAGGGGCCAGCTTTCAGAAAACCAATATTTGTGTTTCAACCCGGCCAAGTCTCTTTGGAGTTCATCCTTCATTGCTCTTCCAGTGAGAAATGTCGAGGCCCTGGGGGGGTGGGGGGCTGTCTTTAGCTGAGGGCAATTCCCAGCGAGGGCTGACAGCTGAGGGACATCAGCTGTCAACAGTGTCAGCAGTGGGGAGCAAAGACTTCAGTCCTGATGGGGATTTAGGCAGTTATAGCACAACGCACACCCACTCGTCAATGTGCCAGACTCCTTTTTCCTTTCTGATTTGCCATTCTAAGTATGTGGCTTTCATGCTCATGATTGCTTCATGGTCTCAAGATGCCTATCCTACCTTATTTCTGCTGTCTAGGCAGGAACAAGAATGAAGCAACAAGGAGGAAAAGGTAGCACCTATATCAGGAAAGCGGTTATTTCCCAGAAATGTCCAACAATCCTCCATTATGTCTCATTCACCAGAATTTGTCACATGGCAACTCTAGCTGCAAAAGATGCTGGAAAATGTGTTTTGGCCAGACACATTGCTGCCTTGGCCAAAATGAGAGATCAGGGTTTTTTAAGAAAAAGACTAGAATGGATATTGGCATGAGCAGCTAGAACTTCTCCCAAACCATCTGATTTTCGGGAAGAGTTAACTCCCATTGGCCAGGAGTTGGTGACTCTCCATAAACCTCAAGGATTTTCTCCTATTTTGTTATGAGAAGTCACTTCTCTGTCTTAATCATGTACTACTTGTACTACCACCTCCTTCTGCAGTCACTGGAGGTTGGACTTCACTTTCTAATAGTCATGTTTATCTCAAAATTGTAATTCTTAAACTTCTTTCTGAATGATTCATCACTTCTCTCTTGTGCCCTTTCTCTCTCTCACACATGCACATACACAGACGCACAGTTTCACTATTCCTGTGCTGTTGAGAGAGAGTGATGATAACAAACAGTCAACATTAGGTTCTTGTCAGTGCTGAATCAAACTAAAGTACATGTAGAGATAAGGGAGAAGAAAGACCATTGTCCAAAGGGACACACAGGAAACAGACGTGTAACAGGTTCAAGATGAGGAAAGCTGCCAAAGTCGAACTGGCCAGGAGTAGAGTTGCCAGATTTAGCAAATCAAGATATAGGACACCCAATTAAATTTGAATTTCAGATGAACAATGAATAATTTTTAGTATATTGTCGATGAACTGAATATTTGTGTCCCCCTGAAATGTATATGTAAAATCTTAAGGACCAGTGTGATGGTATTTGGAGGTGGGGCTTTTGGAGGTAATTAGGTCATGAGGGTGGAGCCCTCATGAATGGAATTAGTGCTCTTATAAAAGGGACCCCAGAGAGCTCCCTTGCCCTTCTGCCATTTAGGTTACAATGAGAAGACGTCCATCTATGAACCAGGAAGTGGGCCCTCACCTGACACTGTCTCTCCCGGTGTCTTGGTCTTGGACTTTGCAGCTTCCGGAACTGTGAGAAATAGGTTTCTGTTGTTTAATCCACCTGGTCTGTAGTATTCTGTTACAGCAGCCTGAATAGACTAAGACAGTATCCCGAATATTGTGTAAGACATACTGATCCTAAAAGCTATTTGTTGTTTATCTGAAGTTAAAATTTAACTGGGAATCCTGAATTTTATCTGGCCACCCTAACTAGGAGGAATAGTGTCACTGTCAGAGTTAGACACTGCCACGCTTAACTGTTTGTACAGCTACTATAGACTTCTTTCTTCCCTTGGAACTTTTCCACAAACCTTTAGCCTGAGAACCACTGTCCAGTATTTCTGGAGACTCATCAATCAATGCAGCTAAAGCTGAAGCTCTTTTTTGCAATAAATTACATTTTTAATATTTTCTGGAGCACAGAGCCCCTAGGGTACATGGATAGGTTTCAAGTGAGACTCTGAATCCACTGAAATTGTGTGGAAAATTTTGTGTTTATGAGCTTATGTGCATTTTCTGGGGAGGAGGCCCATAACTTTCATCCCTTTCTAAAAGGAGTTACAGACTCAACATAGTTCATTCCCAGGCAGAGGGCACGGAGAAAATGCAGCCAGCCTGCCAACCTTTCTTGGTTATTTTATGTGGGCACCGAGGTAGAAATATCAGTCATGGAACAAATGCTTTAGAACTCTTCTTTTAGGGAAATTTGGAGCAAATATGAGGAGAAACTTCCTTTTCTTTACCCAGTCCAAAATCAATTATAGAGTTAGACGTTAGTCAGAAAGGTTTTTCAGCAAAGCTGTCAATCTCAGAAATCACTCATACTGTTTTCTCAGCGCCTCTGGATGAGGTTTCTCCCCTGTGCCTGGGGAGCTGTTTCAAACGGTAGAGTAGATATCAGAGGCCACCCCACTCCCTCCTCGACCCCTTGTCTTTGGAGGGGCAGATCAAAAGGTTCGTCTGTGGTCACGTCTTGTAGACATGACCTTGTCATTACTTCTTTCTCCTAAGTGTCTTGTCCATTCACGTGCTTGACAGCAAAGACCTCCTTTTATAATTCTTTGCTTCTCATTTGAGCTTCTGTTCCCTTATAGGAAATGCTACAAAGTAGCAAGCGTAGGAACAACCTAGGATATCATGTAAGAAAGCAGAATATCCCATGTTCATGCTCTCTTCAGTTCCCAAGGAAATGGTGGTCTAATCCTTGAAGCATTGTGCTCTCCTAACAACAGTTTTTTGGATTCATGTGCTCACAAATGACATACTCACTGTGCCATGGCAAATTGTCAGGAAAACCCCCATATACCTCTGCAGGATTCTCAAAGGCTCCCTGGCACAACACCACTAACTACATCCCAGAGTGGGTTATGTCCATCTTGAAGGAACTGTATCTTATTTGACTTTTTCCCCCCGGATCTAGTTTAGTGCCGTGAATATAGTAGGGACTCATAAATGTTGAATTATTGAAGGAAGGGTGGATGAATGGATGAATGAATCAATGAATGAATGAAAGCTGTATAAGGCCACAAGGAACAGGTTTAAGATGTTCCCCTTGGCAGGGGCTAATATCAGTCTTCTCTCTTCTGGATGCAGGGTTCTCCCCTGAGAACTCAATGCAGAATTACTCCATTCCTCTCCAGCATCTAGAAAGAAGCAAGCATACTCTGAATTTGTATTCTACTCTTTTTTTTAATATTCTGGTGAATTGATTTGGGAAAGAAAAAGATAAGACAGATTCCAAGATCCCAGATCCATCTTTAAAACATCAGAGTCACTAACCCAGAACCGAGGATCAGAGAAGACTTCTAGGAGGAAGTATTTTCTAAACTGAGACCTCCCAGATGAATAGGGATCAGGTAGGCAAATGGGATAATGATTGTTGGGGCAGGGGGAGAAACCTGTGTTCCAAGTGGAGAAACCATATGTGGGTGCCATAGCCCAAAGGTCAGAGGCACCTTGCTTGGTACATTTGAGACAGATCAGCCAGAGTTTATAAAACAAATTAAGAAGTACCACCCTTAGGCATGGGCAAATTCCTTAACCCAAGGGGGCCTGTGCTTCGAAGGGCTGTCTTCAAAATTTTCTAAGCTCCCGTTTGGTATTTCGGACCAGCTGAGTACGACAGTGCCATTTGGGTGGGGTGCCCAGGCCCACACTGGGACCTGCATGAACTCTCTGTCTCTCTCCTTCAGAGTGCCCTTAACATTCTACCCAACGTGTGGGGTCAACCGCTTGCCCCAGGACTCACACTATGGTATTGTCTTGCGGCCTCAGGGCCGAGCCCTGGTTCCCAAATGGCAGTCTGGCAAGCAGATTGCTCCTGCTGGCAGATGCAGTACTTCTTGTGAGATTGGGCAGCCAGAATGGTGTTGTCAAGCTGGTTTTGGGTGACTCAAATTGTTTATGTAGACAGGGGCCCCACAAAAATTATTTGTCCTGGACCTGCAAACCCTATCGGCAGCTTTGTTAAGGAATTTGGACTTTATCCCAAGAGAAAGAGGAAGGATCAAATACATTACCCAAAAGGTCAGTTTGTCTGAATCTCTTTTTCAATTAAAAACTATTTTTTATTGTAGTAAAATATATAACATAAAATTTACCATTTTAACCATTTTAAGTACAGTTCAGTGGGATTAACATTGTTGCATGACTGTTAAATCTCTCATTTGACATAGTAAGAAACCAAAGCCCAAGAGGCCAACTTGTCCAAGGTCACACGGGTGATCAGTAGAAGGGCTCTGCAGTGGGCTATCAGCGCTTTTCCCATTTTTCCAATTCTTTCATTTTATGCATAAGAAAAATGAGTCCAGAAAGGCAAAGTGACCTTGACCAAGCCAGGAGTGGGACTAATGAGATCCAGACCTCCTAGCCAGTGCTCTGCTTTCCCCACCTCACCGCTACAGGCTGCCCTAACCTCCCTTGCCATTTTCCTTCCCCAGTTCTTTCCACCAGAAGTCCAGGCTTCCTCACACCAAAATGTGAGTGCACATTCGCACGCCAGTTATGATCTAAAAATGAATTTCTAAATTGGGGTTTGGAGGGTGTTAAATCCATTGGCTGCAACGTGTCTTCACACCAGACTTCAGTAGTTTGTCAGTTGTGGATTAAAGAAACTACTTGCCACCATTTCCCATCACCGCTAAAGTTCTTCATGCATTGTGTTTGGCTGCAAATCAAGTTTATGGAACTGGGAGAGTAATTTAGGTTGTTTCCAATGCATTGTATACTCTAGAATTAGTTTGCCGAAATACATGGTCATTTAAGGGGTTCTGGCACATAGTAGGTGATCAGTAAATTTTTGTTGAAAAAATGAATGCAGGTATTGTTTATTGAATGTTTTTTCCCACTTTTAAAATTAAGGTATTATTTGCATGCAGTAAAATCCACCCTTTTAGGTGTACAGTTCTGAGGGATTTGACAAGTGTTTACGGTCATGTAAATGTCACAACAATCAAGAAATGGAACAGTTTGATCATCCCTACATTCCCCCACGCCCTTTTGTAGTCAAGCCCTTCTCCCGTCCTCAGTCCCCCTACAACCGCTTATCTGTCTTCTGTCCTTCTAGGTTTGCCTTTGCAAGAATGTCATAAACGGAATCATACAGTATGCAGTCTTTTGAGTCTGGCTTATTTCACTTAGCATAGTGTTTTTGAGGTTTGTATGATCTGTGCTGGAACTGGTAAAGATATTAGAGTTAAGACAAAGTGTAAGTAGAACTTCCTAATAACAAGGCAAGATGTGTAAGGCAAAGCATAGTCATTGATACGGAGTGCTGTTTGAGCCTCATCCTGGATCTGCCTAGGAACCTTGGTGGGCATTTGTCCTTTTTGTGACCAACCTGCATCTTGTGAATATCCTGACCTCACACTGGGGGAAACATACCACGTTATGAGACCTGTCCCATTTTCCCAACTTCCTTTGCAGCTACAACATAGTCACATGACCTCAGCTCCACCAATCAAATGCCATGCAGGAGACTTTGGTTTGTAAGAGAACAAAGGAGATCCGTTTTCTGGGGAAGGTGCAGTGAAGGTATCTGGCTTCTGGGGGCAGTAAGGTGGCAGTCTGGCACCACAGCTCAGCCTTGCCAATACGATCTATGACATCTGTGATCAGTAGCAACATTAGCTGAAGAGGTCATTTGTTGCAGGTAAGAACACGACTATCTCAGCAGAAGGGCTGAGATCCACCTAAAAAATTGCACTCAAGTTTCGTGAATTGCCAGGATTCCCCTGCAGATGCATTTTTATCTTACAGACATCGTGAGTCATGTAATTGATTTGATGGCATTTCCTTTATTTTAATGGCTATTAGAGAGATCAGAGCCAAATGTGTGGCCCGATGTCAAGAGTTGCATAGATCTTATGACATGTATTTTGTATTCCAAATTACTCATAATTTCACCTTATTTGTCTACTTTTTTAAAACCCTTATTCCTGGTTTCCTCACTATAAAAAACTTATATTGTAAAGAAAAAAATGGAACATTATACCACCACCCAGAAAATTCCACTTATATATAATATATATATCTTTATATATATGGAGTTGTTACTCAAATATATGTAATTGGCTAGAAAATTCAAAATGTACAAAAAGGTACAAAATAAAAGTTTCCCACTTCTCCTAAAATCCATTTTCGCAAAGATAATCATACTTTCTTCAAGGAAAAAACATGCATCTGTGAGCATTTATTTAGTAAAGTCACACAAAAGAGATCATACTCTACATAATTTTCTGCACCTTTTTTTTCACCTAATAATGCATCTTGGAGATCCTTTGGTATCAGCATATACAGAGGGAGCACTTCTTTTTAAATGTCTCCATAGTATTCTACCTTATTAATGTTTCAAAGTTTACTTAACTGGTCCCTGAATGATGGACCTGTTGGTTTTCTGCAGTTTTTCACTATTACAAAAAATTTTGCAACGAATATTCCTAAATTTTGGTGAAATTTTGCAAGTAAATTTCTAGCAGTGAAATTGCCAGACCGCTTGGTACAAGCCTTGAAAATCTTGATAGAGGTTGCTGAATTGCCCTCCAGGAAACTGGCACCAATTTTCACTCCTATGTGTGTTGTATCAGTATTACCACTTCCCCGTATTCTCATCATCATTGGATATCGTCAATCTTTTAAATTTTTGCCTGTGGGGAAAAAATGTTACCTCACTCTTGTTTTAGTTTCCATTTATTTAATTATAGTTTTAGAGTTAAAAAAAAATCTTTGGATGAATATATTTTTGGAACCCATTTCAAAGCCTTTTTGAATTAATGTGGACTATAAAAAGTTCGATATATTGCATTTGTTTAGAGCACTTAAAAAGCACTGCCCTGCCTCTAAATCAGTAGTGCTCCATCTTGGCTGCACATTTGAAACACCTGGAGTTCTTTTTAAAAATACCTTTGCCTAGGCCTCATCCCAGACCAATTAAGTCAGACTCTCTGGGAGTGGAGCCTTGATATTTTTAAAAAGCTCCTCAGGTAATTCACAAGTGCAGCCAAGGCTGAGAAGCTCTGCTCTAATGTATTATAATGGATGCTACAAACAGTATGTTTAAAAGGCTTAAGGCTCAAGTCCTGGATGGGGCCAGCTGAATCTATAAAAGCGAAACATTTTTCAAGCTGCAATTTTTTTTCAAACAAGGGTCTGACGTATTCATAACAGTAAAGTGATAGCCCCCTTGCCCAGTCACCATCCTCCTCCTCTGCTCGACTGTGTACCAATCTGCACAGCCAGTATGCCAGTGACAAATGACAAACTTACGCTTTACAAATTAATAATTAATACGACCAAACCACAGAGAGTCACTAGCAGAATGGTGATTCATAACTTAATGCTCAAAGGTGTAAGAGCCCCTTCCTGTTGAGCCATGACTGTAATTGGCTCATCCTCCAGTGGAGAAAAAGAAAAGCTTATCATCAAGAAAGCAAGCCACCGCCACCCTGTGTGAAGGAGGCCTTTTAAAGTTTGCTTGTCACTCTTCAGCTTCCCTGGTTCCTGTGACAAGTATGTCACAAGCTGTCATTTCATTCACCGGAGCTAAGCCATGATGGATTTTTCTGCCGACTCAGCAAATACCAATTAGGAGAAAAATTAGCTGGGGAAAAAGATCCAGTTTATTAATTCAATTTGCATTTTCTATGATGGCAAGAAAAGATCAGATGAGGTAATAACAATAACTTCTTATGAGATTTCTGAATGTATTTGCATGTTAAAATACAAAATCAAGTCATAGGAGTGGAAAAATCATTTTTTAGTTCTTATAATTCAATTGCTTTTGATATCCAGATTCATACTAATATCTGTTTTCTCCTGTTCTACAAAGAAATTAGATTACATTTTCAAGCAAAAGTTGTTAATAGGCAAGAATGAGAACATAGAAATCTTTTAAAAATACATTGAAGGATTAAAAACTAAGTCACCACTAATTAATAACAACTCTAAAAATATAATTTTTGAAAGAAAATATTTGGAATTTTAGCTTATCTAATCAAATTTCTTATGTTGTGATTTATGTACAGTAAACTGTATTTAAAGTGTATAATATTTAAATACATTTAAAGTGTATAAGTCAATGAATTTTTACAGCTATATATACTCCTGAAACTACCACAATCACGATAAAGAATTTTTCCATCACTCCCAAAAGTTTCCTTATGGACTTTTGCAGTCCCTGGCCTCCAGGTCACTACTGATCTGCTTTCTGGCTTTATAGATTAGTATGCAGTTTCTTTTTGAATGAATGGAATCATATAGTGTGTACTCTTTTTGTGTGGCTTCTTTTGCTCAGCATGTCTGCAAAGCATATCCAGGTTGTTGCAGGTATCAGTCATTCATTCTTTTTTATTGCAGAGTACCGTTCCATTGTTTGGGTGCACTCGGTTTGTTATCCATTCATCTGATGATGGGCTTTGGGGTTGTTTCCAGTCTTGGGCCATTGTGAATAATGCTTCTATGAACATTCTTGTACAAGCGTTTGTATGGAAATCAAAGAATGTACTTTTAAGTTGTTAATTTTAGTGTATATATAGTTTAAGTTCTAATGCACATATATAATTTTGTTGATTTGGGGAGGGGCATTTTATAAAACTTGAATACTATGATTTCCATGGCAGATGAGATGGCCCTTTACTCTCCCAGTCCTCTCCGTTCACAAACAAAACATCTTTCAGGTTGTACACGCACAGCTCTATTGGGTGCCATTTATATCATGATGCACCATCTGCTCAACTGCATGTGGCAATGTAAGTTCTTAACTAGTTCTCTTTCAATGAGGCCAGAATATTTCCCCTTGCCTGTTCATCTCCTGATTTTAAACATGATGGGTTCATCTTTCTAGAAGTCACTCTCATTGTTATTCTGTCGTGTTTAAGAATACTTGGAGGTCCCTCCTTGCCACTTCTGTGCCTGGGATGTAAAACCCTCCATGGATGGGTCTCTGCACGCAGGTAGCCAGCATCATTTCTCATAGCCTCCAAACATCAGTAGGCCATATCAGTCTAGCCTCTCTGCCATCCTCACCTGCCATCATCATATCTCATGGGTGCTTTTCCTGACCCTGCTCTTTCCTTGCCTATCCAACTTCCTTCAAACCTTCTTCCTGCCCTCACTTCCGTCCCTGAATTTGTGAACGTAGTCCTTGTCTGAATTCCTAAAGTCCTGTTATACTGTGCTGTACATCCTAGTACTTGCTCTGCAGTTATGTATGTTTATGTATTCCATATGTATGTACAATCTCCTGAATTGTATTTCAATTTCCCTAAGGTCAGGTACTGTATCATATATTTTATATAAATATGAAATGACAAACTCACAAAGTATATTGGTGTCTGTGTATTCCCCTAAACCTTTACTACTCTACAGTTGTCACTGACTGGACTATCTTTGACTTCACTTTGAGTATGCAAATGATTTACTTCATTTAATGTGAGATCTCTTTACTGCCCAGTGCTTAGGTAAGCTGGACCAAAACGTAGCCACAAGCCAGAATCTGGCTCCTAATTTTGAATTATTGGAGCCTGTCCTTGGATTAAAGAAGAAGATGATGACTATCATAAGAGTTTTACAGAAGCAAAGGCCAGTAATGGTATATCTTTGGAGTCCTCAATGGGCCTGGATCAAACACAGGCGCATCCGATATCCAGGGAGAGGCCAGAAAGGGGAAAGGAAAAGGAGGGAGATGCTGATATTAACAATTCCTTTTAGCAGAGTATTTTGAGCCTAAATAGATTGAGAAGGCTATTTTTAAAAGCCCTTCACTTTGTGCCTGATTTATAGGCAGACATTAAAAAAATTAATAAGTAGAAATGGTGCTGATCCATGAACATGATGAGCTTTCAATTTCTGGAGCCACAAGGTGACAGACTGCTGTGAAGATGCTTGCATCCTCATAATATCCTGGAGAGATCCAACTTTAAAGGAGAAAACATTGGTATTTTAAATCCCAGTTTGGCATTTCACTGCGTTAAGTCATTCTGTTACACTGGCATCGCTTAAATAGCCTTTAAAAAAAGAATTAAAAAAAAACCCAGATTATACTACACATCACAGAAGTTTTAATATAGATGCTTTAAGCTCAAGGGAAATTATGTCCTATATAAATTATTTCCCTGATATTGGCTTTCTTCTGGGTACCTTCCTCCCAACTTGCCTATAGCTATATTGATACAGGTCAAAGGTTGATAAAAATGACTATATTACTAGGGCAAAGGCAAGAGAAATGATGTTGGAAGTAGTGTATCACCGGAGGAAATTTAATCAAGGAAAACAAGAGTTGGCAAACAGAACTGTTCCCAAACCAATTTACCAACTTATTCTTGCCAGGAAAGCCAGGTGCAATCCTTAAGCAGATGACTTGGGTGCACCATTATAATAATTGAAAATAGAAAAGCCTAAGCATGGTATAACTACTTTGGAAAAATTTGGCAGTGTTTAATAAAGCTGAAGATACATATACCTTAATAACCCAGCAATTCCATTCCTAGCTCTATACCCTACAGAAATGCACGCCTGCGTGCACCAAAAGACTTGCGTAAAAATGTTCATAGCAGCATTCTTTGTAATAGCTTTTGTGGAAATAATCCAATGTCCATTAACAAGAAAATGGATAAACAAACTGTGGTATAGTCTCACAATGGAATACCAACAACAATGATGTTTTACGTATGTTTGTTACATTTCAAAATTTTTAAAAAGAAGGAAGAATGGGAATAGTATATTTTGAGATTCTTGACCAGACTATTTTTGCCCTGCACATTGTTGAGGGAATTTAACAGTAAATCCATTGTTGTATATCTATGTGTGCGTATTTTAAAGTCGAATCATTACTCACTTTAAAAATTCTCCTTGAAAATACAGTTGGCCCTCTGTATCCACAAGTTCCACATCTGTGGATTCAACCAACCAAGGATCAAAAGGACTACCATGGCTGTATCTCTCCTGAACATGTACAGACTTCTTTTCTTGTCATTATTCTCTAAAAAATGCAGCAGAACAACTATTTACATAGCATTTACATTGTACTAGTTATGACGACTAATCTAGAAATGGTTTAAGGTATATAGGAGAATGTGCACAGTTATATGCAAATACTATGCCATTTTACATAAGGGACTTGAGCATCCTTGGATTTTGGTATCTCCAGGGATCCTGGAACTAATCCCCTGTGGATAAGGCAGGACCACTGTGTCTATTTACTCCTGTTGTCTAAACAAAATGAATACATTTTTCAAACAAAAGTTAGTAGGTAAGAATTAGAGCATGGAAATCTTTTAAAAAATGAAAACTATCACTGTCGTTGATCTAAAAGGAGAGAAATAAAAATAATGTTTTGAAGCCATCGTTTGAAAGCTTTCCAAAGATTTAATTTCTAGACTATTCAGCAGGGACCAGCCTGTGAGACCATGAGCTGTCACGTGTGCCCTTTTCCTTTTATTTGGCCATCCATCTCAAACACTTCCTCCATTACTATCTGACCTTCTTCAGATGGACGCTGAGCATGAAGTGTGCATGGGTCATTGTCTACCATAGGCCTGAAAGAGGGACATTCAGAGTCCCAGACCCTGCAGGGCTCCCATCTTACTGAGTATCCATGGGCAACACTGATCCCGTGTTTCACTTTTCTCTTTGTTAAATTGAGATCATAACCTTTAGTCTGCTTTGCTATCTCAGCACATGGAATGCTTATTTCAAGGCTCCTCAAAATTAATTTCAATTAAAAATGTCTACTTCCGTGGGTAGATTTAACATATTCATGAGAGGCTGTTTAATTTTTCACCTTTTGTGATTTTGGCATTTTCACAGATTTTCATTCTTACATTAATTTAAAAAAACTGACTTCATTGGCTCTTTCCTTTCTCCTTATGGGTAGATTTCAACACTCTCGTGAGGTAGTTTTATTTTGTTAGCTTCTCCTGGGTTTTTGGCATTTTCAAAGGTTTTTTTTTTTTTTTTTTTAAAGATTTTATTTTTTCCTTTTTCTCCCCAAAGCCCCCCGGTACATAGTTGTATATTCTTCGTTGTGGGTCCTTCTAGTTGTGGCATGTGGGACGCTGCCTCAGCGTGGTTTGATGAGCAGTGTCATGTCCGCGCCCAGGATTCGAACCAACGAAACACTGGGCCGCCTGCAGCGGAGCGCGCAAACTTAACCGATCGGCCACAGGGCCAGCCCCCATTTTCAAAGATTTTGATTCCTGTATTCATTATCAAAGTGATTTCATTAGTTCTCCTCTTTTCTTCCTATATCCCTTGGGATTTGGATTTATATCTGGTGGGTGAGAAAAGAGCAAGAGAGTTTATATCTGAGCAAGAGGAAAGGAAGCAGAATGAGTGCAGAGATGTGGGTTTTATAGGTGGATGTACTTTGAGCTTAAAAGCTTTGTCATTAGACACTATGAGGCCAGAAAAAGATGTCACTATACAACTTAAAATGAAATTTTGACTCTCTGTACATTTTTTCGGGGCTATTTATTTATGCATCAGACAGAGACACTTCTTCATTTTATTCAAGATAAAAGTAGTAATGTCAAGCTGGGAGAGATCCAAGGAAAATAAAACTTATTATGCAGAATGGATTCAGAGAAATTACAAGAAATCCTAACACTTTAGTATACAGAGTCAAGATGTTTGATCTATAGAAAAAGCTCATGGATCAAAAGCAAACAGACCTAGATTTTCCTTTCTATCTACAATCATTTTTTAGTTATGGACAACTTTGAGGGTCTAAAGAAAGTTGTGAATGGCACCTCACCCCAGAAAATTGTACATAGGCAAAATAGTTTACGTGCTCTATCAAAGAATTCACAGATATGCTGAAACCCATTCACCTATTGCAACTCCTAGGCTAAAGATCTGGAACTCTAGAATAATGCCCGAGATACTTCCAGCTGATGAGATGGAGAGATCAGGAGGCATTCTCTTTCTCTACTGGGCAACTGGGACAGGTGTTTTATTAAGGCAGCAGCACAAAGGAAGAGCAGTCATCATTTTTCCAGCTGTGTGAGCTGGGCTCTTCTTATTGTGAGGAACAGTCTTACTCATTATTGTTCAAGGTGAGTTCATTGTGGAAATACCTGGGGAAATTAGCAAAAAAAGAATCTCAACCCTGTGGCCAGCCTCCCTTAGGGAAAACTGCACAGCCAAGCAAGCCTCATGGTGACATGGTAATGAGGACTCATGGGTTGGGGTGCTAGAGGTCATTTAGGCCTCAGAGAGGCTCCAAAAGTGGGTTCCTGTATCTTTACCTTAGTATGCACCTGCACGTGTGACTCTGCTACTCTTTCTACCTCCATTTTGCTCTGTGGGTCCACTGTTATCATCAACTCACTGACTCTAAATTATAGTCCAGCTCTCCAAATCTGATTGCTTCAGGTGATCATTATCTCCCGTAGATGAGCTCTCTTAGGGCAAGATTCTCTCCCCTGAGGTAATTTGCTCTGACCACTTTTGACTTGGAAGAAGTGTCTCAGAAGTGGGCTGGGAATGGCCAGCGTTCTGTAATTTGGCCTGTCTACCATTTTGCCCAAAGATCTCATGACGCTATATAAAAATAACTCTAAGTATGTACCTGTGAAGCTAGGACTTGGAGGCAGTTCTAGACAATATGAAAATAAAATTCTGTTGCACCATGGGCCACTATACATCAACAATGAGTTAACGGTAAATTTGAGACTGGAATTAGTCATATGGATAGAATATTCTGACTGTGGACTTGCATGGGTATTAGTGCTACACAGAATAGAACTTTTGCTGAAAAAGAACTAAAATATTAAGCAAGTTCTATTGAAAAATTTAAAAACCTCACTCTGGTGATCATAACCTACCAATGTAGGTCCAACAATTGAAACAAATGGCAGCGAGCAAGTGGGGGATGTTGATAATGGGGAAAGCTCTGCATGTGGGGCAGACGGTATATGGGAAATCTTTGTACTTTCCTCTCAATTTTGTTGTGAATCTAAAATTGCTCTAAAAAATAAGGTCTTTATAAAAAACAAATAAAGCAAAACAAAAAAAGAACTTTAATAAAGAATATTCACATTGGTTATTTTTTCCCCGGTAGACCATCTGTTCTCAACCAATGGTGTATTACCACTCTTTTCCTTAAAGCTAAATGTCATCCTTTGAATTATACTGAGAAAGGCAATGTAATATAAAGAGCAACTATGGGGAAGTTTGGTTAGATTTTTTTCCAAGTAATTTATTTGCAACAAACTTTATAAAGTTCTTTAGAAATGGGAAAATTATGCCTTAATGTCAATGAGAAATGAGAAGGTTTGATTTCAGCTTCTACTGATTTTGGTCAGCATCTCCCAGAGTGTGCAGTGGAACAAAAGTTTTATGAGATTCTTATAGGAGAAAAGGGTTTCATAATTCAACAAGGTGGGAAACACTACACACTCCAGTCCTTATTCTGAGGATTTATAACACCCACCAGCATATTAAAGACACTTGAAAGCCCCATGATAAAGAAGCCTGTTTAACTGTATTAAACCTAGCATTTCCCATTTCCCAAATGCATTTGACCATAACCTTCCCCCCATTTTTTCCAACTGTGTATTAACTGCCCACTGAAACAGTGCTCTCTGTAAGAAACTTTGAAAAGTGCCAGTTCGGGCCAAAATGTACATACCCCATCATTGGAAAATCGCTGCCTTTCGTGAAAAAAAAAAAAAAAAGCTATTTTGAAGCAGTAAGTACGGAGTAGATTCATTTTTTTATTAAATGTGCATTAAAAAACTTTGAAGATAAAGAACAACTTACTAGTTTTTGTTATCTCTGGGTGGTGGGGTAAGGTGCCTTTTCTTTTTTTTCTTTCTCACTTTTTTTCCTTTTCTGTCTCTTTGAAAGTCTTTGCCATGAACATTTCTTGATTTTGTAATAAAATATATTTTTAAAAGCACAAATATCTACTGAACTTTGGGGGAGAATACTGTTTCAACTGTTTGCCTTTGGGTCGAGGTAGAAGTGACTTTGGGGGAGGTAAGGAGGTAAAATCTTTCTCTGCCTTTCCCATCCTCAACTCTGTTCAGCTTGTACTTTAGTAAATGAAACATAGGTGGGAAAATGGTGAAAGAATAAGTCATTGACTCAAGTATTTCCAAGTTTTTGCACCTGTTACATTGGAAGGAATGGAAAGTATGGCTAACAAAGGACTCACTTTATTTCAAACATCGCCTTGAGATAAGTGAGTGGTATTTACAGTGTGATAACCCCAAGATCCTTAAGAGAGAGGCAAAATGCAATTTCCTGCTATTAAGAAGGGAATTTGATGGAGAAATTAGGGGTTCACCAAGGAGCAAAATGGCAAACAAGGAAGGGTTAACAAAATTTCTTTAGACAAGAGAGTCAATGAGCCATCTTGCTACTGTTGTTTGGGTCATGGATTTTGACTGAGAGTTATGTGGTGAATTTACCCCAAATGTTGTTGCCACAGGTAAATGGCCCAAGCTAAACAAGAAGCTGAGATGAACTAAAGTTCTCACGAAGCTACGCTTTACAACAGAATCCTGGGTAGGATTCTGAAGACAATAAGGCCAGCCTTCATCAACATCCCCACTCTTTCCCAAATGACAGATGTCTCCGACCTCATGCCTGGCTCTGCATGCATCCTTCCAGCCCACATCCAGTCCTTCCCCCGTGGTGCCCTAAGTTCTAGAATCCAGCCTGCTGACTGTTTTTGTGCAGCCCAAGAGCTGAGAATGGGTTTTACACTTTTAAACCGTTGGAAACAATCAAATGAAGAATAATATTTCATGACTCGCGGAAAAGATGTGAAATTCAAATTTCACTGTCCCTAAAGGAACACAGCCACACCCATATGTTTTCCTATTGTCGATGGCTACTTTTCTACCACAACAGCAAAGCTGAGTAGTTGTGACAGAGACCATGTGACCCACAATGCCTAAGACACTTACTATCAGGATTTTTACAGGAAAAGTTTATCAACCCCTAGTCTAGACTACCGTTTCCCAAAATTCATTTCATAGAACTTTACCAAACTCTATGAGAGGCTCCTAAAGAGACAGTCCCACGTCAAAAAGTGTGGGAGATTCTTTGTTATACACCCCACTTAGAGAGAGTTAATGCACATGACTTTATTAAGTCTCTGAACTGCATTGTGGTTTTAAAAACATAAGTTGACCCCAATGTTTCCCAACTTCATTTGAAGATGGATCCAGTTTCTCCAAGTAGCACCCAAGAATTTACCTATAAACATCCCAAGAACACATTTTGGGACATACTGCTCTCTGGATCCATTCTTCTCCTTTCCCTGTTGAAATATATGTCTTGTGTTCCATCTCTTCAGGCCACACCTGAAAGCTATCACCTTGGAAAAAAGAGAAGGATCTTATCTCACAAACAGGGAACTATATCTCTCAGTTTACATATTTACCTATGGTCCTTATGAACGAGTCTCCCTCAAATATAAATAGAGATAATGACATATCGCTTGGCAGTGTTGTGGGGGAGAAGAAGATAATGTACATAATAGGCTTCTAATTATTAGAACACCCTATACAGAGATGACATTATTATTATCACCTCAAATCGGGAGATCAGCAACAATCTGTTAGAATCTCTTCAACTCCATTTTTCCGCTTTCAGTTGTTTCTGTATATTACTGCCAAACTAATTTCCTAAAATTATACCTTTAAAAAGTCAATCCTGGCCCACCCCTGTGGCCAAGTGGTTAAGTTTGTGCACTCCACTTCGGTGGCCCGGGATTTCACTGGTTTGGATCCTGGGCCTGGATCTGAACCAGCACAGCTCATCAGGCCATGCTGAAGCAGTGTCCCACATAGCACAACCAGAAGGACCTACACCTGAAATATTCAACTATGTACTGGGGGGCTTTGGGGAGAAGAAGAAGAAGGAAAAAATAAAAAAAGATTGGCAACAGATGTTAGCTCAGGTGCCAATCTTCAAAAAAAAAAAACCTCAATCCTTCACTCAGTTACTCATAATCGCCCCTTATTGCTAAATGCAGCATTTTAAGGTAGAGTTCTAGAGCCACAGAGTTCCATGGAGCTGACTCAGGTCCCCTACATCTAGCCCATGGGTCTCCCACTCACTCTTTCACTGTCTTATGTATTGGAATTTTAAAATACTATTTCACTTAAGAAAGGATTCAGCTGCTAAAAGTATGCTAGAACACTAGTATGCTCAAGTTTTTCTCTCCTGTGTGATTTTCAAACCTCCAGACTCAGCTTTATCTTCCACATCTTTGCAATAGTTATCTTCCTTTCCAGCTGGATATTGATAGGATTGCCTCCCTGAGAGGGTTGATCCGCGTTGCATCTGTGCACCATTCTGGGGATGCCGAGCAAAGAGAAGGCAACAGGGAGTGGGGGGATTGTGCAGGACACACACCAGGGCAGAGGCAGTGCCCCAAGAGAGGTCAGCCATCACAACGATGGACCGAACAGATATGCCGCTCCATTCTTCATTCACACAGATGTCAGGCTGCAAGGAGAAGTTTATTGCCCAAGAGAGGGGGAGTCTCGGTGTGTGTGAGATGGAGGGAGAGGAGCAAGACAGTAACGCATGGAGTTTGCGGGACATAGGTAATAGCAGACCTTAAATTCTAGGCCATTAACCAACACCATGTTAAATGAGTTAACACATGAAAATCACTTACAAAAGTGCCTGAGATGTAGTCAGTGCCATATAAGTGTTAAGGATTGTTATTAGTAGCAGTACTACTGTTGTTGTTATTATTATTATTCAGCATAAAGCATGGCCAAGGTGAGGATAGAGGCCCACAATAAAGGTAGCTGGAATAAGACAAAATGTTAGGGCTATTTAATTTGATGCTTCACCTGCTTTCTCCTCTCTCTGCATCCTGTTTAGTTCCTTCAAATCACTTACTGCAATTTGTAATTATTTTTATTCAGGGTTTTTTTTTCTCTGTTTATGGTTTATTGTCTGCTTCCTCCACTAGATTTTTAAGTACTATGAAGCCAAGGACTAGGTCTGTTTTATTCACAATCCTATATACCATGTCTAGCACAATGCCTGGCACAGTCGACATTCAATACATGATGATGACCGACTGGTTAAGTAAGTGAATGAATGCCAACTGGATATAGAACATGCTCCAACAAGGGCCACAATCCCAGTAGAATAAGTTAGAAAAATCTTTGACGTTCAAATGCCCCAGGTAAAAGAAAGCCAGGGAGGCAGGCTGAATTTCCTGGGTGCTTCAATCCTAGACTGGAGCAGGAGGACATATAGTCCAATGACAGGTGGGGCTAGTACTCCGGACATGTAGCTCAGGCAACATGTTGGGTTTCCTGGGAAAGGGCGGAACAGCTACAGGTGTCTGGGGCCTCCTTGCCAAAGATGGGATGGGGCTAGGAGAAAGGCTCAAACTGACCAATTTCTCCAAGATCTCCAGATAAACTCCTAACCCTCTTCCTAACATGCCCTCCCTCATCTTCAATACCATCTCAAGCTGTACCGTCTTTGCCTTGTAGCCTATTCCAAACTCTATCCTCTTTAAATAAGTGACTAACTTTGAGCCATAGATTGAACTTTGCTATATATATTTTGGAAGTTTAGGGACACTAATTACACCCTTTATATGGTCTAGGTTCCTAATCAGTTGATAAATAACAGCAAGGAGCCAAAGGAAGCATTGAACAACATCTGCCTTGTTACTCATAAGGTTGGATTAAAGAACATGGCAAATCCTCCTCCCTCTCTTCTCCCTTCCAATCTAGGGATCCACAGAACCCTAACTTACCCACGCAGATTCAGACAGAGAATTTGGAAGGGAGTGAGCCTGCTAATCCAGGCTCCACTCAGTTTTCTTCCCACTTGAAGACAAAAAGCACAAGCTCCAACTACCTATTGTACATATTTTGCCTCAGCTTTTCTCTTAAGGGAGAAAAACTCAGTCCTGTCTGAGCTGCAAAGCAATGGCCCTGGAAATTAGCCATACCTTGTTCTTTAGGGAGGAAATGATGAGGGAGTAGATGAGCGATCAGAAGAAGTCCTTTGACACTTCTTCCTTCTGATGTTTGACACGGAAATTCTCCCATGAATGTATTTGGAAGGGGAACAAAAGGTTCTTCTCCACCTACACATCTCACATACTTGCATATACACACACATTTATTTGATGAGCATCTTGTCACCCCTCTGGGTTAGCCACTACCTCAACGTATATGGCACATTGTATTTTCCAAAGATGGCCACAAAAGTATCTCCCGTCCTACATGCTCTTTTAGAACCTTGGCATCCCTTCATCAAGAGATGGAGTCTAAGTCTCCTCCTCTTGAATCCGGGTAGGTCTTTTGACTACTCCAACCAATAATGTAAGCCAGAAGTGACATTCTGACTTCCAAGGCTAAATCATAAAGATGTCATGCACTTCTATCTTGTTCTTTTGGGACATTCTCTCATGGAAACTCAAGAGCAAAGCCCAAGCAGCTTGTGGAGAGAAACTAATTCCCTTGACCTACAGCCCTGGCTGAATCCCCACCTGACAGCCAGCATCAACTTGCCTGTCACGTGAGTGGGCTATCCTGAAAGTACAACTTCTAGCCTCCAGTCAAGCTGCCCCAGCTGATGAGCCATCCCTGCCAAGCTCTGCCCAAATTTCAGATTTGTGAGCAAAATAAATGATTGGGGGGGGATGGTTTGTTACAGAGCAATAAATAACTGACACGATATCTAACCAATATAAATCCTAGAGGCAGATGCAGCAAAGATGAGCTGTGAGAACTAGGGTGAGGCATCTTACTGAATACCATCAATGAGTTTGAGTATGAAACAGTAGATCTTCTGTCTGTAAAGTAGACCGACTGCTGTTCGGCTATCAACATAATCAGCACACTATGCTGCCCAGAGTTTCAATAACAAAACAAGGTGTGGGGGAACTGCTGCGATTAGCTTCTGTACCTGGGAACTTTGTAAAAGGGATTTTACTATGTTAGGGATAATGGGTGATGTATAGAATGTCACACCTGAGCTTAAAATGTCTTTATTTTTTTCAGAGTGCCTCACAGTAAGAAATCAAACCACCTTCTTCAAACACCTCACACTTAATCACCAAATCCTGCCTGGACAATCATTTCAAAAGACTAGCTGTAACTTTCAGTGTGTGGGACTTCTTCTGAAAGGCGTGTGGCCTCTCCCCTGGGCCATTTGGATGTCTTCCTTCCTTGCTTTTCAAATGGACTTTTAGAGTCCTGAGGGCTTTTGATAGATCAAAAGAGTACAGAAATAGATTGTGTGAAAGCACCTCCAGGAGTAGATCAGAAATGATGCTGTGAGTGATTAGAACAAGAACGAGTCCAGTAGTTTATTGAGAATTCCAGAAGCATCCCAGCTTCACCCTCTGCATAGACCAGAAAGTTCAGAGAGGCCTAGGAAAATTGTGAAGAGAAGAATCCGTAGTTAAGAGCTCCCCTACATCGAATTTCAACCACTTTGAGGTTCATCGTCAAAATTTTTTCCCAGGCATGAAGCTGAGAACTCCCCTGCCATTTCCTACCACTTACATCATCTTTTTTTATCTCTTATTTTTATCCAGGTCATTAGTCATGTAAAATGTCTAGATTTTCCTTAATAGTAATCTACAGAGTAGGATATATATATATATATTATATATAAATATATATAGAGAGATAAGGATATATATACACACACACACACACACACACACACACACACACACACACATAAAATAAATATAAATTCTGCTCTGGTTTGGAAATTTTTGTGAACTTTTAACTCGAAGCATAACATACATATAGAAAAGTGTTCAAATCATAAGTGAAAGATGAAAGGAATTTCACAGAAGAACGCACCCATATAACCACAACTAGGATCAACAAGTAGCATTTCTAGTACTCCAGAAGCCTCCCTCATGCCCCCTCCCAGCCGTTACTCAACCCCCAACACACTGGGGTGATTAATATTCTGATTCTATCAAATGTTAGAATTTGATGCCCTTCCTGAAACATCCCAGTAGAGTGTATATTTTGTTTTGCTTGGGGTTATATTGCTCCTTTGACTTACTTCCTTGCTTTTCCTGATTCCCCCTTTATTCCCAGGGCATGGGACCCCCCCTTAGATTTCCCCTAGAATTCAATGGAGAGTGATCTGGTGAGCAAAGACAAAGAATCGAATGTCAGGGCTGGAGGGATCTTAGAGATTGGTCATCGGGTTCAAACACAATTTCTCTCGATTTACAGAAGAGAAACCTATGGCCTAAGGAGACTAAGTGGGCTATCCTTGATCACACAATTAGTTTACGGAAGTTCAGGTCCATACCTCTTTCTGCTACACAGCGATGCCTACACACTACCCTTCCGACACAGATATCTAAAGATGAGGAGAAAAACCAACTAACATGTTAAGTTGGGACATCATCCCTAGGAAAGGAAGGCAGAGCACCTCCACTTTCTCAATGGAGACAGAACTTTTTCCTTTTTGAGTCTCTTTGGAACATTTTATCATTTCAGAACAGTTTTTGGGCACAATTTGACAGAGCTTACCTTTCTCTCATTCATTCATTCATTCTCTCATTAATTCCCTCCTTCACTTAACAAATATGTATTGAATATCTGTTATGTGCCAAGTATTGTTCTATGTTCTACAGATACAACAGAGCGTAAAAAAAGAGAAAATCCTTGTCTTCATGCAGCTTACATTCTGATGGGGGAGGAAGTCAAGAAATACGACAAATAAGAAAATATATATTGTATTAGGTGATGGTTAGTGTCACGGAAAGAACAGCAGAGAAGGGAATGTTGGAGGATGAGGTGAGGTGAAGTGTTCTTTTGAAATAGGTGAGCAGAGGTTTCACTGAGCTGACATCTAAGTCAATTCCTGAAGGAGGTGAAGGAGTAAACCATGCAGGAATCTGAGGGAAAAGCATTCTAGGTAGAGGAAACAGCGACTACATAGGCCCTGAGTTGGGACTGTGCTTCGTATATTCGAGGAACAGCAAAGAGGCCAGTGTGGCTGGAGCAGAAGGAACAAGGGGGAGAGTGATAGGAGAGGAGGGCAGGGGAGTAACAGGGAGCCATATGTGTCATTGTAAGAACTTATTCTATTCTGAGAGCAATGGGGAGCCATTGAGGGTTTGGGCTGAGGAATGCCATGATATGACTGATGACTAATAGGATCACCGTGGTAGCTCTGTTGTAAATAGTCTTTAAGGAGATGAGGTGGAAGCAAAGATCCTTAAGCTATTGTAATAATCTTAGGGGCTGGATCTTGGGACCGGTGTGATGACAATGGAGGTGGTGAGAAGTGGTTGGATTCAGGATATGTTTTAAAGTTAGGACCAAGAGAATTTGGTTACCACAAACAAGAATGAATCTAAGTGTGGTGGTTTAAAAAAAAAAAACAGCTGAAAATCCTTCGGTACTCCACCCATCTTAAGGGTTTATGTCTCCTCTCCTTGAATTCAGGTGGGCTTATGACTATTTTGATCAATAGAGTAGTGGAAATGATGTTTGGTGGCCTCTGAGACTAGGTCTTAAAGGCCATTCCTTGTCTTCTTGGTCTGTTGGAACGCCTACCTCCTACTTGGAGCTCAGCTTTCATGCTGTAAGGAGTTCAAGCAACATGGAGAGGCTAAGGTGTAAGTGCTCCAGTTGACAGTCCCAGCTGAGCCCAGCCTTCGAGGGATCCCAGCCCAGGCACCAGGGAGAATGAAGAAGTTTCCAGATGATTTCCCTGAGTCATTTAAGCCTCCCCAGCTGAGGCCTCAGACATCATGAGGAAGGGAAAAGCATTTCCACTGTGCCCTTCTGCATTCCTGACCCACAGAAACCACGAGCACAGCAAACTGTTTATTGTTGAAGTCACTAAGTTTAGCAAGTTTGTTACGTAGCAGTAGATAACCAAAACAGAGACTCCAAGTAGGGGTACTTGCAGGACAGAACGTCAAGAACAATCTCCTCACCCAGATTACACCTGATCACACTGTTACCCAAAACCTACCGGGCAGTGGCCCAAGGTCTGGGGACAGAAACTGTGCCATCACTATGCATGTGTAAGCATACTAGGAATGGGTAATGGCCCTTGAATTCACCATCTCCCACTTACCAATAATAAAACCCCTGCCAACTACCCAAAAAGCCAGAGTGAACAGATGTACTCAGCAATCTGGTTCATCCCTTTATTAGTGTTAATTACAATCATTTTGTTTTTACTGGCTTTATTTTTATTAATATCTCCTCAAATAAGCCAAAAAGAAGAAAAGAAAAAAATGCCTTTATATGTGGGCCAGCTTCCACAAGCTCAATGAGACTAGCTAGGCGTGTCTCTACATGGGCATGAGTTGCTTTCCACGTACCCAGCACTTGTGTCGGAAATTAGGAGGGACCAAGGATTCACACTTACTGAGGAGCAAGGGACTTCATGTGTAGACTCCAGATCGTCTGCCAGACTATGTTCCAGACTGGGATCATGATTCTTGGCTCATCTTCCATCACTGAGTCATAGAAGCAAGCTACTCACCAAATTTTCGGAATCTATTTCTCATACTGAAAGAAGAGAAAAATCTACTAAGTGGTGGCAATCAGCATTGTCTTATGTTCTCAGGGCCCAAAGGAAGACGTCAGGCAATAATTCTGCTAGGAATAGAATAGACTAATTCTCTCTTTCTAGTCCCCTTGTGGTTCAATTGTTATAGAAGGCTGCGTTTCTATTTATTCATCTACCTATCCATCCAATAAACATTATCAAGAAACTATTCTATGCCAGGCCCTTTGCTGTCATAGAAGACAAGACGAGACTCATTTTTTAAGGCTCACCCGAATATCATTCTCTCTGTAAAGTTATGGGAGTAACAGTGCTGTGTATTTGTGCAGTTCATTTCGTTTTCTTCCTGTGCTCCTTGAAAAACTAACTTCCCAGCTTTCCTTACAGTTAAATTTGGGTCATGCGACTGAGTTCTGGCCGATGGAAAATCTGGCAAATCTGATATCTGCATGATCAGGCTGGCCAGAAGCCCTCAGGGCAGTTCTCTACAGATCCTCTTTTCCCTCTGTAGTGGCCTTTGAGGCCATGTGTTGAAGTTGGTGAGCTCACATGATGCAAGGAGCCTGAGTCCTGGAATGACCCCACGGAGCAGAGCCAGCCTGCTGACCACATTGAACTGTGACAGGATTAAACAATCAACTTGTATCGTATGATACCACTGGGGTCTAAGTTGTTTGTTCCTTCAATTATTCACTCCTTTCCCCGCACCGGCCCCATGACTAACACAAAAGTTTCTTTAATTGCCACAAGGTTCAGGGTCCACTCAGGAGACAGAAATCACATTATTTTTTTTTTAATTGTGGTAAAATATGCTTAACATAAAAATTTGCCATCTTAACCTTTTTTTTTTCTGTGCTCAGGAAGATTGTCCCTGAGCTAACATCTGTTGCCAATCTTCCCTCTGTTTTGTATGTGGGTCACCTCCACAGCACAGCCACCAATAAGTGGTGTAGGTCTGTGCCCAGGAACTGAACCTGAGCCGTCAAAGCAGAGTTTTAACCACAGGGCTGGCCCCCATCTTAGCCATTTTTAAGTGTACAGTTCAGTAGTTTAAGTATGTTCACATTGTTGTGCAACCGATCTTCAGAACTTTTTCATCTTGCAAAACTGAAATCTATGCTCATTAAACTACAACTCCCATTTTTTTTCTCTACCCAGCCCCTGGAAACCACCATCTTACTTTCTGTTTCTATGAGTTTGACTATTCTAGAAACTTTATATAAGTGGAATCATGCAGCGTTGCTCTTTTTTTTTTTCAAAGATTGGCCCTGAGCTAACATTTGTTGCCAATCTTTTTTTTTGTCTCCCCAAAGCCCCCACAGTACATAGTTGTATATTTCAGTTGTAGGTCCTTCTGGTTCTGCTATGTAGGACACTGCCTCAGCATGGCTTGATGAGGTGTGCCAGGTCTGTGCCTAGGATCTGAACCAGCGAAACCCTGTGCTGCCAAAGCAGAGCGTGTGAACTCAACCACTCTGCCACAGACCAGACCCTGTCTTTTGTGACTGGTTTATTTCAGAGCACAGTCTTCAAGGTTCATCCACATTGTAGAATTGTCAGAATTTCCTTCCTTTTTAAGTCTGGATAACGTTCCATTGTATGTATTTACCACATTTTCTTTATCCATTCATCTGTCAAAGGACGCTTGGGTTGCTTCCGCCTCTTTACTATTGTGAATAATGCAATGAACATGGGTGTACAAATATCTCTTTGAGACCTTGCTGTCAATTCTTTTGGATATATACTCAGAAGTGGAATTGTTGGATCATATGGTAATTCTATTTTTAATCTTTTTGAGGAACCACCATACTGTTTTCTGTAGCAGCTGCATCATTTTATATTCTTACCAACAGTGCACAAGGGTTCCTCCAATTTCACATCCTCACCAACATCACATCAGTTTTTTTGAATAGAAAGAATTTTTTTTTTTTTTTTGAGGAAGATTAGCCCTGAGCTAACTGCTGCCAGTTCTCCTCTTTTTTTCCTGAGGAAGCCTGGCCCTGAGCTAACATCCGTGCCCATCTTCCTCTCCTTTATATGTGGGACGCCTACCACAGCATGGCGTGCCAAGCAGTGCCATGTCCACACCCGGGATCTGAACCGGTGAACCCTGGGCTGCTGAGAAGCGGAACATGGGAACTTAACCGCTGCGCCATGGGGCCAGCCCTGAA
Organism: Equus caballus; assembly: GCF_041296265.1. Lineage (NCBI taxonomy): Eukaryota > Metazoa > Chordata > Mammalia > Perissodactyla > Equidae > Equus > Equus caballus. The sequence goes on along the minus strand of NC_091699.1, from coordinate 80,134,532 downwards.
CAGAAAGAATTTAATATAAAGAATTGTTAACTAAATAACTGAAAGAGTAAAGAGGAGATACTAAGATTTTAAAGAAGTAGTAACTCGAGAGACAGCTGACACCCTGAGGGCTGAGGGAAACAAGGGAAAAGATGGCAATTATTAACATTTAGAGACTTACAGAAGGGTCCTGTGGGTCTGGGGTCCATGCCTTCTCTGAGGAGTGGGCACAAGCTGGCTGTCCCCAGTACCTCTGAGAGGTGACAATGAGGCTGTCTGTGATGTTGGAGAGACCACAAACTGGATTCGGCTGCTGCTACAGGAATGAACTGCCATTGTCAAAGTGCTCCTGCCAGGGTGAAGAGGCATTGAAGGAGTGGTGCTCACAGGAACAGAAAGCAAACCAGTAAAGCAAATCCCTTTCTCCTTCTCCAGCCTTGCAATCTTCCTCTAGCACCCCAGACTGGCAGAGCCTAACGGACAGCACCTGGAAAAGCAGAAATGTAGTTTGCAGAGTCAGAATTTGAGCATCAGAAAGAAGAGTATGAAAGGGAGGGCTTGGCACTGACGGGCAATAACTTAATAACTGGTTCACCATGCGAGGAAAGGACCTCTCTCTGCACAGCACGCTCAGCACCCTGCCTACTTTGTTATATGGTGCGGATTACCTTCTACCTTGAATGGGAGTTCTTTGGACATGCCTTACCTCTCTGATTCAAATATAAATTCCTTTAAGAGCAAGATCAGTGGTTGATCCATCTCTCTATACCTTCCTAATGCCCCCAAAGCCTAGCACAATAGTTATACATAGTTGACACGATAATTTTGTTGAATGAATGAATTTGATCCCAAGTGAGTAAAATGGCAGTGGTTAGGAGGAAGTGGAAGTGAGCACAGAGGAAGCCTGACCATAATGAAAGTCACAGCAGATTTGCGGGTTGAATGGAATTTGTGCTGAGATGCTTGAAAAAGCTTGCGAAAAGCAGAGACACGTCAGCTTGGTGGAGGTGCAATTAGATTTAACTGGAGGTGTCCTGAAACCTGCAGTTATTTTGGTATCAGCTCCTCAACTCTGGCAAGAGGAGAGGTGAAGAGCAGGAGATGGGGCCTGTCCTAGGACCCTCACACTCTCTACAGGCAGGCCTGGTCTCCCCAGTCTTTTCACGCTTTACTCAAAATACTCTGGACTAGTTCTCGTACTCTAAGCAGTTAAATCTGGCAGAGACCTTGGAGAGCTGATGGCTCCATCATTATTTCTGCTTGACCAATTATCCCCAGATTTAGTGGCATAAAACAACAACCACTTTATTATGTTCATCGGTCGTGGATCAGGAATTCAGAAGGAACACAGTGGAAATGGCTTTTCTTTGCTTGAGGACGTCTGGAGGCTCAGCTGGGAAGACTCTACGGCTGGAGGAGACTTCATGGGTGAGAGCTAGAATAATCTGGGGACATCCTCACTTATGTGTCCGGTGATTGCCGCTGACTGTCTGCTGGGACCTCAGTCGGGACGTCGACTAGAGTGTCTGTGGTGGCCCCCACATAGCCTGGGCTGCTCTCAGCATGGCAGCCTCAGGATAGTCAGGCTTTTTGTGGTGGCTCGGGCTCCACAGCAAGTGTCCCAGTAGATAAAGTGGAAGCTTTCATGCCAGCCTCAGAAGTCGTGCACTGCCACTTCTGCCTCATTGTATTGGTTACAAGTGAGTCACAAGCTCACCCATATTTAAGGGGAGAGGACATAGATCTCATCTCAATCAGTGTCAATATGATCAATTGTAGGAAAACATGTGTGATGAGAAGCATTGTTGCAGACGTCTTTGGAAAATACAATCTGCCACAGTAGTTAAATCTGTTCTCTGCGTTTTTCAGATGAGGATGCTGAGATCTAGAGAACTTGGGAAGTGGCTTGAAAGGTCCTTCAGTCAGTTCTCAGAGATCCCAACTGTATGAGTTTGCTAGGGCTGCTGTAACAAAGTATTGCAAACGGAGTGATTTTAAACAACAGAAATTTATTTTCTCACACTTCCAGAGGCTACAAGTCTGAAATGAGGTTTTTGGCAGGGCCGTGCTCTCTCTGAGAGCTCCAGGGGAGAATTCTTCCTTGCCTCTTGCCAGCTTCTGGTAATTCCCAGCAATCCTTAGAGTTCCATGGCTTGTAGATACCTCACTCCAATCCCTGCCTGGTCATCACCTGGCGTCCTCCCTGTGTGTCCTCACATCACCTTCCCTCTGTGCATGTCTATCTCTGCGTCAAAATTTCCCCTTTTCATAAGGACACCAGCTGTATTAGATTAGGGCCCACCTTAATAACCTCATTTTAACTTGATTACCTCTGCAAAGGCTCTGTTTGCAAATAAGGTCACATTATGAGCAGTTAGGACTTCAACACATATTTTCTTAGGGGGGAACACAATTCAACCCATAACACACCATCTTTTATGAAGCCCATGGGACAAGGAGAACTAAGAGTGTTTGTCCTGTTTATGGCTGAGAAGCACAAACAGCAGCCATGCTGAGGGAGTTTCTCTGCCAGGCAAGCTTGGGCCAAGGCTCTGAAGGTATTTCAAAGAGAAAAAGGGACCCGGATTGTTTGAACATGCTAGCTTTGCGTTACTGAAATATTGATGACAGAAATAAACAGTGGGCAGTGAGTGCCATCTAAGGGGATCCCAGGGATTCCAGCGAGAGATGAGATGCTGGAGCCGATTCCCCCTCTCCCATGTCCAAAGGGTGATGATTAAACTGCAGAAGCAATTTGGGCCCCAGTAGCACCAGCTTGGCTGACACGCAATCCACTGACGAGCAGAGCCGGCTGGTGGAGGAGATGAATAAACGAAGAGCTGTTCTTTCTCTCCTGGCTTTGCATTGTGAAAGGTAGCTTTTCCCTCCATCAAAACAGAGATGTGAAGCAGAGGACACAGAGATAACAGAGCCCGTGGGACTTAGCAAAGCTAGAAGGAGCCTGGATTGGAGGGAAACTGTATTTTACTTTATCTACCACTGTCCTTTCCTCCAGAATTTTGGGAAATTACTAAGTATTTTACATTATTCACCACTAACAACATCAGAAGAAATAAGGATTGCTACTGTTTATTGAGGGGCTACCGTGGTCCACACGCCGTATTTAGTGGTTTACACACACCAGCTGTAACTTTGCCATAGTGTTTTATTCATATCCCCTCCTATTCTTCTATTGTTTTCTTACACCTGGCTTCTGGTGTAGCTTTTGCTCCCTAAAACTGCATCCTTTTGTCGGAGGGCTTGCCTCAGGCTGCAGGAGCCCACTTTTTTGGCCACAGGGGTTGCTGGAAGTGCTGGGGAATTTGCATCCGCCTGGGGCAGTCTTTACCTGATGACTCACCAGTGTCGTGTCGGGGGTGTAAAGCTGCAGGGGTATAAATTCCCCAGCTCCCTTGCTCCTCCTCTGCGTTGTTACTTACGCTCTCCTGCAGAGAAACTCTGCAGGGTTGAGCCAAAATTACTCTCCATGAGACATGACTTTGTACTCTTACTTGGCCTTCTTCCCCTGTCTGTCTCATTTTCCACTTCTCTACTGGTTTTTACTGATAACAGTTCCTAACAAATCATTTTCACATGCATTCGAATTTCAAAGTTTGTTTCAGGGGCCCAATCTAAGACACCTTCTTATCTGACACAACCACTCCTACAAGGCACACAGGATCATCCCCTTCCTACAAACACGGAAACTCTGGCCTTTTGTGGACCTGCCCCTAATCTCATCATAAGTTAGTAGCTGTCTTGACTTTCAAACCAGTCCTCTCTCTGCTATATTACATTGCCTCAAAAACACAACTTGTCTTATTTCCTTTTTCACCTCTTAATTGCCTTGGGCTTTCCAGAATTCTTTAACTTTAGGAGGTCTTGGTGTTCCTATTATTTTCTCTTGCTGGATTGGCCAAGCCTAGGTTTTTACCAGAACAGTGACTGAGGCAGAGACAGTCTTCTTCACGTTCTCTTCTCAGGACACAATGTAGTGGACAAAAGATGGCCCTGAATTCTTTGACACTCCTTCCATTAAAGGCTGAAGTTTATCTACCCTCCTCTTGAATCTGGGCTGACCTGTGACAGTGTGACAAACAGATTGCTGTAAATGTGATCTGGGATTAGATTTTAAAAGGACTGGCAGCTTCTGCTTTGGTCTTTTGGAGTCCTGAGCTGTGATATAAGAAGTTCCGCTATTCTGAGAGTACCAGGCTACGAGGAAGCCCAAGCTAGCCACATGGAGAGGTCATGTGGAGAAAGAGGTATCTAGCCAGCCACTAGCCTTTTGAGTTATCCCAGCTGAGGCTTCAGACATCATGGAACAGAGACGAGCCATCCCTGCTATGCCTTATCTGAATTCTTGACCCGCAGAATCCATGATCATTAAAAGTGGTTTTTATGTCACTAAATTTGGGGGTAGTTTTGTCATGTGTCTATAGATAACTAGAACACCCAGACACGTCAGATGGTGCAGAAAGTGTCCGCATTAGCATATAACAACGGGTTTACCACTCTTCACCATCTCCCGTGTGCCATTCCACCTGCACCTCAAACTTTCTCACCGTGCTCTTGGAGCTGGAAACAGATGAGCTCCTCTTTGAACGTCACTCAGCCACAGCCACGTTAAACTTCTAACATGATGCTTGATCCAAGGCAGGGAGGAGCTACCGCTTGAGAGTAACCAGTGTTGGGTAAACCAAATGACTTGGGGACCAATTTCCTCCCAGCGCCACCAAACTTTGGTCTTTTCCTTTCTGTTTACCCCATAAATTAGCTGCTATGGAGTCTCAGAACTTTGGGCATAATGAGATAGCATGTTCTTATTTGTAGGAAAAGCACCGTTTAAACATTTGGTTGTGTTTTGACTTTGCCACTTCGCCACCTCGGGCAAGTCGCAACCTCTCTGAGTTTCATGGCTTCATTTTCTTGCCTCTGAAATGAGATGGTTGTCTTGTGAAGCATTTTATGGTCTCCCTAGAAGAATGATTTATTCCTATCATTTGGCTTCTGTGGCATTTTGTACATGCTCATCTTATAAACCATATCACATATATTACACACAGGTTTTGTTCATCTTATACAGAGCTGGCACCATGGCAGAAAGCACTGTGTAGGCTGTGAGCTTTGGAGTCAGGCAGATCTGGGCTTGCCATTTACTGGCTATTTGACCTTGAACAAAGTATTTATGTCTAAGTTTTACTTTACATGCAAAAGAAAGATTGTCAGACCTCCGTATGCAGCCGTTCTATGGATCAAGGTCAATAAAGAAGAAGGCACTGAGTAGATAAGCAAGGATTCAAAAACTGCTTCTATCCTTACCCCGAAAGCTTTTCCTTAATAAACAATTCATGGTATTACTTACTCCCACTTATATTTAATTGGTCTGAAGCAAAAATTGTGATTAAAAACTGACAGCTTAAAGAATGTATAAATGACAGCATCCAGAGTAAAAGGGCGTGCTCAGTTTTTCCGTGAGATCACTCACAAGTAAACATTTGCCATGTTACAGGCAAATGCACATGCCACACACACACCTCCCTACACCACGTCCCAGCCTGCCTGAGAAGACAAACATATTTCATGGAGACCCAGCAGGTCTCCCAGCTTTCGTCTGAGGTCATCTTTTCTGCCCTGTAAAGCTTTTGAAAAGAGAAGTGCAGAAGAGAAGGAAGTCTCAGCCATTTCCAGCATCCACTCAACAAGCCAGGGCAGTCTTAAGCTGCTTTCATCTTAGGAGTCCTATGTGTGTCAGTCAGCAAAACAGTCTCCTATGTCGTCACCAGGAGACAGAGGGGCCTGGCCAGGGCTGGCTCTGAGGATGCTGACCAGAATGAATGGCCCCAGGACCTCAGTCTTATGTTGGCTTTGAATCTGCTCAGCACTTACACCTCTGAGCTTGGCGCCCTGCACTGCTGACAAGCATCCGCCCTTCCCTTCCTCCAAGGCTGGGGTCGGGGGGTGGGGGGGGGGGGAGGCGTCAGGGTCAAAGGCTTGCTCATGTCTAATTTCCATCTCTCAAGACAATACCGAGGCAACACTCAATCAGTGCATATTGATTGACTGAATGATTAAATGAATTAATGTGTGAATTATGTCAGCTGGGTTTTCTTTGTTCCACCACTTACACTGAGCCCCACTTCTGACATTGTCATTCAGCGCTTCTTAAATTTGGGCTGGAGAGTAGGGAGAATATATAATTTATGAAGCCCCTGCCATCTACACATTGTACATTCTGTCACTTCGTTCTCCCAGCAACTCTATTTTGTGATGAAAAAGTGAAGTTCAGAAAAATTAAGTAATTCCCCTAAGTGCCCACAGATAATGGGTGGCAATTTCAAGATTCAATTCCAATTTGCCAACTTGAAAGTTCATGATCTCTCCACGACACCATGACCTTTCTCAGATTTAGAGGGAGGTGCTGGTTGACATAGAAGAAAAAAATGGCTTGGGTGTCTGACTCTTGAGTTAAACTGTCTTTCTGTTGAATGGCATCCAAACCACTTTTGACACATGGGGCCTCTATTCCTGTTACAGATGTTCTGGAATGGGGACAACCATTCACCCCACAAAACTCGATGGAGCAGACTTTACATTCCTGGCACCATCCAAGATAGATAAATTAGTCCCCAAGTTAGCTCTGAAGGAACTGCCCCAGAAAGCTCCTTTGACCCCTTTTAAGGGAATTATTAAAAATGAATCTGTATTATATATGTATACATGAAGCAGCGGCAGTGGCAGCATCAGAAGAGCAGTAAGTGCAAAAGAAAATGGATTTCATTCTAGACTTTTGATTCATATCAGAGGAATATGCACAGACATAGAGATGGCTATCATAGGTGGAACGACAGTAAGAAGGCTGAAATTCCTAAAAATAGTGTCAGTTGCTTGTGACGTGCACCCCAGTAAAGGCCCGGTTGAAGACTCACATGTGCTTCTGTGTCATTTCTCCTCAGCATCCTCCTCAGCCAGGTCAAAGCTTTCATAGACCATCACTCAGCAGATTGCTGGCTGGAAGGAGTTTTAAGGCCCCTAACTGAAGGATGCTAGATGTAAGCTCTGCAAAAAGAACAGCACTTGAATGTCAGCAGCGGTTACTGGCCCCAAATCATTTCCTTCTCACCTGAGAAGGTTAAAAAAAAGCCTCAAGAAATATAGGTTGGAGTTAGGAGCAGTGTGGGAGCTCTCCATCCTGACTGCATTTCCCCCAAGCAGACTTCACTTTTCTGGAAAAGAGACAAAGACGTGAAGCTTCTGGCCTCAATGAAAATAACACCAGAGTGAAAAAGACTCAGGACTTCCATTTTTACTTGGCTTGGACGTGCCACCACCTCCCCCTCTGCTTCCATTTTTCACGCCCGAGTTCTTAACCTTCCCCGTCTAACACCGGAATGAGGCTTAATTTTTATTTAGCACTACCTGAGATTCTCAGAGAGAATATAAATGGACAGTGTATTTCTTAGATTTCACTGTGCACCTCCTTTTTCAAATGATTAGACAGAAAGTTTTCTAGAATTTCTAAGAGACATGAGGGTGGAGACATCACCTAAACCTTCCAGCCCATTCTCACTCATGCCTAGGAGTCCCAGACTATTCACAGTTATGCACAAATGCTGTTCCATAGAAGACACCATGTTCTCAACTGGAATATCACTCACATGGTTCCTGAGTATAATACATTCCACTTCTGTACCCACTTTCCCAAGATATATAGAGAGGAATGATGATAAGATAGGGGAATAAAGGGATGAAGTGCCTGATGGTCACTGATGTGATAATGTGACAATGAGAATGTCCAGTGTATTTTTGGTGTAAAGACTTCCAGATTTTACACTTAGACTTCCATGTTCAGCTGGCCATCAACCTCACCTCCACGATGTAGTGAAGGAGGTCGGGATGAAAGAATGTTGCATGTGTCCATTCACAACTTTCCGAGAATCAGGAATCACTCAAAGGGAAGAAGGAGAGTAACAGGCCCTACTCCCTGGTCTCAGTATCTATGAGCAGCTGAGGCAGGATTCCTCAAGCGGTCAGATACAGGAAGTTGAGATGTACAGAGACAAGCTTCCCATGCGGGATCTGCGTTGATGGTGGTGGAAACCACAATAGACTTATAAAGTAAGGGGGATTTGAGTTCTGGTCCTGGCTTCTCCCAAAACTTGCTGAATAACCGGGGTAAATGATTTAAGTGTTTGGCTTTCACAAGGGTAAAATAAGGAACTGGAGAAAATAAGCACAATGCTATCTCTGGCCGCAAGATTAGAATAATAGGCTGGACCCAGACTGTGAAGGAAATTTTGCTGAGAACTCTGGGTTCTGTAAATTTACAAGGGGGATGTTATCCTGTTCCACTGGCATGAGCAAACACTCATCCTGGCGGTCATGATCACGATTCAACAAGGACAACCACCTTTTGTTTCAGATGCTATACACTCACTACGTAGTCTACAAACCACATGGTTAGGTCTCAGGCACCCAAATGCTACCTCCATTAAGGGAATGATATTTTCCATATATGAGTGAAATCATACAGTGTTTGTCTTTCTCTATCTGGCTTATTTTGCTTAACATGATACCCTCAACGTCTAACCATGTTGTTGCAAATGGGATAGTTCTGTCTTTTTTTAATAGCTGAATAGTATTCTATTGTATGTATATACCACATCTTCCTTATCCATTCATCTATTGATGGGCACTCGAGTTGCTTCCACTTTTTGGCTATTGGGAATAACACTGCAATGAACATAGGGGTGCATGAGTGTCTTTGAATTGTTGATTTCAAGTTCTTTCGGTAAACACCCAGTAGTGGGATAGCTGGATTATATGGTAGTTCTATTTTTAATTTTTTGAGAAGTCTCCATACTGTTTTCCATAGTGGCTGCACCAGTTTGCATTCCCACAAGCTGTGTACAAGGGTTCCTTTTGTCCACATCTCCTCCAAAGTTTGTTATTTTTTTTGGTCTTGTTAATTATTGCCATTCTGAGAGGTGTAAGGTGATACCTCATTGCAGTTTTGAGTTGCATTTCCTTAATAATTAGTGACGTTGAACATCTTTTCATGTACCTATTGGCCATCTGTATATCGTCTTTGGAAAAATGTCTGTTCATATCCTCTGCTCATTTATTTTATTTATTTATTTTTTGGCTCAGGAAGATTGCCGTGACCTAACATCTGTGCCAATCTTCCTCTATTGTTTTTGTATGTGGGACACCTCCACAGTGTGGCTGGTGAGCAGTGTAGTTCCATGCCTGGGATCTGAACCCATGAACCCGAGCCACCAAAGTAGAGTGCATGAGACTTTAACCACTCAGCCACTAGGCCGGGCCCACTTTTGCCAATTTTTTGATTGGGTTTTTTGTTGTTGTTGTTGTTGTTGTTGAGATGTATGTGTTCTTTATAAATTTTGGAAATTAACCCCTTGTTGGATATATGGTTTGAAAATATTTTCTCCCAGTTGGTGAGCTGTCTTTTTGTTTTGTTCCTGGTTTCCTTTGCCTTGCAGAAGCTTTTTAGTCTGACGTAGTCCCATTTATTTTTTCTTTTGTTTCCCATGCCTGAGTAGACATGGTATTTGAAAAGACACTGCTATATTTTCTTCTAGAGTTTTATGGTTTCAGGTCTTACATTCAAGTATTTAATCCACTTTTAGTTAAATTTGTGTATGGTGTAAGGTAATGGTTTACTTTCATTCTTTTGCATGTGGCTGTCCTGGTTTCCCAACGCTATTTATTGAAGAGACTTTCCTTTCTCCATTGTATGTTCTTGACTCCTTTGTGGAAGATTAGCTCTCCATGGATGTGTGGTTTCATTTATGGGCTCTCAATTCTGTTCCATTGATCTGTGTATCTGTTTTTGTGCCAGTATCATGCTGTTTTGATCACTATAGTCCTGTAGTATATTTTGAAGTCAGGGAATGTGATACCTCCAGCTTTGTTCTTTTTTCTCAGGATTGCTTTAGCTATCCAGGGTCTTTTGTTGTTCCATATAAATTTTAGGATTCTTTCTTCTATTCCTGTGAAGAATGTTATTAGGATTCTGATTGGGATTACATTGGACCTGTAGATTGCATTAGCTAGTATGGACATTTTAACTATGTTTATTCATCCAATCCATGAGCATGGAATATTTTCCATTTCTTTATGTCATCTTTGATTTCTTTCAATAATGTCTTATAGTTTTCAGTGTATAGGTCTTTCACCTCCTTGCTTAAGTTTATCCCTAGATATTTTATTCTTTTTGCTGAGATTGTAAATGGGATTGTTTCTTGACTTCTCTTTCTGCTAGTTTGTCATTAGTGTACAGAAATACAACTGATTTTTGTAACTTTATTTTGTATCCTGCCACTTTGTTGTAGTTGTTGATTATTTCTAATAGCTTTCTGGTGGATTCTTTAGGGTTTTCTATATATAGGATCATGTCATCCACATCACTTCTTCTTTTCCAATATGGATACCTATTATTTCTTTTTCTTGCCTAATTGCTCTGTCCCAAACCTCCAGTACTGTGTTGAATAGGAGTTGTGAGAGTGGGCACCCTTGTCTTGTTCCCGTTTTCAGAAGGATGGCATTCAGTTTTTCACCATTAAGTATGATGTTGGCTGTGTGTTTTTCACATATGGCCTTTATTATGTTGAGGTACTTTCCTTCTATACCACTTTTATTGAGAGTTTTTATCATAAATGGATGTTGGATCCTGTCAAATGCTTTCTCTGCATCTATGGAGATGATTAAGTGATTTTTATTCCTTATTTTGTTGATGTGATGTATCATATTGATTGATTTGCAGATGTTGAACTATCCCTGTGTCCCTGGTATAAATCCTGCTTGATTCTGGTGTATGATCCTTTTATTGTATTACTGTATTCGGTTTGCCAATATTTTGTTGAAGATTTTTGCATCTACGTTCATCAGCGATATTGGCCTGTAATTTTCCAACTTTGTGTTGTCCTTGCCTGGTTTCGGTATCAGGGTGATGTTGGCCTCATAGAATGAGTTAGGAAGCATTCCATCTTCTTCAATTTTTTGGAATAGTTTGAGAAGGATAGATATTAAATCTTCTTTGACTGTTTGGTAGACTTCTCCAGAAAAGCCATCTGGTCCTGGACTTTGTTTTTTGGGAGGTTTTTGACTACTGTTTCAATCTTTCTACTTGGCCTATTCATATTCTCTATTTCTTCTTGATTCAGTTTTGGGAGGGTGTATGAGTCTAAGAATGTATCCATTTCTTCTAGGTTATCCAATTTGCTGGTATATAGTTTTTTATAGTGTTCTCTTATAATCCTTTGTATTTCTGTGATATCTGTTGTAATTTCTCCTCTTTCATTTCTAATTTTATTACTTGAGGCTTCTCTGTTTTTTTTCTTAGTGAGTCTGGCTAAAGGTTTGTCAATTTTGTTTATCTTCTCAAAGAAACAGCTCTTAGTTTTGTTGATCCTTTCTACTGTTTTTTTGGTCTCTATTTCATTGATTTATGCTCTAATTTTTATTATTTCCCTCCTTCTGCTGACTTTGGGCTTTGTTTGTTCTTCTTTTTCTAGTTCTGTTTGGTGTAATTTAAGATTGCTTATTTGACATTTTTCTTGTTTGTTGAGGTGGGCCTGTATTGCTATGAATTTCCCTCTTAGAATTGCTTTTGCTGCATCCCATAAGAGTTGGTATGATGTATTTTCATTTTCATTTGTCTCCAGGTATTTTTTTATTTCTCCTTTGATTTCTTCACTGATCCAATGGTTGTTCAGTAGCATGTTATTTAGTCTCCACATATTTTTTACTTTCCCAGCTTTTTCCTTGTAGTTGATTTCTAGTTTCATAGCACTGTGGTTGGAAAATATGCTTGATATGATTTCAATCTTCTTAAATTTATTGAGGCTTGCCTTGTTTCCAAACATATGTCCTGTCTTTGAGAATGTTCCATGTGCACTTGAGAAGCATGTGTATTCTGCTATTTTTGGATGGAATGTTCTATATATATCTAGTGAGTCCATCTGATCTAGTGTTTCATTTAAGTTCCCTAGTTCCTTGTTGTATTTCTGTCTGGATGATCTATTCATTGATGTTAGTGGGGTGTTGAGGTCTCCTACTATTATTGTGTTGCTGTCAGTTTCTCCCTTTAGGTCTGTTAATAGTTGCTTTATCTACTTTGGTGCTCCTGTGTTAGGTACCTATGTATTCATAAGTGTTATGTCTTCTTGGTGGAATGTCCCCTTTATCACTATATACTTCCCCTCTTTGTCTCTCATGGTCTTTTTTATCTTGAAATATGGTTTGTTTGATATAAGTATGGCAACACCTGCTTTCTTTTGTTTGCCATTTGCTTAGAGTATCGTCTTATATCCCTTCATTCTGAGCCTATGTTTGTCTTTAGAACTGAGATGTGTTCCCTGGATGTTTTGTATTGTTGGGTTTTGTTTTTTAATCCATCCAGCCACTCTGTATCTTTTGATTGGAGAATTCAATCCATTTACATGTAGACTGATTATTGATATATCAGGGGCTAATACTGCCATTTTATGTCTTGTTTTTCAGTTGTTCTATATTTCCCTTGTTTCACTTCCCTTCTATTTCTGACTGCCATTTCAGTTTGGTGGTTTTCTGTGATGGTTTTCTCAGTTTTCTATTTATTTATTCATTGTGGCTCTGTTCTGATTTTTTTGTTTAGTGGTTACCATGAGGTTTGTATAAAAGATCTCTTAGATGGGATAGTCCACTTTTTGATAGTCTCTTATTTCTGTTATCCTAAGCAAGTAACATCCCTTTCTCCTCCCCTTCTGAGTTATTGTTGTCACAAATTTTTCTGTTTTGTGTTGTGAGTTTGTGACTAAAATGAAGTGCTTATGGTTATTTTTGATGCTTTTCTTCTTTTTATCTTTTATGTTATAATTAAGTGTTTGCTAACCTGTTCTTATAGAGAGCTGCGATTTTCTGATTTTGTCTATTTATCTCCTTGCTCAAGGCTTTGTAAACCTTTGCCTTTCTGTTTCAGGTACGAGGGCATCCTTGATCATTTCTTGTAAGGGAGGTCTAATGGTGATGAACTCCCTCAGCTTTTGTTTATATGGGAAAACTTTTATTTCTTAGCCTGTAAGTTTTCTGCTGAGAAATCCACTGAAAGCCTGATAAAGGTTCCTTTGTAGGTTATTTTCTTCTGCCTTGCTGCCCTTAATATTTTTTCTTTCTCATTGGCTTTTGCCAGTTTTACTATTATACGCCTTGGAGAAGGTCTTTTTGAATTGATGTAATTAGGAGTTCTATTGGCTTCATATTCTTGTAAGTCCGGTTCTTTTCCCAGGTTTGGGAAGTTCTCAGCTATTATTTCTTTGAATAAGCTCTCTGCTCCTTTCTCCCTCTCTTCTACCTTGAATACCCATAATCCTTATGTTGCTTTTCCTAATTGAGTAGAATATATCTTGAAGAATGTCTTCTTTTTTTTAAAGTCTTATTTGTCTCTCCTCCTCCACTTGAAGAATTTCTATATTTCTGTCCTCTAAATTATTAATTTTGTCCTTCATGATGTCAGCTCTGTTCTTTAAGGTTTCCTGATTTTCTTTTATCTCATTCATTGTGTTCTTCATCTCCAGTATTTCTGTTTGGTTTTTTTTTTTTTTTGGAGTTTCGATCTTGGTGAAGTATTCCTTCTGCTCATGAATTTTATTCCTGAGCTCATTGAACCGTCTTTCTGAGTTGTAACTGGTTGAGTTTCTTTATGACAACTATTTTGAATTCTCTGTCACTTAGATTGTAAATTTCTGTGGCTCCAGGATTGGTTTCTGGAGACTTGTCATTTTCCTTCAGCTCTGAATGGTTACAGTAGTTTTTCATAGTGTTTAATGAACTGATACTTGCCGAGGAATTTGTAGTAGTATCAGGTTGCAGATTCCACCTGCCACCTCTAGGGGTGGGCATGAGCTGTGTTTTCTGAACCCGCTGTGTCTGCTGGAAGTTGTGCCAATAGGGCTTATCTGTATATGCCCACTGGCTGCAGCTACTTGGCAGGTCACACATACATGCACAGGCACTCAGGCGCAGAACTGCTGCCTTGGCTGGGGACCTGCCGAGCTGGTGCACTAGGTGGGATGGGAGGGGCACTTTCTTTCACACGTGGGTCTGGTCTGTGTTCACGAGTGGTTTTTGTGGGCTGTCGCACTTGATGGGTGCTGCCCACATGGTGGCTGAGCCATGCCACTTGGTGTAGAGCATTCCCATGGCCTGGTCTGCAACTCTGAAAGCAAAAACGTTCATGTGCAGGCCTGCCTGCTCCCCCACCTCCTCTCCCAGTTGTGCACTGGCTACTGTGTGAGGGCCCATGACATAGATTGCTGCTGCTGGAGAGGTGGTGAGGATGTGCTTATCTCCTTCCACTGCTTCCCAGGGATGCAGTATCCCCACCTTTGGATGTATGGCTGCATGGATCTCTCAGATGTCCTATTGTGCTTTATAGGGAATCCTCTGTTGGTTAACGAATGCCCATTTGGTTGTAACTTAGAGGGGAGAGACTAAGGGAACAGCTCACTCTACCATGATGCTGATATCACTTGGCATCTCAATTTTTAAATGAATTTTTAAAATTATAATTTGTTCATATTGTTTAGATTGAAGGTGCTGGGAAAACTGAATTTACCATATAAAGAAAAGTGAATTTGGATTCATACTTCACATTCTATGAAAAAGAAAACAAAAGAATTCAAAAATGCCAAAATAAGCAAAGACCTGTGTTAAAGTTCTATACAGCTAAAGCAAACTGAAGGTGTTGATAATGGAGAAAGTGGGAAAGGATTTATTCAACGTGCCCCCAAAAGTTCAAATCTTTACCTCTTATCTTACAACAAAATTGAAGCAGAGACTTCTCTGTCTTCCCCAAAGCCTGTTTTCTTTCTCTTCTGTTACCACATATAAATTCCCAGATTCCCTTGCAGTTTCCAATGCTACTTCCAGGAATGGCCCATATCAACTTTCCATAAACATTCTGCCTTGTTCTTCACTCTAGGTCATTAGAGAGGAGTCCATTGGCCTAAAGGAGAACACAGATTCAAGATGGGAGAAATTTGAGTCCATGCAGAAGTCTGCCTAGCTAACACCTGCATTGGACTATGATGTGAGAAATTCACTCTTGGTGTGTTGAACCACTGAGATTTGGGAGTGTGTCTGTTACTGTAGTTAGTGTTACCTTAACTAACACAAAAATGATTTCAATATGGATTAAAATATAAAATTATATGTTCTAGAACACAATTTACAAGAAATACTTTATGATGTTGAGGTGGAAAAGACATATCTAAGGGTGAAAGAAAAGCTAAGAATGTATATTAATGTTTGATAGATTTGATCACATAAAATCCTTTAAACCAATCACTATTTATTTATTCAATTGTAGTAAGTACACTTACCATGAGATCTACCCTTTTAACTGATTTTTAAGTGTTGTTAACTATCAGCACAATGCTGTACAGCAGATCTCTAGAACTTATTCATCTGGCATAACTGAAATTGTACCCATTGAATAGCAACTCCCCATTTCACCCTCCCCCAACCCCTGGCAACTAGCATTTTACTTTCTGTTTCTATGAATTTGACTATTTTAGATACCTCGTGTAAGTGGGATCCTGCAGTATTTGTCCTTTTGTGACTGGATTTTTTCACTTAGCATAATAGTCCCCAGGTTCAACCATGTTGCCACATATGGCAGGATCTCCTTCTCTTTTTAAGGATGAATAATATTCTATTGTATGTATATACCAAATTTTCTTTATCCATTCACCCAGTGATGGACATTTGCATTGTTTCCACATCTTGGCTGTTGTGAATAATGCTGCAATGAACATGAGAGTGCAGAATCTCTTCAAGACCAACCACTAATCACTATTTATTTAGGTAAAAATAAACTTTTAAGTCTGCTTTATAACTATAGTCAAAACACGTCTGGGTGAAGAAAAACTGTTTTTGCAGTTTAAAACTACTCCCATATCTGAACTACACATACATTATTCTTATTATTGTTGAGGTTATAATGATGGTAATTAAAAATTAAAATATAATCTTGATACTAACTAATGGATAAAATAAATGGAAATATTGCTCCTAAGTTTGTATGTAAATATTATTTTCAAAACATTGAGAATCATAGTCCCATCAAGCTTCAGTTTGAGCAAAAGTATGGTCTCATAAGCAGCAGCAGTTTCCCAAACCAACAATGGAAGATAAATCATTCCCAAATTATTTCTTTAAAAAAAGACAAAAGGAGGCCCTAAGTTTTTCATTTCGGTTCTAGAAGTTCTCAATTTCTGGAATATTTGGTTTGTTCGAAGGTTGAGTTAATCTAGAACAAATCCTCCTCTACTTTCGGGATGTGAAGGTGTTGGCGGTGGGAAGGAATCTAGGTGGAGAAGGAGGAGGAGGAAGAGAAGAAGGAGAAAAATGTTCTCTTTGCAGAAACTGTCCCCTTGGCTCCACTGGCAATAGTGAGTTCAGACCGGAGGAAGAGATGGCTGAACACAGTGTGGTAGCAAAGGTGAGACCCGCGTGGAGAGGAGAGGGAAGCCTGCTTTCCACATGAAGGTCCACCTGTTGGTGAAGGGTCTCATGGGGGTTGGCTCTTGGCCTTATATTCTGTCGGAAAATCTGCTTGGGATGTGATGGCTCTTAATTCAGCTTCTAGTGAATGGATCATTCTTATAACTTCAGCCACCAACTTCTTGTGTTCTCTGTATTTAGAGCTTTCCTCATTCAAGTCTTATCCTCAGGAAGTTATTTCATCCTTAAACTTTTCAGAGTTTCCTCCAGGCTCCGAATTTCTGATGACTCTTTCTCCAGGCTAGTATTCTTCAAAGATGACTCCAGTTTTTCATATTCCTTTTGAACAGAGCTAAGCCTGTCAAGGAGTTCACATTTTTTCTGAATCAATGTTAGCATGCTCTGGGGCAAGTTTTTTAATAAAAAGCTGGCTTTTATTTGACCTAAATATTCTGGGGAAAAAAGTGAAACCTGTGAAAAATGTGACTCCCACAAGAAGCTAGAAAAGTCAAAGTCCAGGCCAGGTCGTCAAGCAGCATGGTCACTGTTTTGCACAGCTTTCCAAGGATTCTGAAAGTCAGGCTTTACAGAGGTTTTCAGCCCCTCCATGGCACCAACACCTCCCACCCCCTGCCCCCAGCCACCTCTAGCAGCAATGGCTGTACCAGTGTGATAACTGCAGTGTGTACTCCATAGCGTTGCTTGGAACCCAAACCACCACCTGGCCACTGGGACAGGACATCAGTGGAGCTGACAGAGAGGAGGACAGGTATAGAAAAGAATTCTCATGTTCCACAACTGTCCAGGGCTCCTTCTTCTCAGTCTCTTTTGTAGCTTTTTAATCAGGAAAAATTTCATAAAAGGGAAAGTAGAAATATTAGTACAATGAACATCCATTTACTTACCACCTCAATTCGATATTGTTAATAGTTCACACTTATTTACCCTACCCACCCCTCTCTCATTCTTTAATTTTTTAAGATGAGCTGCTTCAAAATAAACCACTGACATCCTGACACTTTAGGATGCATTTCTAAAGAATAAGGACATTCTGCTACGTAACTGTGTACCCTGTGGGTTACTATTGTTACCCACTTTACAGATGGGGGAACTAATTGATGCCTGACAATCTCTTTGAGGAAGGTAGGGAACTAAAGCTTTAGCATATTTAGTTGTTTAGGCCTGTAGGCTGAGGAAGTGAGTGGCCCTGAGACATGAGTGAGGATCCTCAAGTGGCAGCTCTGAGGAAGCTCACTCAACTGTGGGGCCTTACATTAAAAATTTTAAATTATTCTAAGAGGATATAATACATCACAAAGAAGATGAAAAAGCAAGTGACAAACTGTGAAAAAACATACATGATTTGTATAGTACAGATCAAAGGTTACTATTCTTTTTTTTTTGCTGAGGAAGATTTGCCCTGAGCTAACATCTGTGCCAATATTTCTCTATTTTGTATGTGGGTCACCACCACAACATGGCTGCTGAGTGGTGTAGGTCCACACCCAGGAACTGAGCCTGGGCCACCAAAGTGGAGCGTGTCAAACTTAACCACTAGGCCACGGGGCTGGCCCCAAAGATTAATATTCTTAATATATAAAGGGTTCTTATAAATCAATAAAAAGCTGAACACATCATTTTTAAATAGAAAAGAGTATTTTGGTGGTCAGCTTTGGTTTTGCCAGCCCAGTATCTTTTCCCTCTCCTTTGCATAATATCCTTTACTACCTGATGGAACTGTCAATAGCATGGTTCCACCTTCCCTACCTCGAGAATTGTCATGTGACCCACCAGACTACCTTGCCCCTCAAACACTGATTAGTCCAGGGGTTGGCATGTTTCCAGTGAGTTGCTATAAGCTGTCGTATGTGCTATAAAATAAAAGAATAGCCTCTTTTTTTCCTGAAGTTGCTAGCTTGAGGACAATGTAAGCCTAGAGCCATCTTTGATGCTACATGGAGCAGAGCCTGGCTAAGAAGATAGACCACCGGGACGGGGTGGTAGGAGAGAGAAGGAGAGAAAGGGAGACTGAGAGAGAGATGATTTCATGCTTACATGGTTTGAGGGCCTGGATCTAGATTTGCCTACATGTGGGTGCACCACTATGCTTCCCAGTTATAAGATCCAATAAATCCTCAAGTTTGTGGGGTTTCTGTCATTTGCCATCAAAGAATATGGCCTAATATATTTGTTGCTGAACAATTAAAAAAGTTAAAATGGCTGATGGCCCATTGACAAATAGGACAATCTCATGAGAAAAAAAAAATTTTAAATTAAAATCAGGTAATATGTTTTCACATATCATATTTTCGAAGAGTAAAAAGGTTGATAAATACTGAAAAGCTATAGTATTAAATACTGCTTAGGTTATACGTGTACATGGAGGGTAGGGTGGGGGAATGGGGGCCTGACTGACCCTCCTTTCAGTCTAATCCTTTTTGCCTTCCCCGGGCTAGAGTCCGCTTCCAGAAATCCTCTTCTCATTCCACTCAGACTTCCTGTTCAATGACCAGATGCTATGACCCACCACTTTCCAAAGGCCCCTGGGCTCCCTTGCTGTGATCTGTGGTTCAGTGGCTTAGTTCCAACTCACTGACTTCTTCCTGAAAGGAGATCTCAGCATGCTCTGTGGCTGTGCATCCTGAGATCAGAGTCCGCTCTGCAGAAAATGACTAACAAGCCAGATGCTTCCGCTTCTTCCCCGTTAGCCTGCCTCTTCACACCACAGTGAAGATACATGTATACACACACATACAGGGGTCTGAATGGCAACACATGTTGAGTGGGGACTGTGGCATCTGACTGCCAGCGTTTGAATCTTAGCTCCGAATCTTACTGGATACATGACCCTGGGAAATGTACTCAACCCCTCTGTCCCTCAGTTTCTTCATCTGGAAAATGGGGACAACAAAGTATCTGCCTCATTTTTTGAGGGTAAATGAATACATATGCAAAGCCTTCAGCACAACACTTGGCACATGGGTTACCAGCAGTGCATGCAGGTATCATTCCTTTATAGGCACACACACTTGTTTCCAGAATGGGAAAGCTCACCTATTATTATGAAATTGTACTGACAAGTAACAGAAACCCATGTCAAAGTAGCTTGAGCAAAGAAGGCAACTTATCGGCTTATTTATCTGGGGAGTCCAGAGGTTGACTCACCTTGAGCCTGGTTACATCCAA
Source organism: Equus caballus (assembly GCF_041296265.1). Lineage (NCBI taxonomy): Eukaryota > Metazoa > Chordata > Mammalia > Perissodactyla > Equidae > Equus > Equus caballus. The sequence continues at coordinate 80,114,861 of NC_091699.1, read as the reverse complement.
AGTTCAAATGGTGTCAAAAGGTGCTGGTTGCCTAAAAATTGGGCCATTGAATTTTGTAATTGTGGTTTCGGAAGAATGAGAGAGTTAAACTCAGAATTAAGAAATCAGGATTCAAATCCCAGGTTTACCGCTTGTCAGTGTGTGAATGTGGGGGAGTCAATCACTATCTGACAACTTGGGGAAAATCCCCTGCATGGGGCCTGAGAGCCACACCATCATATGATCATTTCTCCACCCCCACTTCGATAGGCACTAAATCAACAGGCTGTTGACTGTCATCTAGGAAGGAGATATGTATATATAAATATATCTATTTTTTCAAGATTATGTCTTCCATAGGCTCTTCCAGTTTCCACAATAGAACAGTGTGCTGGAGTGGCTTTGTGTGAATTCTACTAATAAACTTTATTAAAAAACAATGATTCCACTGTTGTATGCAGTCCAGACAATGGACATGGAGCCCAGCACAGAAGTCCAACAACATTCATCCACAAAGCATGCCAAGAATTAATTTGGAAGGTTGTGCGAGAGACCACAGAGGGAAAAAGGAAGCTGTATGCTTGCACACGTTGGGAGTGTCATCACTGTCAGATCTCTGCCACAAGGCTGATCCTGCACATCTGCTGTCATCTTTTTTTGTGCTGAGTAACAGAATGTTTCACTTCCTAGCAACAGCCGTCGCATTGTCTTGCCCTGGCCAGGCATATAGGGGACAAATCCTTTTGAGCTTGTAGGTTAGAGGCAGCAAACGCCCCCCACATTATTAGGCCTCTAAATCTGTAAAGTAGTTTACACATGTGGCTTCTTACAAGGATAAAATCATTGACACCTCAAGTAATGCATGCATCTGGGTCAAAATTAACAAGGGGACTGGAAAGTCACTTCCTAATTATCGAGAGTGAATCTTTCTGCATGTTTGGGAGACTTTAGTTTTGAAATGTAAGAAGGGGAAGAGATCTCCAAGGTCTTCTGGTCTAACTCCCTCATTTTACTGCAGAAGGTCCAGAAAGAAAACCCCATGTACCCAAGGTCACACAGCTAGTGTCTGAGCTTTTACTGGAACCAGAGGCTTCTGTCCCATTATCGGTGGTGACCTGTTTGCCTCAGAACAGCCTGTCTAATACCATCTGGATGATTATACCCCCTTCTTTATCTTTTACCTTGTGGGTTTTCTCTGATGGATTTTAATGTTGTGCGTTGTTATCATTTCCCTAGCATCCTCCTGGCTGCAGGCCACCCTCCATGCTGGTATGGATTCAGATAAGTGAGCTCATTTTAATACAAACATAAGAGCATGTAGTGATTTCAAAGCTGATTTGGCTAATTTACGCCATTGTTCCACTTCATTAAAGTGAGCCACCAGGAGTGAATGCTTGTGTGCGCTCATTGCAATGAAATCCTCTTCGCAGTCTCTGACCCATGAAACTGGAGAGGACTTTCACTGCAGCCCGGTACCTCCCAGAGTTTGGTGCATCCTACTCAACACTTAGCCAGATACTTTTCTTGGTTTGTGCCTTTTCTGATTGTTTTATCCTGTAGTTTATCTTTAAGGTCTTCCTCGTAGGGGTAACCATTTTTGCCAGAGGCTGGTCACCGAGGCAGCTGGTGTGTCCAGTAATAGAGGGAACTGACTGTGAAGGAGAGAGCAGAGGGGATCTTTGGAGAGAAACAGCACTATGTATAGATTGAATCTGAGACATGCAGCTCAGTTTATGAACAATCTCTTTTGATTATCTCCCTGAAGGCATATGTTGTGACTGTCGGATGCACTATATGTTCCTGGATCAATGAATGAAAAAATAAGTGAATCAATAAACAGGAGCCCTTCTTACCACTCAGTTTCACCTCTGCTCTGCAAACATATCGCCTGCCACTTGAAGCTAAATCTAATCCTAGTATCCAAGTGTCCACCTTACTTGATTCATAAGCAGCATTTGACACGTGGCTTGCCCCCTCCTCTTTGACACATGCTCTTCTCTTGGCTTCAAGTATACTACACTCTCTTGATTTTCCTTGGTCTCACTAGGTGCCCCTTTTCATTTGTTGGCTGATTCTTCTTCATATTCCCAACCTCCACATTTTTGAGTGACCCAGGGCTCAGTCCTCAATCTTTTTCTCTTTTTTTATACACAGTCACTCCCTTGTTGATTTCATCAAGGCCCATGACTGATGACTCCTTAAATCATATCTACAGCCTGGATCCCTCCTCTGAATTCCCAGTCTGTTTAACCAACTACCTGTAGTCATGCATCGCTTAACGACATGGAAACATTTTGAGAAATGTGTCATTAAGTGATTTCGTCATTGTGCAAACATTATAGAGTTTACTTACATAAACCTAGATGGTATAACCTACTATACACCTAGGCTATATGATACTAATCTTATGGGAGCACTGTCGTATATGTGGGCCATCATTGACCCAAACATTGTTCTGTGACATATGACTGCACTTCTATTTCTGCTTGGACATACAAACTTAACATGAACAAAAGTGAGCTCCTCATTTCCACCCCATGAACCTGCTCCTCCTGCCTTCTTCCCATTTCAGCCAATGGCAACAGCATTCACCCAGTTGTTCAGTCAAATCCTTGAGTCATCCTTGTCCTGGTCACTCAGATGAGGACAACAAACTAGGCATGGTGGAGCCACAGGATAAAAGGAACCTGCATTCCTGAATGGACCACAGCTTCCTTATAAGGCTTGACTACCTACCTCTGAAATGCTACATGACAAGAGAGAAGTTCTAAACTATATAAGCCACTATATTTTTGGATTTCTTTGTCATAGCAGCTTACTTCGCCTGTGCCGCAAATAACCCAGGAGGTAAGGAACTAGAAGTTGTGAACGTAGAAACCATTCTTTTAAGAAGTCTGAGCTGAGAAGGAGAGAAATAAATAAGACTATTGCTGGAATGTTTTGCTGAAAAGACTGTGAGAAAATTTGGCTCCAGGGGAAGCTGCTGAAATGCAATAAGTTCACTGAGACACAAGCCTGTGCTCTGAACCAGTAAATTTGCTGAAGGTCCATCAGAGAATCCAAGCCGCTCAAGACTTTGGGGGCAGAGGTGGCACTGGGAGGGCTTAAATATCTGAGCCCCATTTACAACACCATTGCTTCCTCTTGAGGTAATATACACTGCAAATTTTTAAATAATGGCATTGATTACCCAATAGTAGAAAGCACAGATTGAGCTATTCAGTCCTTAAATATGTGAGATTTTGTACTGAACCATCCATGCTCATAGTTCTCTCTTATAACAGAAAGCATACATCTGAAGGATGCATGCTCAGGGGTGATGAGAATAACAAAAATAAACAAAAATACCAACAACTGTCAGTTATTAAGCACCTAAAATGTATCCTGGCCTCTGTATGTGCTGCCTGCAAAAACCTGCAAGCCGGGTCTTACCACCTCCAGCAACCAACCACAACACTCATACTGCTAGTTGTTTCATGAATTTTTTCCCTGGTAGCCTCGATCAGCCTGTGGCTTGGTCTCACATGGGTCTGAGTTTGCCAGCTTACATTTCACTGGCCACGTCCATTGAGACACATTAACAAAAACTAAAGTAGGCAGAAATCTTTGACTTGCATGTCAAAAGCTGCAGAAAGCTACAGCTTAAAAGCGGGCCTTCATTGATGGCAAACATCAACTTATTCTTAATACATATCTCAGAATTCAATGGTTTGGCTCCAAAAGGTTTAATACTAAGACAGGTTGAATAATAAAGTTCTGAAAATGGACAAACCTGATAGTCAAAGTAAAACTTATATTGGATTTTGGGGCATGTCAAATATTCTAAACGTACACTGTTTGGAGCCAGTTAAGAATCCTGTATGCTTCCTAGAATGGCAGGTGGGAGTCATTTTAGAGCCTGAATGCCATTAGAGTCTTGGCAGTGGACTTCATTGGACCTGGGATGGGTGATCAGTGGCCCAGGGAGACATGGATATATATCCAAGTTCGGAATTTATATCTACGATTCTCTGTAAGTATATATTTTCAGCCTGGTTATGAAGACAGAGAAGGATGAAGGGGCAAGAGCAAGTGTCAGACTGGTGGTTAGAGACGGTATGAACCTAGCCAAGTGGTGGTAGAGCTTCTCTTATGGTGAAGATGTGACAAATATTTCCGGATGCTTGGAGGCTTTTCCCACCAAATTTAGCCACACTAACCATCAGCATACATGAGAGAAAGCTTCCTGAGGCCATTGCCTTTCAATGAAGCTGTAACAGTCCAGATTAGAGACAGATGGAGAGCAGATGACCCTCCTGAGACCAGGAGAAGCCACACTCACAGCACACAGCCACACTTACAGCAGTGGAAGATGGTCCAGGTGGACCCCTTCATCTTCAAAAGAAGGTTGGCTAGTTCTCTAATTGCAGGTTTCCCTCGCTATTCAAAAGGAGGGCATTCCTGTGAAACCTTGCATAAGCCGAAATGGAGTAAAGCGAAGAAGCAATTACCTATAATTTATATGGGAAAAATTTTTGAGCGTTCCCAGACCCCCCGAAAAACATACCAAAATAAATCCGGATAAAGCACAGATGCTCACAGACACAGCTCAAAGCCGTGGCGGCCTAAGGCTGAGATGCCGAGTGTAGTTTCCGGGGAGGGAGCTTGGTGACGCCACTCTCGCCGCTCGCTGCTCAGCATGCCCGCTGCCTCTATAGCTGCACCCTGAACACGATTTTCGCTTTTTGCCTTTTTTAGTAAAAGTGAAAATCCTCTTCCGTTAGTGAAAACAGGCACTAATGTAGGTCTTTCATAAAAACAAAGTGGCGTAAAGCAAACTTTCGAATGGATAACGGGGGGAACCTGTACTTCATTTACCCACATGAGGGAGAGGCCTCTGTCCAGTCTCAAACTGACTTGTAGACGTACCCAAAGGATCAGATCATGGAGCATCACACACCCACCACACACATGCACACCTCAGATGTACAGACACAGCTTCCCAAGTGTTCAGACCACAGGAGTAGCTCTGCTTGGCCTCTGTGCCTTGGCACTCTTGATGCGCACACCCAAACGGATATTATATTCACATCCTAAACACTGATGAGTGCCACTAGCTAACTCTTGCCTGCCCACCTCTCTAAAACCCCTCAAACTGAGAGCTTGAGGGAGGAGAGGAAGATGAAAATGACAACAGTTAAACAGAAGGTAGAGTCTTCACTTTTCTTTGGAGTAAATGAAATTGTGCCAACATCCAGAGTTATTTGCGTCATTTTGACTCATTGGGCAACACACTTACGTAGTGGAATTAAGATTAGCATCCTTTCCACTTATTAAGTCGAAATCCCCTCTGTAGCTCTCATACAATTTGGCACTGACATGAAAGACTGCAGTCAAAGAATGTAAGATACGTAATCAAGTGCAAGAGACAATCATTTTTATTAGCATAATGCCAATTATCCATCATAAGACTGTAGAAGTGAAAAGCATGAAAATTTCATCCTGAATCAAGTGTCTCTCTCTTTAACTAGACAGAGTGAGGACAAGGGCCGTCTTACCAGGACTGTGCTGATGGTAATGAAGATATTAAGATGTTAGGGTACCAAGGTGGCTCTAAACAGAGCATGGGATTTGCAAAACATCTTTTCAGTGGGGTAACAGTCAGTGTTACAGATATTACCATGTGTTGAGATAAAAATTTTTAAAAAGAAAAATGTCTTTTGAAATCCAGTAATCCTTTGCCAGCAGCTGGAGTATCATGATTGGGAAGACTTCTGTTGGTAAGCATACCTTCTTAGAGAAAGTAGGAGTTAGGAGGAAAAACTATAAAAATGGTACTAATATACATTTTTGAGCCCAAAATAAACATAAGTTCTGGAAAGTAGCCATGTTCCAAATTAACCAGAGTTTGTGGCATAATCAGTTCTTTATTGTCCAGAGAACGTTGCCATGCCTCTGTGACATGAAGAGGCAGGAGTGCACACAAATTTTAAGTTATGTGCATTCAGCATCTCTGTAAAGTTTTTTGCTTCCTTTTTTTTTGAGGATGTTCCGCTGGCTAAATCTACCACCAATCCTCCTCTATTATTTTTTTTTTTTTGGTGAGAAAGATTGACCCCGAGCTAACATCTGTTGCCAATCTTCCTCTTCTTTTTTTCTCCCCAAAGGCCCCCAGTACATAGTTGTATATCCTACTTATAGGTCCTTCTAGTTCTTCTATGTGGGATGCCACCTCAGCATGGCCTGATGAGCAGTGCCAGGTCTGCAGGATCCAAACCCTTGAACCCTGGGCTGCCAAAGCAGAGAGTGTGAACTTAACCACTCGGCCACATTGCCAGCCCCCCACCAACCCTCCTCTTTTTGCTGATGAAGATTGGCCCTGAGCTAACATCTGTGCTCATACTCCTCTATTTTATATGTGGGATACCTGCTACAGCATGGCTTGATAAATGGTGCATAGGTCCGTGCCTGGGATCCAGACCAGTGAGCCCTGGACCACCAAAGTGGAGCACATGAACTTAAACTTCTATGCCACCAGGCTGGCCCCTCTGTAAAGTTTTAATATCAGCCCTCCGGCTTGAAATTTAATGCCTTTGACACTTGCATTCTTCTCAGTTTTAGTTTTGCAAGTCTCAGCAAAATACTTTTATAATCCCCAGGCAAATTCACAAATTCTGGGACTGTCCAAGCCCAGGGACAAATTTCCTGGGCCAGCTCCCCTGTCCATAAATTGAGAATTGGAACACAAAGAGGCTTCATCTCATAGACTCTTTCATGTAGTATATAGAATGGGACAGCAGTATTTGTTGTCTCCTTTGGGGGCTGTATCAGTCAGGGTTCTTGAAAGAAATAGAACCAATAAGATATGTACACTTATTATAGGAATTGGCTCATGTGGTTATGGAGTCTGAGAAGTCCCACTATCTCTGTCTGCAAGCTGGAGAATCAGGATATCTGGTGATATGATTCCATTCAAGTCCAAACCCCCCGAGCTCAGGGGGCTGACGGTGTAAGTCCCAGTCTGAGTCTGAGGACCAGGAACGCTGATGTTCAAAGCAGAAAGCGGATGTCTCAGCTCTAGCAGAGAGAGTGAGTTTGCCTTTCCTCGGCCTTTTTGTTCCACTCAGGCGTTAGGTGGATGGGACGATGTCCACCCACGCTGGTGAAGGTTGTTCTCTTTATTCAGTCTACGGCTTCACGTACTAATCCCTTCTGGAGACACCCTCAGAGACACACCAGGAAATAATATTTTACCAGCTATCTGGGCGTCCCATAGCCCAGACAAGTTGACACATAAAATTAACCCTCACAGGGACTGAGGTGAACTCTCCAAATGTTGTTGCCCCGTTCCCTTGTATCATTAGTTAAAGTCATGCAGCTACTCAGAACTTCTAAATTTGAGGCCAGAGATCTTTTTTCACTTTACTCAAGATGGCAAATACACTTCCTTTTGAATGCCAAATTGATTGATTGACAAGGGTTCCCTAGAACCTCTTTTGAGAAGGATTTATTAGAAAAGAGTGCTGTAATTGATTGGTGATGTCTGCTGTGGTTGAGTGATAGGGACCACGACAATAGGAAGGTAGTATATTTGTGGAGGCTAACCAATACTATCTTCTCTACAAAAGTTGTCTTTTCTTTTTTCTTTCTTTCTTTTTATTGGGTGAAGAAGATTGTCCTTGAGCTAATATCTGTGCCAATCTCCATCAATTTTTTGTATGTGGGATGCTGCCACAGTATGGCCTGATGGGTGGTGTGTAGGTCCACACCTGGGATCCAAACCCATGAACCCTGGACCGCCAAAGTGGAGTGTGCAAACTTAACTACTATGCCATCAGGCTCGCCCCTACAAAAGTTATCTTTTCCATAAAGCTTCCTCAAAGAACAACTAAACTATAATTTTGTTTACCAATAGTTTTCTACTAACACATCCATTTAACCCTTACTTATTCTGTGGATTCAGCTCAAACATAACTTCTTCAGGGAAGCTTGCTCTGACCATTTTTAGGTCATTTTCTTTTATACAGGCTCATTGCACTTGGTTTCATCCCTTTCTCTCCTCTGAGTTGAAATATCTATTCATTAGTTTGATTATTGGATTAATAACTGTGTATTCCAACCTCTCAGACAGGGAGCCAGTGATAGCGAAGCCATATCCCACTTTGTTTATCACTGCATCCTCAATGTCTGTCTGAATTCCTGGCACTTAGTAGACAGTCATTAAACGTTTGCTAAATGAATTGAAAAACAAGCATTCATTTGTTTTTCTCTTAAATTTCTCTGAGACCCAGGTCAGATATGTTATCTCTCATTGCATATCCTTTCAGGGGGCTAAGGCAAATGCATATACACCTACCTGATCAAGGTTACAAACTTGGAGATGTTGGAAGTTGAAATCCTAGGTCTATGAGTCTCTCAATTTGTTCTCAACTTTGGTTTCCTCCATGTCTATAACACACACATTATTTGTGTTGCTATCTGAAGATGTTCATTTTAGGTTAAAACAAATGGTGGCGGAGCCAGGAACAGAAACAAAGCCTTTCTATTTCAATGTAAGCAACATGGCATCGTGTGGGGAGACCAGACTGGCAGTCAGCAGACCTGAATTTGTGCCCTAGCCCTGACATTCATCAGCTTAGCAACCTTGGAAAACTAATTCATCTCTCTTCATCAGTAAAATGAAGGAGCAGAGTCAGTAGTTTTCAAAACTATTTTTTATAGCGGAACTACTTCTTAACGTGAAATTTCAGAATCCCGTGTAGAAACACAACAAGTACAAGAGATGAATGGAGCTGCTCTGAGGGGAGGAGGACGAGAGAGGCTACAGCTGGAATTTGGCTCGTGCTGCCTCTCCTAAGGAAGCTCCTGAGGCACACACAGGCACATCATTAAACAAACAAACAAACAAAAAACTTTACATTTTGAAATAATTATAGATTTACAGGAAGTTGCAAAGATAATACAGAGAGGTCCTGTATGCCTTCACCCAGTTTCCCCCAATGGGCCTGTTGGAAAAAAACATTTGGCACAACAATGTGAATGTACTCAATGCTGCTGAACTGTACCCTTAAAAATGATTAAAATGGTCAATTTTACATGATATATATTCTAGTGCAATGGAAAATGTAAATTAAAAAAACCTTTTGGATCCACTACTGGACAATCCTCCAAGGCCCATCCAACTGCCAAATGCTACGATCATAGGGATCCTGAAAGTTAGATCACCCGCATGGCATTCTGCAATCATGGACCTTCACAGCATGGATGGACCTTAGAAACCAGCCAGTTAAGATACAGTTCAGTCTTCTGCTGCTCTTCAGGGCTCTCTCTGTCTTGGAGTTTAACTAGAGTCTTGAATCAGGCCTCTAAAAAATGTGCTTCACAGTGGTGGTTTTTATTATTTTCTATTTTCACTTTTTTCTACTAGTAATTCCCTGTTGACTTTTTTTATGGTTTGTAGGAGCTGGTTCTTTGGACTTACTTAACTCATTTTGATTTATCTGCTGGTGGAATTGTAGCCCTCTCCATCCCCCCTCATAATGGGCTTGGCAGTCCCACCTTCTATTATTTTCCATTTCCGAGGTCGTATTACAGCATTCTTTATGGCCGCACCAAGACATGGAAGCTGCACTGAAATGGCCATGGGCTCAGTAAAACTCACTTCCCTTGTTCTGTTATTTTTTTCTTTTTAAATATTTATACCTGTAAACAGTCACATATAGTTTTACATAAATTCAATATGTGTGATCATAGCATATATACTGCTTTTTGAAATGCTATTTTTGTTTTGGTTTAGCTTGTCCTTTCCCATATACTCCTCCTTTGATCTACATTATCTCTTCACAGATACAAAGTTACCCACATTAACAACCTCCTGTATATGCCTTCATGTTACTCTTTATGCTCATGTATTCATAAATAAAGGACTTCACATAATGTATACACATATTCATAATGTATACATATACACACACATAGAGGTTTTGTCATTATTTTGCAAAAATTGGAACATATCCATATTTTTGAATCTTGCATTTTCTCAACAATCACTCTCTAATGTCTGCATAACATTTTATATGCAATGTGTTGCGATTTATTCAACCATTCCCCTACTGATGGACAATCACTTTATTTCTACAGCAAACATCCTTGTTTATATGCTATACACTTGTGCTTTCATTTCTATGGAACAGATGCCCAGAAGAAACATTTGTGGGTCAAAATGTATATGCATTTTAAATTTTAACAGGTAGCATCAGATTGCCTTCCAACAATAGCCGAGGCATTTCACCTCACCAGCTATATATGGTAGTCCCTTGCCCTCCATTTCTATCAGCAATAAAGGTTACTCTTTTACATTTGTAAAATTTTTGCCATCCTGAAGTAGTAATGGTATGTATTAGTTTGAGAATATTTTCATATATTCCTTGGATATTGGTGCCTCCTTCTTTCATATGAGTCTCATGTCCCCTTGTTAATTTTTCAGAACTCTTGTGTTAGAAATATTAACCCTTTGTCTATTCTCTTGTTGCACATATTTGTTACATATCTGTTATTTTATTGGTCGACTCTGCTTATAGTATTTTTTTGTAATGATACCTACTATGTGCCAGACATTATTCTATGTGCTGAAAATTCAACAGTGAACAGAATAGACAAAAATCCCTCCCATCTAGAACCTCGTGTTCTAGAGATGAAACACAGGCAATAACTATAAATAAATAAATATTATTCGTAGCATTTTAATGTGATTTTTAAAAGTTTTATGTGGCCAAATAGGTCTGACTTTCCTTATAGCACTTCTGAGCTTCCCCCACCCCTTGGTTGTGCATGTGATCTCCCAGATCTTATTGCTGTTTTTGATTTTAAAACATGGCTGGTATAAATGTTATCCCTAGGTTAAAATTAGATAACATCTTTATCTCTCAGAATTTCATCGAATTATTTCACTGCAATTATATCAGGCCCTCCCTTTCTGCTCCAATCTGAAGTTATACCTTCTTTATATAATTCATCAAGTTATCACTAATCATTAGATTGAATCATATGAGACTACCATTTTTTTGTAGATAAAAATGTTTGAATATCACTAGGTACATACACTTCAATCTATAGATAAGGAAAGAAAAAGAAACACTTATTAAGGTCAACTACTTGCTTGATACTATGATAGACATTTTATATGCAGTATTTAATTACCCCATCAGCATTTTGAGGTAGATAATATTAGCTCTATTTTTAAGGAGAAGAGGAGTGATGTCAGCATCATGGCAGAGTGAGTCGTTCCCTTCATCTCTCCTCTCCAAGTTACAACTAAACAGATATCCATAACCCAACAGAGGATTCCCTACACAGCACAACAGGATGCCTTAGAGATCCACAGAGCCATACATCTGAAGGCAGATGGACTGGATCCCCAGGAAGCAATGGAACTATGTAAGCAGACCTCTCCCCATCCCTGGTGGCAGCAATCCGGGTTGCAGGTCTTCACATAGCAGCTAGTGAGACTGTAAGAGGAGGCTGGAGCAGCCTGGACTGCATGTGAACGCTTGTGGAGTGGTAGCCTGGTCCGTGGGAGTGCCCAACACACTGCAGCACCCTGCCCATGGGAACGCTCCCAAACCAAGTAGTGGCAGCTCCACACCCAGGAAGGAGCTCTGCCCACCAAGTGCAGCAGCTCAGCTGAACTGCCCGTGAGTGCAACACAGGCCCACTTGAAAGAAAGCACCCCTCCCACCTAGAGCAGCAGCTCAACTGGTCCCCTGCTGAGTGCAGTAGCCCTACTGGCATAAGAGCAACACTCCTGCCAAGCACAGAGGCCCCAAGTGCATGTGCATGACTCAACAAGTAGCTGCAGCACACACAAATGCAGAGCAGCCCTACCAAAACAACTTCCAGCAGAGAGGAAAGGTTCAGAAAACACATTTCCTGCTCCCCAACTCCCAATAATGGCAGCTGGAATCTAAACCTGATACTACCACAAATGCACCAGTAAAGGATCAATTCATCAAACACCATGAAGAACTACAGTAACACTTCAGAGCAGAAGGAAAATGACAAGTCTCCAGAAACCAATCCAGAAGTCACAGAAATTTACAATCTAAATGACAGAGAATTCAAAGTAGTTGTCATAAAGAAATGCAATGAGTTACAAGAAAACTCAGAAAGACAGTTCAATGAGCTTAGAAATAAAACTAACGAACAGAAGGACTATTTCACCAAAGAGACTGAAGTCTTTAACAAAAACTATACAGAAATTCTGCATAAGAAAAACACAATTAATGAGATTTAAAAAAATCTAGAAACCATAAAAAATAGAGCTTACCTTATGGAGGAGAGAATAAGTGACAGAAATCTAGAAATGCTTCAGGCAGAAGAGGAGAGAGAACTAATATTTTTTAAAAATGAAGAAATTCTTTGAGAAATATCCTACTCAATTAGGAAATGCAACATAAGGATTATACGTATTCCAGAGGCAGAAGAGAGGGAGAAAGGAACAGAGAACTTGTTCAAAGAAATAATAGCTGAGAACTTCCCAAACATTGGGGAAAAAACTGGACTTACAAGTACATGAAACCAATAGAACTCCTAATTACATGAATGCAAAAAGATCTTCTCCAAGGCATATAATAGTAAAACTGGCAAAAGTCAATGACAAAGAAAAAATATTAAGGGCAGCAAGGCAGAAGAACATAAACTACAAAGAAATCCTTATCAGGCTATCAGTGGATTTCTCAGCTGAAACTTTACAGGCTAGGAGAGAATGGAATGATATATTCAAAGTACTGACAGATAAAAACTTTCAGCCAAGAACACTCTATCCAGTGAAACTATCCTTCAGATACAATGGAGAAACAAAAGTTTTCCCAGAAAAACAAAAGCTGAGGGAGTTCATCACTGCTACACCTCCCTTACAAGAAATGATCAAGGATGTCCTCATATCTGACACACAGGCAAAGGTTTACAAAGTCTTGAGCAAGGAGATAAATAGACAAAATCAGAAAATTGCAGCTCTTTATCACAATAGGTTGAGAAACACATAATTATAACATAAAGGATACAGGGAAGAAAAGCATCAAAAATAACTATAAACCCTTCATTTTAGTCACAAACTCACAATACAAAACAGAATAATTTTTGACAACAATAATTTAGAAGGGGAAGAGGAAAGGCATGGGACCTGCTTAGGCTAATGGAGATAAGAGGCTACCAGAAAGAGGACTATCGCATCTATAAGATCTCTTCTACAAACCTCATGGAAATCACTAAACCACTAAACTTATTTTTAAGCACTAAACCGAAAATCAGAGGAGAGACATACATCATAAATAAAGAGAAAAACATCACAGAAAACAATCAATCTAAAATGGCAGTCAGATATACAAGGGAAAAGAAACAAAGGAAATATAGAACAACAAGAAAACAAGATACAGAATGGCAATATTAATCCCTCATATACCACTAGTCACTCTAAATTTAAATGGATTGAATTCTCCAATCAAAAGACACAGCGGCTGGATGGATTAAAAAACAAAACCCAACAATATACTGCCTCCAGTAAATACATCTCAGCTCTAAAGACAAACATAGGCTCAGAGCAAAGGGATATAAGATGATACTCCAAGCAAATGGTGAACAAAAGAAAGTAGGTCTTGCCGTACTTATATCAGACAAAGCATATTTCAAGATAAAAAAGACAAGGAGAGACAAAGAGGGGAAGTATATAATGATAAAAGGGACATGCCACCAAGAAGATGTAACACTTATGAAAACATATGTACCTAACACAGGAGCACCAAAGTAGATAAAGCAACTATTCACAGACCTAAATGGAGAAACTGACAGCAACACAGTAATAGTATGAGACCTCAACACCCCACTTACATCAATGGACCGATCATCTAGATAGAAAGTCAACAAGGAAACAGTGGCCTTAAGTGAAACACTAGGCCATATGGACTTACTAGATATACATAGAACATTCTATCCAAAACAGCAAAATACATATGGAACATTATCTAAGACAGACCATATGATGGGAAACAAGGCAAGCCTCAATAAATTTAAAAAATTGAAATCATATCAAGCATCTTTTCCAACCACAATGTTATGAAACTAGAAATCAGCTACAAGAAAAAAGCTGGGAAAGTAAAAAATACGTAGAGACTGAACAACATGCTACTGAACAACCATTGGATCAATGAAGAAATCAAAGGAGAAATCAAAAGATACATAGAGACAAATGAAAATGAAAACACCACATACCAATTTTTATTGGATGCAACGACAGCAGTACTAAAGGGAAATTTATAGCGATACATGCCTACCTCAACAAACAAGAAAAATATCAAATAAGCAATCTTAAACTACACCAAACAGAACTAGAAAAAGAAGAACAAACAAAGCCCAAAGTCAGCAGAGTGAGAGAAAAAATATAAATTAGAGCAGAAATGAATGAAATAGAGACTAAAAACACAATAGAAAGGATCAACAAAACTAAGAGCTGGTTCTTTGAGAAGATAAACAAAATTGACAAACCTTTAGCCAGATTCACTAAGGAAAAAAAACAAAGAAGGCTGATGGCCAGCCCTGTGGCCGAGTGGTTAAATTTGCATGCTCTCCTTTGGCAGCCCAGGTTTCACTTGTTCGGATCCTGGGTGCAGACATGGCACCACTCATCAGGCCATGCTGAGGAGGCATCCTACATGCCACAACTAGGGCCCACAGTTAATATATACAACTATGTACTGGGGGGATTTGCAGAGAAAATGCAGAAAAAAAAAAGAAGATTGGCAACAGTTGTTAGCTCAGGTGCCAATCTTTAAAAACAAACAAACAAAAAACCTCAAAACAAAACAAAACAAAAAAAACAGAGAAGCCTCAAATAAATAAAATTAGAAATGAAAGAGGAGAAATTACAACAGCTACCACAGAAATACAAAGGATTATAAGAGAATACTATGAAAAACTACAGGCCAACAAATTAGATAACCCAGAATAAATGGATAAAGTCTTAGACTCATACAACCTCCCAAAACTGAATCAAGAAGAAATAGAGAAATTGGGTAGACCAATCACAAGTAAAGAGATTGAAACAGTAATCAAAAAACAAAAGTCCAGGACCAGATGGCTTCTCTGGAGAATTCTACCAAACATTCAAAGAATCCTTCTCAAACTATTCTAAAAAATTGAAGAAGATGGAGTGCTTCCTAACTCATTCTATGAGGCCAACATCACCCTGATACCAAAGCCAAGCAAGGACAACACAAAGAAGGAAAATTATAGGCCAATATCACTGATGAAGATAGATGCAAAAATCCTCAACAAAATATTGGTGATTCAAATACAGCAATACATTGAAAGGATCACACCCTGTGATCAAGTGGGATTTATACCTGGGACACAGGGATGGTTCGACATCTGCAAATCAATCAATGTGATACACCACATCAACAAAACGGGGAATAAAAATCACATGATCATCTCAGTAGATGCAGAGAAAGGATTTGACAAGATCTAACACCCATTTGTGATAAAAACTCTCAATAAAATGACTATAGAAGTAAAGTACCTCAATATAATAAAAGCCAAATAATACAAACCCACATTCAACATCATACTTAATGGTGAAAAACTGAATGCCATCCCTCTGAGAACAGGAATAAGACAACAGTGCCCACTCTCACTACTCTTATTCAGCACAGTCCTAGAGGTTTTGGCCTGAGCAATTAGGCAAGAAAAAGAAATAAAAGATATCCTAATTGGAAAGGTACAAATAAAACTTTTGCTGTTTGTGGATGACATGATTCTATATGTAGAAAACCCTATATGTAGAAACCCAGCAGTAAACTTCTAGAAATAATCAACAACTACAGAAAAGTGGCAGAGTACAAAATGAACTTATAAAAATCAGTTGCATTTTGATACACTAATAACAAACAAACAGAAAGAGAATTCAAGAATACAATCTCAACAAAAAAATTAAAATA
The DNA here is from genome assembly GCF_041296265.1 of Equus caballus. Classification (NCBI taxonomy): domain Eukaryota; kingdom Metazoa; phylum Chordata; class Mammalia; order Perissodactyla; family Equidae; genus Equus; species Equus caballus. The sequence goes on along the minus strand of NC_091699.1, from coordinate 80,098,914 downwards.
TCCAGGAATAAACTTAACCATGGAGGTGAACGACCTATACACTAAAACTAGAAGACATTATTGAAAGAAATTGAGGAAGAAATAAAAAATGGAAAGATATTCCATGATCATGGATTGGAAAAATAAACATAGTCAAAAATATCCATATCACATAAAACAATCTACAGATGCAATGCAATCTCAATCCCATCCCAATGATATTCTTCACAGAACTAGAACAAAGAATCCTAAAATTTATATGGAACAACAAAAGACTGATAAAGATGTGGTGTACACACACACACACACTGAAATACTACTCAGGCATAAAAAAGACAAAATCATCCCATTTGCAACAACATGGATGGACCTTGAGAGTATTATAAGTGAAATAAGCCATACAGAGAAAGACAAACACTATATGATTTCACTCATATGTGTAAGATAAACAGGCACATCGATAAAGAGAACAGATTAGTGGTTACCAGACAGGAAGGGGGTGGAGGGTGGGTAAAAAGGGTAAAGGGGCACATATGTGTGGTGATGGATAAAAATTAGACTATTGGTGGTGAGCACGATGTAGTCTATATGGAAACTGATGTATGATAATGTCCATCTGAAATTACACAATGTTATAAGCCAATATGATCAATAAAATAATTAAGAAAATAAAAAAAGAGAAGAAACACTCTTATGGAGGTTAGATATGCTATCTCAAAATTATTAACCAGCTAGGCTTGATCTCATTAGGTTGATACCAAAGCCCAAATGTATTTTTCTTTGACATTAGAATTTAATTCAACAGGAATTTATAAAGGACCTCGAATAGTGCTAAGGACTTTAAAAAGGGCTGGACAAGTTCAGTCCCTATCCATTTATTAATGAAATAAACCAATTCATTGTAAAAATATTTGGAAAATACAGAAGAAAAATTTTAAATAATCTATCATTTCACTATTTACACAATAAGGTTTTTAAAACCCACTTTCATCAATTTTTAATTCCAAAATTTAGATAATATAAATAATTTCTATCCAATTTAACTGGATACTAGATATTAAGTAGTTGCCCATGCCATTAAATATTCTCATTAAAACATAATTTTTGATAGCTTCCAATAATATATTACACGGGTGCAATTAATTGAATTACCCATCACTTTTTTTCCCCTAAACATCTAAGTTGTTCCTGAATTCTTGTTATCATAAATAATGCTGTGATGCACTTCTTCAGATATAAATCTTTGTCTACACCTCTGAATATTTCCTTAGGATAGATTTCTGAAATTGGAATGACTGTGTCAAAATCTATGAACATTGTTAAGGCTGTTGATACGAATCACCAATTTGCCCTCCAGAGATATGGTGCCAAGAAATGATCCATTTAAAGTTATATTTGGATATGGGTATGATTACTATTCTGGAAATTAATTTTAAAACCAACCTGTGAATATTTAAATCTAGGAAAGCCAAGAAATCATTTGATTTCTCCCTCATCTTGACTCTCCACTCAACTCCCTGTATCCACTCTGAGTTGGAAATAAACATCCACTTTTTGCATCAGTTGCTCTCATGCTGGAATCCAAAGATGTGCTCCGAGGAGTCCATGAATCGCTGGGAATCATATGCAAATTGAGTGTGAGTTTGCAAATGTGTGGAGGGTTTTTTCTAGGAAGGATATCCATATCTTTTATCCAATTCTCAAGGAGATTCATGACTTAGAAAACATAAAGAACTTTACCTTTATAGGAGATGTTAATAACTAAGCCATAATCTCAAATTCCCCATGATTATTTCAGGGGATGGGAGGATAGGTCAGGTTTCAAAAAATTTCTGCCTTTGAACTGCAGGCTATGTGAAAACTAAAATAAACATGAGATAGTAATAAAATATGTGCTTAAACAGTATGGGCACTAACTGGCGATATTTGCTTGCAGACAAATTAAACCTTGGACAGCAGATTAGTGAAGTAGCCATGTTTGATGACCTTGTAGTCTGTGTTAAACACAGTGCCACTTACTCTTCCGCTTTCGTAGAAATCATCCTTCTCAAACCAGTACTTCAAAGTTCAGGCCTTTTTCTCATTTTACCTCTAACTCAGACTAATTACAAAGAAATGAATATTTTATCATCTTTCTTATGATAACCTAAGGCTATCGAATTTTGGAGTCAGAGCCATTATTTAATTTCATCATTAAAATATACTGTTAAAAATTACTTTCTTCACCCATAAAAAGGCACTTGAGTATTTGATAAAATTTCACAATATTTAAACTATGAAATCTTATATTCTTCTAGAGAACCAGCCACAGTGGGACACAATTCAAACGGGTGAATCCCTATAGTCACATTGATTAGGATGCCATCCTTTCTTCCTCATGCTTGCTATTTAATTAGTTTGTGCCAAAGCCTAAACTTGGCCTAAAACCCCCTCTTCTCCTTTTGTCTGAAGAAAACCACTCAGTCTCATCTCTCTGCAGCACAATAGGACCCTTGGGTGTTCTACAGAACCACAAATGTCCTTCAACCAAATGTCAGAGCAATGCATTGTCATGGAGCATCTTTCTCCTGCTACTGATGGGAACCCTCTGAGGATTGGGTGGCGCGTCCCACATGGAGGGATCTGCTCCTTCGTATGCCTTTAATAAGCAATCAGCAGCTGGAATAAAGGCAGACAGCATTCCACAAAACAAGAGCCAAAAACAAAAAACAAAGGAGTCATGCAAGCCTGTGGAAAATTTTCCCCACTGGGCTTAACAAATCAAATAGCTCAGAGGCATTTATCTTTCATGCCGTGTGGTTCCCAGCCTCATCTGTCATGTGACAGGATAAGAAATGGTGTGGGTGATGGCAGCTACACATCCCTATCAGTTTGGGCTCCAATTCATCAACCATATCTGTTGCCAATTGAAAACAGGTCCTTCAGCTCTTTACCTCCTGGGCTCTGCACACTCTCCCCACCCTCTTACCTCAGATTTCTTCACATAGGTGCTCTTAAATGATAAGGAAAGCTGAGAAAAGCTTACTTGGCTCTTATGTTATTCTAAGGATATAAGGATTTCTTTAAAGAGACATATTCGTGGAAGACTTGGCTAATGTTCCTAATTCACTACCCAACAAAAGCTATCTCTTTATTCCCAGATGGAAAAATGATTACATTGATGTGTTTCTGCTTTAGTAGTTAGAATTTGGGGCTGTCCCCGTGGCCAAGTGGTGGTTTGCACCCTCTGTTTCTGCTGCCCAGGGTTCACTGGTTCGGATCCTGGGTGCAGACCTATGCACTGCTCATCAGGCCGTGCTGTGGTGGCATCCCACATAGAAGAACTAGAATGACTTACAACTAGGATATACCACTAGGTACCGGGGCTTTGGGGAGAAAAAAAAAAAAAGAGATGAAGATTGGCAACAGATGTTAGCTCAGGGCCAATCTAAAAAAAAAAAGTTAGAATTTATTTATTTGCTTCTTGCCCCTTACAATGCTAAGTGTTTAATGTACCTTAGGTTCATTCAGATCTTACAACAACCTTATGAGATGGGTGTCATTGTGTCTATTTTACAAATGAGAGAAGAAGCCTCAGGGAGGTTCAGGGACAGGCCCAAGTGCGCTCAGGAAGTAGCCGATCTTGGATTTGAACCTGAATCTCCTTGACGTTTGAGACCAGGCTCTTAACTACAACTGCTCTGTACTGCTTTAAATACGACCTCAGCTCTGGAACGGGCCTCCTGGGAGGGCAATCAACTGGCAATTGGCCCCCGAGTAGAATTATCCAGTAAAGTGAATCCTTTAAAAGGGTCCCGGGTACAATGTAATATAGGAAATGTGTCAGGCAGGGAAGCAGAACCACTATTAGTGATGTGGAATAAGGGGTTCACTACAGGAGTTAGACACGCAGTTGTGGGGTCTGGGAAGAAGTCCATGGAGGACTTCTTGCCTCTGTATCTGAGGGTGGGCCTGAGGTTTCTGCAGGGCAGCAGGGCCGATAGCAGGGAAGAAAAGCGGGATGCGAAGCAGGAGAGAAGGACAAACTGGAATCCACACCCGCCTCTCACCACCTCCAACCCTGATGCCTCAGCGATCTGCAGGAAATGCTGGCGCCCTTTGCTACACTGCACCACTAGCACCTGGCTCGGGACGGGACGTGCAGGAACCGAAGGAAGGGAGCTGGTGGAGCTGGAGGCGCTGCAGAGCTGGCTGTGGCCGCATGCCAACAAGGAGAGGCAGCAGATTAGTGACAATGTGTACAAGCTGCAGTGGTACATGGTGACCTACACTGACCTTGCTGCTTCACTTCTGCCTTCTAAATCTTATGCAAATTTCTCTGGTGGCCAACCCTAACCCAGAGACTTATAGGAAGGGGAATTTGGGGAGATGAAATTCTAGCTTAGTGAAGTTGACACAGCACAAAACCACCACAAGGAACTTTGGAAGGGTTTGTGTGAGTAGAGACTTCTGTGTGGCACACATCTACCTGCCAAATTACCTGTCCCTACTCAGATGCCTTCCCTCCCCTTGCCTGTTGCTAACAGATTCTGCGCTCCTGCCGACTAGGTGAATGAAACAGACAGTTCCCGGCTTCATGGAGCTTATAAATGAGTCTAGACAGCTCTGAGAATCAAAATATTAAATCCATACTTATGGGTAATTGTTGAAACAGGTTTTATCATGAGTCTAGTCTTTTTAATCACATGCGGGTGTTAAATGCATTGGTGATCACTGATGCTGTCTGTGTTCTGGGAGAATCTCCCATTCTACCCCTTATAAACCCCCCCTGAAAAAATTTCCTCAAATTGCAGCCAGCTATTTGTTCAAAGGATTGTCATATCCTAAATGATATTATCCTCCTGCCCTCCTCTGTTTTGGAAACATATAATGAAATCTAATAAATTTTCTATATAGAAACATTTTCTCTGATTCCAATTAGGAGCTCTTACAAGCCAGTGCGTGATTTTAAGCAATGAGAATGGCATGATCAGATGTGTTTTTTAGGAAGATTTCTGTGGAGAACCTTGAAGAGAGGAGCTAGAACAGGGCAGGTGGATGAGTTAGGCTGGTTGCTGGTGAAAGTCTGGTAGTTTGGATGAGGAAAGAGATAGTGAAGATGGAGAGAGGTGGGTAGATTCCAGAGATACTTGAGGAATAGAAATCCGTAAGATCTGGTGATGAATTAGCTATGTGGTGAGAGAAGGAAGAGTTTCCAAGAATGACTTCAAGCTTCCTGGCTCTTGTGAATAGCTGGATGGAAGTGCTGGTCACTGGGATACTGAGCATGGGAGTTTTGTGGGGAAAATCATGAGGTCATCCATGGACATGTTGAGATACTAAATTGGAGGCCCTTCTGAGATATCCAAATGGAGATGTCAGTTGAGCAGTTGAATATTCCAGACCTGGAGCTCAGGGGAAAAATTTAGCTAAAGATGTAAATTCTGGAGTCAAGCATATATAAGCGGTAATGAAAGCAATGGAAATAAAGGAATTTTCTAAAAAATAATAGAGTGATTATAGTGTGGTGAATATTTTTTGCCACCTTTTCATTTTGAGAGAAATTGTCCCTGCCTGGAAACCCATGGGGTGGGTTATTCCCCCTACGCAGTCCTGGAAGATTAGGGAGCAGGTATGAGACCTAGCTCCAGCCTTTAGCTTTAGGACTTTAACTCTTTATAGCTTGACACAAAGATGTAGAGAAATCTGTTGAGAAATCATTTGTAGTAGTGACAGTGGCAGTGGCAGAAGTCCAACAGGTGGGTGGGCAAGCTTTGCCAGTGACAATGTCCTAACCAGCATGTTCCTGTGGTGTGGCCTTGGACGTGCTCTCAACTACCCGGCCTCTAATGGATCCTCCACATTTTTGAAGCTGATTCAATCTTCCTTTGAATCTGTGAGTCGAGTGATACCCTATTAAATGATTTTACTGCTAAATTAGTCAGAATTGGGTTCTGTTGCTTTCAAATAAGAATCCTATTTAAACAACATGCATCATATTTAGGTAAAGTAGTACTCTATTGTAGAAATTAACACATTATGTTGTAATGATACATTTATACCTCTGCCTCCCATGTCAGATCAATGTTTTTAAAACTAGTTCCTGATGCAATTAGTGGATCATAAGATCAGTTTAGTGGGTTGCCACCAGCATTTTTTTTTAATGAAATAGAATCACAAATCATAGAAAATAAAGGGAAAAGAACAAAACAGAATAAAAAAAATCAAAGTATTGTTTTTGGAAACTTATCTTGGTTGCATGTATTGAATTATGCACTGGTTCTGATATAAAAGGTATTAACATGCAGAGACTCCACCTCCTCTTAGAATATAGAAAATTGCCAGAAAGTGTCACTAGCACCTTGACGATGAGAAGAAACTGGATAGTCTACAAAATCCTAACTATTCCTGAGCCCATCAGAGAGGTGAGATTGCAAGGCAACCATGTGAAATGACTTACCAAGGACAAAAGGCCCCACTGACGTTCAGGGGACCCATGAACTGATCCACCTCGGGCACAGCATGAGCGGAAGATAGGGTCCTTCAATCTTAGAGGACAAGCAAAGCCAAGAAAGGGACATCTCATGACGAAGTGGAATACAGGTGGAAGCATTTAAATTCCTTGCCAGTCACTGGAAACCATATTGCCACAATATTGCTGACAGTGTCTTAAGGACAACATTCATAAACACTTGGGGAACACAAATATTCCTTTTTATAGAACAAATGTTTTCCTGAAAAGGTGTGCATAGTCAAAGTTTGTAACAAAATCAATTTCCCCTCATTGTCATGACTTAGCCATGTTTTATCTTAATTTCTCACTAATTTTCAGTTGACCCTTAAAGTTTCTCTGCTACCCTCCTCTCTAAAATCAATTAATCACGAAAGCATGATGGATTTTTTGATTGAAGGATTTTTTTTCTGTAAAGCAAGAAATGTTTTTAAAGTTTCTTAATTTATACTTAAATTAAACATATATATTTAAAGTCTCAATTTATAGTCTTAAAATGGAGAATATCAAATCTCACATTAAAAAGTTAGAAGTGGAATATTGCTGAGTAGTAACATACTTATTCTAAATATAAATTTTTGTACTCTACAGGGGTTGTTCAAAAACTAATTTTACAGGACTTTTTAAGATATTGATTTTATTACAATGCAAAATAATTATTACAAGGATACAAACAGTACCTTCTTGTCACTTTTTTACGTAAATTCCTTGTAGAGTGTGATGGTTAATTTTTCATGTCAGTTTATTGGTCATGGATGCCCAGATGAAACATTGTTTCTGGGTGTGTCTGTGTTGAGATGAGCACTGGAATTGGTGAACTCAGGAAAGTAGACTGCCTCCCCGGTGTGGTTGGGCATTATCCCACGCATTAAGGACCTGAATAGAACAAAAAGCAGAAGAAGGAGGAATTTGCCACTTTTTTTCTGCCTCACTGAATAATCTGGGACATCTCGTCTCATCTGCTCCTGCCCCTGGACTGGGATTTACGTCATCATCTCCCTTGGTCCTCAGGACTCAGACTGAACTGCACCACCGGCTCCCCTGGGTCTCCAGCCTGCAGATGGCAGATTTTGAAACTTCTCAGCCTCCATAGTCAAGTGAGCCAATTCCTTATAGTAAATTTTATTTCTATATAGATAGATACAGATATATAGATATATCGTATTGGTTCTGTTTCTCTGGAGAACTCTGACTAATGCAGATAGAGTAAAATATTAATTATGATATAATAATATTGATTATGATAAAATTATGATATAATCAATAAAACGAGCTTCACTGTTGGTGAAGTAAAATCGAGGATCCTGAGCTGTTCTCTGTCTGGTCATGTACTTTTTTGCCACATCCATGGTCTCTACCATTTCTCTCCAAAATGGGGTTTTTCTATTTCTCCAATAGCTGTGTTATTTCAGGAGTTGATCAGTTTGATTTTTCGGTGGTTTCTCCTTCACATTAGGATTAATTCTCAATTTCACAATGCTTTTCTCCAGGCTTCCCACGATCTGGCCTAGCCTCTGGTTCAGTCCCAATTCAGGGTTCAGGCTGATCAATGGAATCTATGCTGGGACATACTGAGTTTCTTTTAGTGCCTTGAATAGACCGTGCTCTCTCCCTGCCAGGCCTTCTCAACCGTCTCAGGAAATGGGGCTATATTGTGAAGTAAGTTTGGGAAATATCTGTACCATCACTGCCCCTCACAATTTCACAGTCCAGTGTAAACAAATTAAAAACTATAAGAAATCCTTGGCTTAATATTGTCTGACTCCAAACTTCCCATACTTATTTTTACCACATAACTTTTTTTTTTTTTTAATTACCTCCTCTACCCCACAGAACTGGAGCTCTATGGTTCTTACTCTGGAGAAAGGTGATCAAGATAGTGTGCCTTTGATGGTTTCATGAAATCTCTGGCAGCCATGGGCTCCATTCCATTATGCAGGAGACACCAGTGAGGAAGAACTCTGGCCCCAGGGACTCCCTGTCTTTTATCATTTCCACTGTTTTCCTGGACATCCCCACACCCCCAATCCTGAGAGGAATTCCACATTATATCAACCAAGTGAGTACGTTCATTCTCAGGCAGGGAGACTAGAGAGAAGGGAGTGATTCTCCACACATATTGCAGGCAGAATTGATAGAAGTAGTGACAAGTTGGATTTGGGGGTTGCTACAAATCGAATGTTTCTATCCTCCCCAAATTCATATATTGAAACGTAATCTCCAAAGTGATGGCACTTGAAGGTGGGGCCTTTGGGAAGTGATTAGATCATGAGGGTAGAACTCTCATGAATTAGTGCCCTTATAAAAGAGACCCCAGAGAGTTCTCTTGTCCCTTCTACCATGTGAGAACACAGCGAAAAGATGATTGTCTATCAACTAGGAAACGGGCTCTCACCAGACGCTGAGTCTGTCAGCGCCTTGATGTTGGATTTCCCAGCCTCCAGAACTGTCAGAAATACATTTCTGTTGTGTATAAGCCCCCCAGTCTATGGTATTTTGTTATAGCAGCTTGAACAGACTAAGACAGGCGTGAAGGAGAAGATGGAGTCAAAGAGGACTTTGGTGGTGAATCTATTAAGAAATAAAAAATATGGAAAGAGGGGTAGGATAAATTATTGTGTGCCCACCATGCCAGGCCTCAGTTTAAGCTCTGAGGATAGAGCAGTGACAGAGACCACTTTTATTTGCTTATTTTTACCTGTTGGCATTCAAGTGCTATGGAATATCCAGTTGGAGCCACCCGCAAAATCATAAATAGCCTTCAGGCAGGCAGAACCACATGAGCAAATATGCTCAAAATTATTCTTGCAAATTTACCTTTTGAAGAATCCTTACACCATAACAGTTCCCTCCATATTAAAGCTCTCCCTCTGAATCTAGTGTTCAAAAGACATGTGCTTTCTGCCCTTAGGAGCCCTGTAAAGCAGCACAAGTTTAAAGAGGATGCAATGGAAAGAGGGAGGGGATGGGTTGTGATTCCTACTTAAGTCTTTTCAGCCACAAGAGCAGGAGAGAAAATTCACCAGCAGCGTAAGCAATATTTGCATATGATGTGCATATTATCAGCATTTTATACATACTAAGTACCCACTAGGTGCTCTTAAGACCTGTGCTGAGGGCTTCCATGTATGCCATCTCATTCTCCCAAAGATGCAGTGTTTTCAACCCTATAAATTGAAAACATGCCATACAGGTAGCTCTATTTTACCAGGCAGAAAAATGCGTATTTTGCAAATGAACAAATTATTGACACATTCTAGTCTGTTAACTTCAACACAATTTCAAAATCAACTTTTAAAGATGAATACAAATAAAATTTCAACAAAAGCCTTACTAACTTTTTTTCTGTGATCAGTTGTCCTTAAGATATAGAGAAACAAAGTCACAAACTAGGAACTAGTTGTGTAGTGTTAAGAGGTCTTACTTTTCCTAAGACACTTTTATTTAACATGAGTTCATTCTTGGCTTCAATTTTTGGAAATCTATATGTTACACTCAAACCAGAGGGAGAAAGCTAACATGCAGTACATTCTATAATGGAATGGCAAGTCAAGGGCCTTTTCTCCTGTGATATCAAGAAAGGAGGTCAACAAAGAGGCATTTTTCATTTTCTTTCTTTGCTCTTCTACGTTTTACAATTTTTCTAGAAAGAAAATGTGTTACGTTTTAGTGAGGGAGAAAAGGACAGGACGATGGAATTATTTTGGTAAAGTCTATTAAAACCTCAAATGTAAAGATTTGCAAAAAACAGTTACTGAAAATTAATATTGATTTTTTAATGTGATGAAACAACCACAGCTGTGTCATGTCTGGTCTCCTCTTGCTCATTTGAGACGAAAGAGTTCTTCAGGGGGAGCTTGAGGTATTAATTTTCCTTACTGTCAACCTTCCCCACCTCTTCTCAAATGGTGTTAATGAAGGTCGATTTATATGTTCAAGTCCATTTGGCCAGTACCTGGTCTTATGTAAGGCCTTTTGTACTTACAGTTTTTTAAAATAGCCACAAGCTTTGACAAGACCATTTCTCTCAGAAACAAATTAGCTATCCAATCCCTCCCCAAAGACCCAGAACTCTGAATATCTGATTCACCATCTTCGTGACTAATGGATGGGAAGAAAGAGCCAAGACGTATAAAAACATAAAAAACAAGCCTGCGAAAGATCAGCTGTACAAGCAGGAACCAAATTCAGATGACTCAAAGGGGAAATCTAAAGAGGGTTGAGAACAATAACAGACTTTGGAGTCGACAGGCCTGAATTTGAATCCCAACTTTGTCATTTATAGTTAAGGAACCAGCAAGGGTTTCTGACCTCTTTGAACCTCAGTCTCTTCGTTAGTGAAATGAGGCATGTATAACAAAGTAGCTTTAAGGACTGAGTGAGATGGCACATATAGCACAGGCAGATGCACAACGGTTGTAAATGGAAACCTCACCCTTATCTTGGAGGGTGATTTTGGGGATGGTTTGAAATAACACACGTAAGACACATACCATACAGCCTGACACACAGTGAGTGTATGGTATGATGATGATTATTCTCATTGAATTCTCATATCCTCGCTCATCTGGAAGTGGGTAGGCTGGGCTACTGCCCAAGGGAATACAGAAGGCCGATTTCAAAACCCAGAGTTACTGACAAATGAAGCTGGGCCAGGTGTGGCTAAAAATAGCAAAACCCCCAAGCAGACAGAGAGGAAATACAGGTCTCTTCACATTTCTGATACTTCTATTTCTATGGGCCACAGACCAAGGTGAGTATGTAAACAAATGCCCAAGACCATTGTAAACATTTGACCCAAATTTGAATGTCGCTTGAGGTGACTGATTCTTACAAACTCTGTCACCTGTAGCTGATGGTTGTAGCAGAGCATTCTGAGTTCTAAAGACTAAGGAGGGTCTCATTAGAACCAAATAGAACAGAACTAGAGGCATCACACACTCTCCCAGTAGAGAAGGGATGGAGATGTTAATGGGAATTTATTCATTTCTTCATTCATTCAAAACCTACAACCTGCCTACTCTGTGCCAGCAAGCCAGAGTAGGGATGGTGAAGCCTTTAACATAAGGAGGCTGGTGAGTGACTTCCAGTCTCCCTCTGAGGGTCCTTTTAATACAAATGGATGGATAACAATATAGATGACATGGTTATTGTTGTTTATATGGTGAAAAATTGAAGTTCTGGAGATAGATGGTGGTGATGGTTGCAAAACAGTGTAAGTATACTTAACACCACTGAACTGTACATTTAAAAATGGTTAAGATGGCAAGGTTTATGTTTCGTATTTAATTACAATTTAAAAATTAGTATTCATTTTTCCTTTCTTAACTTCATGTATTATCCTTGACATCCACATAAAAAAATTGACACTAAGGCAATAGCACCCATAACAACGATGCAAAACAAATTTTACATGGAAAAATGTCATCATTTCTCAATTACATTGAGCTTGAAAAATAACAGACATTAGAAAAAATGTGGGTGAAATCCTTTGTCATCCCTTGTCAACGATATCAGTAAATTTAGGTTTTACAAAGTCAAGTCAGCCCCCTCCAACATAATTGATACTAAAATGACTCCAAGCTATAGAGAGAACATCATAGTTGGGGCTCAACTGCACATTAAACCATGCTTTGCCAAATTTTGTTTTACTTTCATTAACAAACTATAATTTTTAACAAATGTGTTTATATTTATATAAGGTAATTACGGATTTCCACCTTAAATCACCCAAGTGCAAGGAGTAATCCCATTATACTTCCTAGAAGTGCTGGGACACAATTTCTATTCACAGACTTATTTTCAAATTCTGCCAACACCACAGAACATAACAGAGAATGCACTAAGAAGCACATTCTATCAGTTTGGGACAGTACTCTGATGGCACACGACAAGGAACAGACATGTCTCCAATGATTCCTTGCTTGCCACCACCCAAATGGGTCTCAGAACCACTTCCCTTAACTGTGATGCCTCCTGGTGGCTTTGCTTCCAACCCACTGGGCCAGGCAACGTCCTCTGCTCCTGGCTTAGAGAAATCAGTCCAGATTGTAAGGGGAATATGTGGATGAGAGCCTGGAAAAGTCATTTCTAGGTTATTCTTAGAAAGTTGTCTATTCCCTTCCAGTCGCATGTCGATTTGAAAGCTGGTTCCACATCCATTTGGGTTAACTTCTAGATTTATCGAAGTACATAAGCTACACTGCATTTAAATAAGAGGCTTTTCCTAAGAACTAGAGGAAAATAACAACCCACTGAATATGCTTAGTAGGTCTCTGGCAAGCAAAGAAGAGGGTCTTGACAGCCTTTAGTCATTTCAGAAGCCTCACCCACCACAAGCGTGACTGGATCTTTTCTCAGATGTAGAATCCTTTCTGTGGAACTGACCCACCACCATCCACCATGGAGCTCTGCAAATCAGGCTCCTGCTGGCGTCTGTTCAGAACCAACGGTCTCTCTTTTCAGCCCCATTTGATTCCATTAGCAAAGTCATTAGAATCATTAATACTGGAAAGGGGAGAGTATTTTGTTAGTGTTTGGAAGACAAAGGAAGAACAAAATAATTCAAGGTTTCCAGGAACCGAAATTGCGCCTTTTATACATTTTGCAATTGGTCCCAGGTACCTTGTCCTTGGAGCCAAGGCAATTGTGAGATTGCTCATCTAGTGTTGAGGAGCATGAACCTGGAGCCAGTCTTTCTGGGGTCAAATCTATCACTTAACAACTGTGTGATGTTGAGCAACCGACCTAACATCTTTGTACCTAGATTTCCCCATCTGTAAAATCAGGCTGGTAATAGTACCCATCTCACAAAACTGCCAAGGTTAAGTGAATTAATGCTTATAAAGTACTTAGAACGGCATTTAACAAGTACCTATGTGGCCCATAATAAGCGTCATAAAGAATAGATCCTCACTCAGCCCTCACACAAATCCATCAAATTCTATCAGTTACCAGGTCTCATTGATCTTGCTTTCTAAATACCCCCCAAATCTGTCCCCTTCTTCTGACACCCAGGGTTATGGTTTGGTCCAGAACCTCATCATTTCTTGCCTGGGTGACTATAATCTTCTTCTATCTGGTTTCTGAGAAGAGTTAGACATCCCTTCCCCCTCCTACTGTCCACCAGAGACATCTTTCTACAATCTAATGACATCTACCCTCATGCCTTTAATGGTCCCCACCAATGTGAGGTGAGGTGAGGCTCAAACCCATGGCATGGCATGCCAGGCTCTTCACACTCTGGTCCCAGTGTGCTTTCCAGTCTCACCTCAAGCTACCCCTTCCACCATCCTTGAGCAGTCGTATCAACTACTCCCACATGCCATGTGCTATCATACAGCCATGCTTTCAAATGCGACATTTCCTCTGTCTTGAATATCAACCCACAACACCCCGTCTACTTTCTGAACTCCTATTTATCCTGCAATCCCCAATCTCAAATATCCTCTTCTCAGTGACACCTTCTCTGACTCCCCCACGGCAGGATTGCCTTCTCTCTCTTCTGTATCCTACAGCTCTTTCAATATTCAGCTATTAAACCACTTATGACATTGTAATATAATCTCATGTCTACCAGACTATGAGCTCTTTAATGGCAAGGATGTATTGTTCTTGTCATACATTCATTTATTCAATCACAGTAGGGCTAGGGACAAAATTATAAACAAGGCACACTTGATCCCAGTCTTTGTGGAGATTATAATCAAGTAGTGAAGCCAGGAAATACATAAGCAAACAAACAAAAAAAAAACTAAATAATTACAAAATGCAGTAAGTACCAAGAAGGGATAAACATGCTGCTGTGATGGAGAAAACCAGGAGGTGGCATTTCTGTACCCTCAGTGCTGATCATGTGTTTGGCTCATAAGCCCTCATCAATGCAGCCAGATCAGAACAGACTATTATGGTCACTCATCTTGGTTACCAAATGATTGATTCCATTTTCAACTCTGATTCCAAGTCCCGTATAAATATATCCCTAGAATAAGACAGAATCACTATGGCAACTATTTACTTGCTGTTGTGAAACATTCACACAGCCTGGCCATTCATCAACCTAAACCGGGCAAACTACTGATGCAGAAGTAGAGAGAAATTCAGTCGTTCAGAGATGTGAGTCTACATCAGAAACAGACGGAGATTTGTGGGTTCTAAACTCCAGGCCCCAGATTAGCAAGAGTTCTAAAGGATATCTGCATGAGAAGTGGTTCTCGATGTGTGGACCAACAGCAGCAGCACCTGGGAATTGTCAGAAATGCAAATTCTTGGAGGCTGCCTCAGCTCTACTAAATTGGAAATTCAGAGGGGGTCTGTTTTTAAAAAATCCACCGGGTGATGCTGATGCACACTCAAATTTCCGAACCATGGACCAAGAGAATAAATCTAAATCTTGCATAACTTGTCACCTTGATTGACTCAGAGTTTACCCCTCCTCTGATAGGATTACAATGAATAGGAGCATTCCAGGTATGTCCTCTTAACTTTCTGACCTCATGTCCCCAAGTTCTCTGACAACCTAATCCCATGAAAGCACTTGCCATTTCCTCATTATTCCAGGTACTTCTGTGCCCTGAGTTATTGCCTTTACCTGAAAAATTATGAAGTCCTACTTACCCTTTAAGACCAAGCTCAAATGTCATCAACTCTGGAATGGCTTGTTGAACTTCTCCAGAATAATTAATCACTCTCCTTTTGCCATTTTATAGTATGTTGTATACGTTTTCCCCATAGTCTTCATCATGTTATATGGTTATTATTAGTGAAATACACAAGTTTCGCGGTTCCTTCCTTGTCCACAGTTCCTAAAAGAGCCTTTCTCTACACTATATGTCCTAGGCCCATATCCCCTCACTAGGAGTGCATGCTTCATCCAAAAGTAGCCAATACTGGCTCACCCAAAGCTCATGTGGCCTAGTTCAAATAAATAAGCTAGGCTAATTAGATTTTCTCACTTGAGAATTTGAAGTAAAAGACATCAGATTGACTGTCAGTTGGCAGTGGAACATAAAGCCGGAAAGTCATGATGTAGCTAGGGGCCAAGATGGGGAAGCTGTGGGGTCATATACAGACTGACAAGTATACCAAGGAATTCCACCCGCCATGACAGGGGAACAAAGCAGCTTGCAGATTAGAGCAAGGAGCTCTCCTTGAGAAGCGGAGCGTGTGACTGCAGTTTCTAATGGTTATCTGCTGTCCTTCGAGTTCCCCATAAGATCTTACTATAAACATCACTTTATTTCAGTAATCTGGAGGGGGCTTCTGTTCTTTGTTGTAACAAGTGTGCTGAATGAACAGTAAGGTTCCAAGCAGGGGCACAAACCAACAGCCATGTTATTATATTCACAGATTTTGTGGATGAGGACTTCAGACTTGGCTCAGTGGGAATGACTTGTTTCTCCTGCATGCTCCATGAAGTCTTGGGCTCTGCTGGGAATACGTGAATGGCCGGAGGCTGGAGTCATCTGGAAACTTCTTCCCTCACATATATGGTGACTGGGTGGGGACTGTCAACTGGAATGCCTACACACGACCTCTCCATATGTCTAGGGCTTCCTCACAGCATAGTGGCCCCAGAATAGACGGATATTTTACACGGAGGTTCAGGGCTTCAAGAGCAGATATTCCAACAAATGAGGCAGAACATGTATGGCTTTTTACGACCTAGCCTTGGAAGTCACATAGCATCACTTCTACCACACTCTTCGTCAAAGCACTTACAAGCAGGCGCAGAATCAAGGGGAAGAAAGATCTACCCCATGCCTTGATGGGAGGAGTGTCAAAGAATTTGATGCCATGTTTTAAAGCCACTGTATTGTGATAACAACAGGTTTCTTTTAAAAGGTAGGCTACATTCACTGATTCCAGCTGTGGGGAATAAGACCTCACAGAAAGGAAAAGATAGGATGTTTGCAGATATCTTAAACTTCAATTCTACTGAATCTGCTCATCACCATAGAAATGATATGGTGTGGCTTCAATATTTTTGAGGTGTTCAGAGACTGGGCTACTATATACTGTCTTTCCAAAATACGTTAAACACAGATTTAAAACTAGATAATTTACATTTGTTTAGAATATACAGAGAACTCTTACACCTCAAAAATATGAGGACAACCTAACAAAAATGGATAAATGATTTGGATTGACATTTTATGAAAGAAGATGTTCTGGTGGTGAATAAGCATATGAAAAGATGCTCAACATCATTAGTCATTAGGGAAATGCAAAGTTAAACCACAATGACATACCACTTCACACCTTCTAGAATGGCTATAATTAAAAAAGACTGACAAAAACAAATGTTGGTGAGGATGTGGGGAAACTGAACCCTCATATATTGCTGGTGGGAATGTAAAATGGTGCAGCCACTTTGGAAAATAGTGTAGCAATTCCTAAAAATTAACTATAAATTTACCATATGGCCTACCAATTCCACTCTTAGGCATCTTCCTAAGAGAAATGAAAACATATAGCCACACAGAGACTTACTTGTGTATGAATGTTCTTAGCAAAGTTATTAATAATAGCCAAATATTGAAAACAACTTAAACATCCATCAGCTAGTGAATGAATAAATAAAATGTGATATAGTCACACAATAGAATACTATGCAACAATCAAAATGAGCAGACTACTGATACATGCTATGACATGGACGAATCTCAACATTGTTAAGTGAAAGTCACCAGACATGGAAGACCACGTGTTGTAGGCTTCCATTTATATGAAATTTCCACAAAAGGCAAATCTACAGAGACTGGAAGCAGATTATTGGTTGCCTGGGTGGGGTGGGTAGTGAGGAGAATTAAAAGTAAAGAGGCATCTTACTTTTACATCTTGAGGGATCTTATTGGGGTAGTAGAAATGTTTTAAAACTGACATGATGATAAGTGCACAACTGGGTAAATTTATAAAAAGTCATTGAAATGTATACTTGAATGGGTGATTTACATGATACATAAAATTTGCTTCAACTGGTTATAAAAATAAATGAATTTTTAAAAATAAAAATAAAATTCAGTTTGGTTTATTTTTATTCTTCTTTTCCTAACTGACCTTGATTTCTGAATATATGAAATATACAGTCTACTTTAAAAAGACATATTCATCCCATCAAATTATGGTTATCATTAACTGATTGAGGCCAATGAGTACAGAGATTAAGAGCAGTGTTTGGAATCAGACAGACCAGGGGTCAAATGTTGCCTCCACTATTTACTTGATGAGTGAATTTGACTAAATTTCTAGAGAACAGTTTTTTCACATACAAAATGAAGATTAAATGGTGCAAACCTCAGAGGATTGTCAGAATCAAATGAGATCCTGTTTTGGAAGCATCTAAACGGCAGCTATAAGTCATCACTGAGTGACAGGGCAGTAATTTCCCCATTCGTTATAGTTTTAAAAATATATAATTGCTAGAACAAATAAACAAAACTGCTTGGAAAACACTATATTTAAGATATTTAAATACTTAAATATAGATTTTGTATTTCGCTGCCTCATACAGCACTGGTTTAGTGGACACAATAAATGTGAGTTGGAAAAGCAATTTTTTAAAAACTCCATGGAGCTCCTGTTACATTGTCTTAATATTTAAATTAAAACTTAATCTAGCTTTGCTCTAGTCTCCAGATGTTATCAGATTTTTTTTTTCCCCTTTTTTAACTGACTAGCTTATACATAGTTGTTTCTAGGGCTGCGACGGAGAGTTGCAGGATTTTGGAGAAGTGTGCTGTCAGAACTTCCCAGTTTCCCTCTCAACTATTGGTGTGAATACCCTAGGTTCTCTTCTACAGTTTTGAAAATGAAGGTCTAGTCGTTTCTTCTCAAGCAGTGGTTACTGATCTTACAGCTATCTTCCCAGTATCAACTAGCAAAAGGAAGAAAAGCTGGGAACAAAATACAGTATCTCCTCTCCTGTTCACAGCGCTTGTCTCCCCTGACCTGCCCCCCAGCAGCAGTGGGAGGCGTGAGCTCCGCCAACTCCAGTTCCTCCTCAACAGAAAGGCTGCTTTCAACAAGCCGATGGGAGTCATTTTCCACTCTATTTAAAGAATAAAGATGTCTTTTTCCTCCTGAAAGATGTCTCCTGCTGCTGACTGCTCTTCCAAACATTCCTTGAAATTATATTCAACCGTAGTATCTTTACAGCTGAAGCTGCCCGTGCAAATTGCAACTTTTATAGGTTAGGCGTAGAAAAAGGCATCAAAAGAACTTTAGATACTATTCTAATCCCATCCTCTTGAGTAAGGAATTAGCTTCTGATACAATTCTTTTAGTAACAGTTCCTTCCAACTAATGTTTTAAAGATTTTGTGTCTATATATGTGTGTCTATATATGTGTGTAGAAAAACATTCTGGAAAAGAAATAGTTCTAAAAAGATTTAAAGGGTTTCATAACCACAGGGGTTCTCAAAACCTGGTGGGCTACAGAACCACTGGGAGGGCTTGTGAAACACAGTGCTGCCTCCTCCCTCCCTTTCCCCTTGCCCAAGTTTCTGATTCAGCAGATCTAGGATGGGGACAGAGAATTCATATTTCTAATAAGTTCCCAGGCGATGCTGGTGCTGTTGGTCCAGGGACTATACTTTGAGAACCATCATTCTAGAAGCACAACTGCTCTGTCTGCTGACCAAAATTCTCACAGTCACCGTTATTAACTGCAGTGTTTGAACAAGTGATTTTCCATTGCGAATCTCCAGAATGAAGAATAACTCTGAAACCTTAACTACTCTAAGCGTTATCCATTTTTTTCCCTTCCTTTTTTAACACAGACTTTTGTTGCCTAGGGAACAGACTGAGCTAGAAGAGGTTTCTTAACTAGAGTGTTGCCCAGTCCAAGATTTTATTTCCTACAATCCAATAAAGATCACCGCTCCTCTTTTCCACACCTCTGCTGCCCAATCTCTGTATAGGATTATATATATAGTATACATATTGTATGTATATACATATACAATAACACACATATGTATATTCTTATCACATACTACTTTTAAAATAATGGAAAATACAATAGATCTTCTTTTTTAATATAAGAATTTAAAACAAGGGTTGACACACATTTGTTACCAATTCTCACATTTGTCCTTTGTGTGAACATTATAAAATTACATAGCATTTTATCTCCTTCCCTCAGTGCTTGTGGGGCATACATGGTGAGGAAAGTATCATCGTGTAATTAACAGGATACTGTAACCTGGAAAAATTCTTAGTGTAAGTTGGACTTTGTAGAATAGAGGTGCTTCTAAAAAATTGAGTGTAAATGAACCTAGATAGCAAATCCAATTCTTTTACAGGTTCTCATTATGAAATTAAAGATAGGCTCCTTTTGGAAGAAAAAAAAGTTGTTTCTAACACACAATAAACTCATACCTAATAATATAATGAGCTCTTTAAATACAAAAATGGTTATTTTCTAATAGAAATAATAATAGCCAATGTGGGCCACAAATTATGAATACCAAGTAGCTAGGGTCATTCTTATGTTTGATACACTTGCTTAAAGGTCAGGGGAAATAAAAACTGTCAGGCTAGCTGAAAAGTTTCCTGGATGAAAACGTCACTAAGAAAGCCAGCAATGATAAACTGCAGCAACGAACAAATGTTTGGGATAGCACGTCTGTGAGTATGTCTCCTGTAGGCTAAGAGACCTGAAAATGCCTTCAAGCTAGTCAGTTTGGAACAGGATATCAAGTTAATTCTTTAGAATTAAAATTCCAATTTTAATTAGTAGAAAGTTAAATAGTAGAGAATTTCTTTAAGTGGCAGTGCAGCAGAGTGGTAAGACCACCAACTCATAACCAGACCGCCCTAGGTTCTCTTCTTAACTTTGCAGCATTGAAGCTGCATGATCAGGACCTCCCCATCACAAACCAGCAGCATTGGCATTGCCTGGGAACTTGCTGGAAATGCAGACTCTCAGGGGCCAGCGCACTGAGGCAGTGGTTAGTTTGCATGCTCCGCTTTGGCGGCCCAGGGTTTGCCAGTTCAGATCCCGGGTGTGGACCTACACACCGTTTGTCAAAACGTGATGTGGTAGGCATCCTACATATAAAGTGGAGGAAGATGGGCATGGATGTTAGCTCAGGGCCAGTCTTTCTCAGCAAAAAGGAGGAGGATTGGTGGCAGATGTTAGCTCAGGGCTAATTTTCCTCAGAAAAAAAAAGAAAGAAAGAAATGCAGACATTCAGCCCCAGCCCAGACCCACTGAATCAGAATCTGCATTTTAAGATCCTTGAATGATTCATAGGCACCTATGCAGTGGATGCTGGATGTGCTTCCCAGTTTCCCCTTCAGGACTAAGACACATTCTCCCAGGGGCTGAGGATGCTGTCCTTCCCTGGAAATTGCCCTTGGTTGGAGAAAGCCACTTCACTAAGGTCATGTCCCCTTTTCCAAGGGCAGCCTTCATCCGATGACTGCTCAATGTGGAAGTCTTGGCCCCTCACCCTACTGGGAATCACTCTGAAGGGCCACCTCTGTGTCAGAGCTCCCCGTGGTGCCGACAAAGGCTGTTGCTAAGACTGCATTCTGTCCGAGTTCTCTTTCTTTCCAATGCTGCTTTCTTCTCTTCCCTTTTCAGGTGTTTGTCCCGAGAGCACTTCTTATGCAACTTTCCGCTCACTAAATTCCATCTCTGGATCTGCTTTCTGGAGAACCCAACCTGCGACAACACTGACGTTTGAAATGCTTGAACTTTGGCCATGTAAATCAATCTTTGGCTCTTCAGTGTTATCACTTGGGGACAATAACAGTATCCTTCTCATGGTGTGCCTTGAGGATTAAACTGCCTAATATTTGAAAAGTACTTAGAGCAGTGACTGGCTCATGCAGTGTTAGTCACCATTATAGAGTGGGCCTGTGGATAAAGAGTTAACATCTGTATGCTCAGATTCCTTATTCAAAAAAACAACACTACCACTAATATGCAAAAATTAGGTTCAATTGTGGAATAATCTATTAACTTACGTATTCTGTCACTTTCCAAGGGCTGTTGGGAAGGAAGTGTAGGAACACATATACCAACATGTTATCTGAGCTGGGATCAAGAACATCAAGCTGATAAAGGCAAGTGGATTACACTGTCTTCAGAACATAGACAGTGAAATTCTTATTTCCCCTTAGGCAGAGAACAACATAAAACAGAGAAGAGCTCTATGACATGAATCAAAAAGACAGTGATACATGGAAGCATTAGAGTCAAATAATTTCAGAGGCGAAAGGGATCTTACCTATCCAGTCCAAGTATTCATACAGGAGCAGATAAATCTAGCTGCCAAATATAATACATATGTATAAACCTTATCTTGTTTTCCTGTCTGCAGTTTTGAGAGTAAGTGTTGACTGTTCTTGCCTTCCAGAAACTAAACATATACACGCAGGTGTACACACACACACATTCACACACACTCACACTCTTGGAATTAATGCCCATGGCCCTCATGTTTTTCTCCAGATTTGGCCCCATTCATGTCTGCTTTTCTGAGTCAGCACTACCTTCCAGGTAGTCCTGCTTCTCCTGTGTCTCCAGTGAGTTGTGAGGTTATATATATATATAATTTTTTTGATGAGGAAGATTGGCACTGAGCTAACATACATGCCAATCTTCCTCTATTTTGAATATGGGACGCCACCACAGCATGGCTTGATGAGTGGTGCATAGGTCCACACTCAGGATTGAACCTGTGAACCCTGGGCTGCCAAAGGAGCATGCGAACTTAACCACTATGCCACCAGGCTGGCCCCGGGGAGGTCATATTTTTAATGCACAAATCACTACAGCTCAAGTCCCCAACTAGTGTGATGATATAATCTAGTCTTTGCCAGATTCCCCTCTGTAGGTACTTTTGGGAATCTTCAGGATTTATTCGGATGTGAACTGCTGCTCTGCTCTTCACACATAGCTCTGTCTACTCCTTTGTGGGTCACATTTAAGGGAGTCCCTCCAGCTGCTCTCCCCTATGCTACCTCCTTGCAAGTGAAGGGAGGGGACAATACCTTTCTCTCAATTCTTTCCAGTGATCACTGCATCTGATGGTAATCTTTAGCTGCACTTAAGGGAAGCTTAGGGATGATGGGAGATAATTGGTTGTCTAGTTTCTCTATTACTGTATAACAACAGAGGATTTAAACAATAACAACCATTTATTATCAATCACAGTTCTGTGGATCTTTTTGCTTCATGTGGTGTCAGCTGGGGCTACAGCTATCTAGAGGCTCAACTGAGGTGGCGTGTCCAATTATACAAAAAATTTTTAATACAAAGCAAGGCTCAAAGTAAAGTTAATTCCACCATTTCTAGAAACAGAAGGATATGAGATCTGTATCTATGTCTCTGTGTCCAAAAGCTGGATTTTAGCACCCATCTTGGACAGGAGATGCGACTGGGGCCTGGATGAGGTGGAGAGAGAGAACTGCATATAGATTTCCATGTAAGTGGAGCTATAAGCACTCCACTCCCAAGCCCAGGGAAACTTGCTGCCTACTTGAGTTTCTGGGTAAAATTATTGTTTTCTTGAAGAGTCAAAACCACAAATCTATGCTAAACAATCACTAGGAAACCTAAACGTATACTCTTCAGGGAGTGTAGGAATCCCAAGTGGAGAAATTAGTGTAAAATATGGTCTGAGACTGGTGAAACTCTGTTTTCCTTCAGCAGAAACAAATGCAAAACCATTTTGTATGGACATTTAAAGTATCTAGGATATTAGGGAATTCCATGGAGGATGGGAACATGAAATGGTTTATAATGAACAATTACCAATCACAAGAGGTAATGAGCCACCGTGATTCTGTCTTGGTAAATTCACCACATCTCTACCACAGCAGAGGTCACAAACAGAGTTAGCTCCCCAAGAACTCAAACAACAGAATCTAAAAGAGACTATGAAAAATTATGCTTGAAATAATTAAAATATAAAAATTTAAAATGTAATAACATAACAAAAATAAAAATGAGGTCAATTTGAAAGTGAACAGGACGGACTTTCTAGAAATGAAAAATGGAATTATTGAAATAAAAAAACTATTAGATTAGGTTGATTAAGCAGCAAACTAAACACATTGAAAAAAATTAGTAAACTGGAAAATAAAACTGAGGAAATTACCCAGGTTGTGGCATAGAGAGAAAAGAGATAAAAACATGAGAGAACTTAAGCGAATGGATGAATGTTCAAGTATTTCAGTGAAGTCAGCTAGATCCAAAGGATACATATTATGTATTTCTAATTATATGAAGTTCAAGAACAGGCAAAACTGATTAATGGTGATAGAAGCCAAAAGAGTGGTTACCCTAGAGGCACAGGGCACAAGTTTGAAACTTCTGCAGTGCTGAGTAATATTCTATATCTTGATCTGAGTTGTAGTTATAAGTTGTGGTTATAAGGGTATACACACACATGTTTTTAAAGTTCTATGTGTTCAGTTTGTGGACTTTATGTACTTCACTGTGTGGCTTACATACCTCAATTAAAAAAAAACAGATAAATTAACAGACATGGTAGATAAAATGAGAAGATCCCTTATACATCTAAAAGGAGTCCCTCAAAGAAAGAATTGACAGATGTAACATTAGAAGAAATGGTGGTAGATAATTTTTTTTTATAATTGAAGAAAGATCCAAGTTCTCAGAATGAGGAAGCATAATAAATCTAAAGTATGGTAAGTTTAAAATATAAACAAATGCCACCTAGACCCATCATAGTAAAACTGCAGAACACCAAAATCAAAAAAAATCTTAAAAAGAGTCACTGAGAGAAATTATCTACAAAGGAACAATTAGACTAACATCAGGTTTCTCTGAGAAGAGAGAAAATAATTATTAACCTGGAATTCTGTCCCTGAGTTAACTGACTTAATCTAAGGGTTAAAAGCCCTTCTGAATGTTCTTTTAAAGGGTACAAAAAAGGGATAAGTAGAATGCAAGAAGAGATGGAGAACAAAGAAACTGGTAGAGTAAATCTAAATAAGCATTGACCGAAAAAGCAATAATCAATAATGAGGATTAAAATAAAAATTCAACTAAAATACAAGACCTCAATGACCTTGTAGATTGGAATTAGTAGGCTCTAAAGTCCAAGTGCTCAGGAGGACAGTAGATACATTGATCAATTTGACTTTGTGAAGCCATAGGCAGAGAGAAGATATTTGCAATGCACAAAATTGAAAAACAATTTGCATATGAAATATATCAAGAACTGTAAGCTAATAATTAAAAACAACCTAATAGAAAAGTGGGAAAGCATATAAAAATGCAATGCACAGGGGGTGAAACTTGAATTGCTGATAATTAAAGATGCTCAACTTCATCATAAATTCAGGCAATGCAAAATAAGACAACAATAAGAAGCAATTTCATACTCATCAGATTTATAAAAGTTAAGAAATCTGGTAAAATCAAGTAATGACAAGGCTGCAGAGGAACATGAACTCTCACACACTGATTTCGGAAGTATGAATTGTCACAGCCCTGTGGAAACCAACTTGACAAGATCTGTTGTCTTAGCCTATTACAAAAATACCATAGACTGGTGGCTTAGACAACAAAATTTACTTCTCATAGTTCTAGAGGCTGGGAAATCCAAGATCAAGCTGCTGGTAGATTCAGTGTCTAGTGAGAACCATCTAGCTTCCTGGTTCATAGATGGCTATCTTCTTGCTATATCCTCACATGGCAGAAAGCATGAGGGAGCTTTCTGGAATCTCATTTCTAAGGGCACTAATCCCATTTTTGAGGGTTCTACCCTCATGATCTAATTACCTCCCAAAGGCCCCACCTCCAAGTACCATCCCATTGGGGATTAGGTTTCAACACACGAATTTTGGGGAAGATGCAATCATTCTGTCTATAGTACCTAGTAAATTGGAAGATGCACCTACCCAATGACCCAGCAATTTCAATTTCTGGATGTATACCTTTAGACTGCAGTGGTTCTCAACAAGGGCAATTTTGCCTCCCAGGGGACATTTGGCAATGTCTGGAGGCATTCTTGGTTTTCACTACTTGAGGCTAGCTACTGGCATCTAGTGAGCAGAGGCCAGGGATGCTGCTAAACATCCCACAATGCACAGATCAGGCTCTCACAAAAAAGAATTTTCTGGTTCAAAGTGTCAATTGGGTTAAAGCACAAAGAGAGTTTTGAGTGACAAAAGCACGTGCGAAAATAAATGGATTCATGCTGCCACTTACATAACATTTTAAAAACTCAAAGTAATACTCTAATATATCTAGGTGAGTTGTTTGCCAAAATGAACACAACCATTCCCCTTCTATATCCATCTCCATGCAAAGTTCCCTCCCACACTGACTACGCTGTGTGACTTGCTCTGGCTAACAGGATGATAGCAAACTTGACAGCAGCAGAGACTTGAAACGTGCTCGGGCATCACAGTTTGCCCTCTCTGGCCGCTCTTGGGAACCCTGACTACAACATGAATGGTCACAGGGCCATTCTGTTGCAAGAAGAGAGACATTTGATCAAGTCATTCCTGTCATACCAGCTGACACTGAACCAACTGCCAGATATATTTGTGAAACCACCTAGAGATCTACTCCCTAGCCCAGAAAGAAGAACGGCCTAGCTGACCCAAATTATTATGAAAAATAGCTATTGTTTTCAGCCATCAAGTTTCGTTACAAATCAAAATGTTACTGATACAATTGCTCATGGAGAATACATATGCAATAAAGCATGAATAGGTAGACAGAACAAACACCACTTTGGATAATGATTAACCTGGGACAACAATTCTGAAAAATAACTATCTCCCTGAAAGAAGGAGGGGGCTGGAAAGGAAGAAGTAAGCTTCAACTGTACCTATAACATTTTCTTATAAATAATCACAGAAAGTGCTTCCAGTTTCAGCTGTCACATGTAAAGAGCATGGAAGTTGTCTTGTCCTTAAAATAAGAAAAAAGTCCAACAAACTGAAAATCATTGACTTTTCTTGTCAGCCTGAGATCTGGAGAGACAGACAGATACTGGGAATCACAGCTGAGATCAGCTCACCTGGAGCAGCAGCTGCTAGAACCACAAACTGGGAACTTAATTTGTCATTCTGATGAATTACTGGGGGCTGATTGTGGACTTGCATGAACGTGAGCAATACCTGGAGGACATGGTGTTAGAGGGTCTCCACACTACTGTGGGTTTTATCTCCAGGAACCCTACTAGATTCTCATGGTGGAATCAAGGAAAATCCCATGTCTCTGGAAGTGGGAAAGGAAAAGTAACTGCTTTGAAATACACCCAGAACATTCTCCATAACAAAGATCTACTCTTCAGGGGAAAAGATTTTATCAGAGCCTTATCTCACGTAGGAGGAAGGGCAATTACCTATTTCCAGCACCTTCTAGACTTCCTGTCTCACTTAAGAGGGTAAAAGCTAAGAAACGCTTGTGAATGTCACAGCCCAGGGATGCAGGCCCACTAAAAGACTGTAGTTTATTTATAATAGTATAGAATACTTCCCCTCTCCCAAACCTTAACATCAGATCAACAGGGCTCCAGTAAAATAAGAGTGGATTACAGCTAACAGCGCGGCAAGATGCAGACTGTTTAAGAAGGGGTTCTTAGGGAAACCCAAAGGCAACAGGTGAGGAAAACAAGGACACTAAAAGAATTTGAAGCCTTCAGAGCCTACAGCTACAGCAAGCACTAAGCACAGCCCAACTCCTAGCCAGAGTAACATAAAATCTCACACTAAATGTCTATTCACCTCAATTCCTATTATTTGATACATCATATCCAGCTTTCCTCAATAACGAAAAAAGTATAAGGCATGCCAAAAGGCAGGGAAAAACAGAGCCTGAAGAGACAAAGCAAGCATGAGAACCAGACTCAGATATGACACATATTCTGGAAGTATCAGACAGGGAATTTAAAATAACTATGACTAATATGTTAAGGGCTCTAAATGGGAAAAACAGACAACATGCAAGAACAGATGGGGAATGTAAGAAGAGAGATGCAAACTCTAAGAATCAAAAGCAAATGCTAGAAATAAAAAACACTGTAACAGAAATGAAGAGTGCCTTTGATAGGTTTATCATCAGACAGGATACAGCCAAGGAAAGACTCCTTAAACTTGAAGATACGGCAATAGAAACTTTCCCAACTGAAATGCAAAAAGAAAAAAGAAAGAAAAAATGGAACGTGATATCCAAGAACTGAGGGACAAGTTCAAAAGATATAACATATGTATAATTGGAATATCAGAAGGGGAAGAAAAAGAAAATGGAGCGGAAGAAATATTTGAAGTGATAAATGGCTGGAAATTTTCCAAAATTAATGACAGACACCAAACCTGAAATCCAGAAAGCTCAGAGAACACCATGCAGAATAAATACCAAAAAAAACTCTTCCTATGCATATCTTAGTCAAACTGCAGAAAAATGAAAATCTTTAAAGAAGCCAAAGAGGGGGAAACATCTTACCCATAGAGGAATGAGGATAAGAATTACTGTGGACTTCTTGTCAGAAACCACACAAGCAAGAAAAGAATGGAGTAGAACATTTAAATTGTTGAAAGAAAAAAGTCATTCATTTGGAATTCTATATCCAGTGACACTATCCTACAAAAGCAAAGGAGAAATGAAGACACTCTCTCAGACAGATAAAAACTGAGGGAATTCATTGCCAGATCACCTGCATTGCAAGAAACGTTAAAAGATGTTCTTCACAGAGAAGAAAAATGGTATGTCAGAAACTTGGATCTACATAAAGAAAAGAACATCAGAGAAGGAATAAATGAAGGTAAAATAGCATGTTTTATTTTTCTTATTCTTAGTTGATCTAATAGAAAACTGTCTGAAGTAATCATAGTAACAATGCATTGAGTGATTATAACGTATGGATCAGTGAAGTGAATGACAGCAGTGTTGTAAGAGACAGGAGGCAGGAATTGGGCTACATCTCAGCATCTTTACCTTCTTGAAACTCATCTCTTGCAGCTCTTACTTTGGGAACGGACCTTGTGACTGACTTGATAAACTACTGGGATATCTTCACTTTGGGGTCTGAATTTAGTCTTAAGAGATTTTTCAGTCTTGCAACCTTTTCTATCTTCTGTTTTCAGTACAACAAATATCTCCACAACCTTCAAGAAAGGCCCTAATCCTAAGTATTGTAAAGTCAACCTTCATTTGCTCCCTTTTCCATAATCCTATGTCTGGAAACTGGGAGGAGTATAAATCGCTGAAACTTTAACTAAATCCTTCTCAGACTTTCTTTCAGTAAAATTGAAAATCAGGTGTGTGTGGAGGTCACCAACTGTTGAAATGTCTTAGGGCACTAAACTAAATGACCACCATTTTGGCTGGGTTGGCCATTAGGTAATTTTTATCATTGTGTCCAAGCTAAAGCTTACCACTTCTTATAAATTATCAGCCATAAATCATGTTTATTTAGTTCGCAGTGGAGTGTGGGTGTTATGCCATATTACCCCTAAATTATTCACATTTTAAGAGACAGCTTTGAATCAAACAACGTTGGCATTTTGACCCAGCTTTCTTTAGAGCACATTTGAAATCTCTATTACTGTTAAGGGATTTAGTCTAATTGTTTTCTCTACAAAACCAAAAGTGGTGGGTAGGCTTGTTTTTCTTTTAAATATATGTTTTACTTTGTAATTTTCCATAAGCAAGAATGAAATTGCAAATCTATAGCCTTAGCAATTTAAAAAATTATATAGTTATTATGCCAACATGCCAGGGAGACAACATCATAAACAACTTGCTTTGGAACACCTGCTAAAAATATTTTTCCCATAAAAGGTGTAATTTTTATGCTGCATATTTATAAAAATAAGTAAACCCATTCCTTACAGTGAGACAGCCTCTTTTCAGAAGAACACAAAGGAAACACGCATTAGGGGTAAAACAACAACAATGAAAATAGGAATCCAATTCATTTCATTTTTTTGGAAAGATTTGTGCAGAGTAATTGACATTTTTTACACATCCTATTAGCAAATTGAATGTTTATTCAGTAACTTTCCAGCTTTGTTTTTTCCCTATAAAATACAATAAACAAATGCACTCCTTGAGGTTTTGACACTTGGTTCTACATTTTGCATTCCCTAGAACTCAATTAACTAGGTTTTCTACTGTATTCACATGGCACATGTATGTTCAGTTTGGAATTATTAAGAAAATAAGGTTAAAGTCACCTTTGTTTGGGTGGTATATGAGAAGTCTTGAATGGATGTGATTTCACATCAGTCCCTCTTAATGCCAGTTCCCTGGAGCTAAGTGGGTTTACAATGGATATTTAGAAGTGCTTCATAATGAAGAATGTAAACAGTGCCTGGTGCAGTGCTTGGTTCATATAATTACAATTCCAACAAGGTAAACAATTCACGGCAGAAATGATCATCTAAGGAATATAGGCTGCCTGCTCCTGAAGGTCCCTTAAATGGCTATATCAGTTGGAGGTTTTTCATGGGAGGTGACTGAAACGTGTCCTGGCAGTCCTGGCCTTGGGCTCTGTGTCACTGTCAGGCTGACCTGGTAGGCTTCATTTCCCAGGCTCCTGGTCAGCTGGCTTTGGCTAATGAGACATGTTGGTGGGAGTTTGGAGGGAAGCAGGAAGGGAGAAGCCAGGGTATTTCTCCTCTTCCTCTACGACTCTAGCAGCTTCTCTTACTGCACCTAGGTCTTCACCACTCCCGTTCATACTAGACAGGTCTACTGTGGTTCCAGCTTCTTCCTGGTAACCCTGCCCCTGGCTCTGATAGCACCACTTTCTCCCTTGATCCCTCCAGTTGAAGGGTGAGAGTAGCTTCCGGCTATGGCTAATCTCTAGACTATTTCCCAGGTTTGAGTTGGCTCATGAATTTATCACCTTTTAACAATCCCCTGCATCCTGTTCCAAAACACTTAAGTAGTTTCAGTTTTCTTAGTTAGACTTGACTAATACATTGACTAACTCGAGACGGTAAAGAGATTTTTTGGAAGACTGCTGGAATCACTTACAAATTGAAGGGAGAACTGAACAAATAGGGCTTGGAAGTACAAGATGGACAGTTTTAGGAAACGCAGTATTAGGAATTCAAGGGCAATCTCTTGAGCACCGTCATCATATGACTCAGCTTCAACTACCTTCTGTGTGTGCACATCTCCATTGGAAATTCAAATTCCCAGAAGAGGGAACTTCATTGGTCCAGCTTGAGGCACAGGCCTACTCCTGTGGTGATGGTGGTGGTTGGTGATTGTCATGATTGAGAAAGCCAAAAGAATCCCAAAGAATGGAAAGCAGAAGAGTTCCTCAGAGGATAGGACGCTGGATAGACAAAATAACAGATGACCACAAGTGTAACATTGATTTTTGCATGGTCAGATTTTGGTCCCAAATCTTACAGGCTCAGGACACTGCTTTTGTGGGTACTGTAGGAATGAGTCCATTTCCAGAAAGAGACTCATATTAATAAGGTTTGCAGAGAGTGAGTCTATCAGAAGGCTAATTTACTCATTTATAATGAAAAATACAACTGTCAAGTGAACTAGCTGTTTAAGATGGCCTCACCATCACATTCTTTCTGTTTAGACAAACCATGTAGAAATCAAATAGCAGAAGATTCATTTGTAAACATGAACTTAGACCAAAGGTGTTACTATTTTTTCCTCCACTTTTTTTTTATTGAGGTAATACTGGTTTACAACACTATATAAATTTCAGGTGTACATCATTGTATCTTGATTTCTGTGTAGATTACATCATGTTCACCACCCAAAGACTAATTACCATCCATCCCCATACACATGTACCCAGTTACCCGTTTTGACCTCCTCTCTCCCCCGTTCCCCTCTGGTAACCACCAATCTAACCTCTGTATCTGTGTTTGTTGTTGTTTTATCTTCTATTTATAAGTGAGATCATAGGGTATTTGGCTTTCTCCATTAGCCTTATTTCACTTAGCATAATACAGTCAAGATCCATCCATGTTGTTGCAAATGGCAAGATTTCATCTGTTTTTTATATAGCTGACTAGTATTCCACATATACCACATCTTCTTTATCCATTCGTCCCTTGATGGGCACTTAGGTTGTTTCCAAGTCTTGTCTATTGTGAATAATGCTGCAATGAACTTAGGGGTGCATACATCTTTAGCATTTGTGTTTTCATGCTCTTGAGGTAAGTACTCAGCAGTGGAATAGCTCAATCCTATGGTAGTTCCAATCTTAATTTTTTGAGGAATCTCCATACCGTTTTCCATAGTGGCTGCACCAGTTTACATTCTCACCAGCAGTGTATGAGAGTTCCCTTTTCTCCACATCCTTTCCAACACTTATTTCTTGTCCTGTTCATTATAGCCATTGTGATGGGCATGAGGTGATATGTCATTGTAGTTTTGATTTGCATTTCCCTAATAATTAGTGATGTTGAACATCTTTCCATGTGTGTTTTGGTCATCCGTGTATCTTGTTTGGAAAAATGTCTGTTGAGATCTTTTGCCCATTTTTCAATTGAGTTGTTTGTTTCTCTGTTGTTGAGATATATGAGTTCTTTACACATTTTGGATATTAACTGCTTATCAGATACATGGTTTGCAAATATCTTTTCCCACTTGTTGAGTTGTCTTTTCATTTTCTTGATGGTTTCCTTTGCCGTGCAGAAGCTTTTTAGTTTGATGTTGTCCTATTTGTTTATTTTTTCTTTTGTGTTCCTTGCCTGAATAGACATGGGATTCAAAAAGATGCTGCTAAGACTAATGTTGAAGAGCATTATGTTTTCTTCTAGAAGTTTTATGGTTTCAGGTCTTACATTCAAGTCTTTAATCCATTTTTAGTTAAATTTGTGTATAGTGTAAGATAATGGTCTACTTTCATTCTTTCACATGTGGCTGTCCAGTTTTCTCAACACCATTTATTGGAAAGACTTTCCTTTCTCCATTGTATATTCTTGGCTCCCTTGTCAAAAATTAGCTGTCCACAGATATGTGGGTTTATTTCTTGGCTCTCAATTCTGTTCACTGCTCTGTGTGTCTGTTTTTGTGCCAGTTCCATGCTGTTTTGATTACTATAGCTTTGTAGTATATTTTGAATTCAGGGAGTGTGATACCTCCAGCTTTGTTCTTTTTTCTCAGGATTGCTTTGGCTATTTGAGGTCTTTTGTTGTTCCATATAAATTTTAGGATCTTTTTTCTATTTCTGTGAAAAATGTCATTGGAAATTTGGTAGGAATTGCATTGAATCTGTAGATTGCTTTAGCAAATATGGGCATTTTAACTATGTTAATTCTTCCAATCCAAGAGCATGGAATATCTTTCCATTTCTTTATGTCTTCTTCAATTTCTTTCAACAATGTTTTATAATTTTCAGTGTATAGGTCTTTCACCTCTTTGGTTAAATTTATTCCCAGGTATTTTATTCTTTCTGTTGTAATTGTAAATGGGATTGTATTCTTAATTTCTCTTTCTGCTACTTCCTTGTTAGTGTCAAAGATATTATTTGAGAGGTGTTTCAAATAACATATGTCTTGAATATTGAGATATCCTGAAGGGTGTCTCTCCACTAAAGTGTTTTGAGACACTATTACTCACTGTTGCAGGTTGGGTTCTCTGGAAACAGATGCTGAGACAATTTGAGGTACACTATATGTATTAGAGATCAAATCTGTGAAAAGAAGGGGGAGGAATGAGAATGGGGCAAAGGGAAAAGTAGAACTCTGAGGCAGACCCAGCAAAGCTTTGGCCCCCCCAGAAGGCATCTTGGAGAAAGTCATACTCATCTGAGTTGTCCAGTGTTGGGTCAAGATAGCCGGGCATTTGCACTGCTACCTCACTTGGTTACTGAGTATGAGTGAGTATGACCCCAAGAAGGTCAAGACCTTGGGCTGGCAGCTCTCTGCAGTGGAAGCAGATCCTGAAGGAGCTGGATGGCACATCTTCATGTTTACCAAATTCATTGTGGGCATAATCTTGCTGTGGAGGCAACACAACTCAGGGCCACTTAGCCATGAACTCCTCTCCTCTTTTCAACAAAGACTTGGTGGTCTTCCAGGTTCTACTTCTTCTTGGATGGTGCTTCCTTGTGCTTTGACAACATTTGCCTCCTACTCTCCTTTTTAAATGCTCCTTTCTGTTCACCTCATCTTCTCTACAAGAGAGTATACAATGGAAGTAATGTCTGCTCAAAAATATTCAATCTCTTTGTACTTTTATCACCTTGAGATGACTGCTGGATAACTGATTGGTATTTTGTGTTTGCAAACCTTCTAGAGACACACAGACAATCCCTTGTTTTACTCTCACTCATGGCAATCCATCCAGTGTGGGTGGATGCCACTACATTGACTCTGAGGACAACTTTAGTTGCACTGACCAAACATAAGAGATGTTCATTAAATATCAGTTCTTCCTTACTTTTTCTATTTCCTTGTCACTATTCTTATATGTATGGGCTTAACAGAACCTTCCAGAACAGACTGGACTCCATGATAAATACTACTTTGGCCTGGTGTCCAGTGGCCCTAGACTGAAATCATACTCAGGCTGGATGCTGCATTGCACCCTCTGGATTTACCTGAATGTGAATAAGTTATAAAGAAGAACAATTCTTATCACATAGAGACAAAAGAATCAGAGACAAAATGCACATGTGTTATAGTGGTGGCAGTGTTTATATTTCAAGATGCACAGCTATTGATAATTCTAGTCACTGTCAGTTTAATAAATACGGTTATTTTTTTCTTCTCCATAAAATCTGCCATAAAAACCCAAGTTAAAGTTGACATGTTATTCCTTGGTGAAGTCATTCTAAGAGCCCCCAGGCACGATTCACAGCCCACATAATTCATGGATGACAAAGGGAAAGGTGGGGGTTGGGAGGTTATATCTCAGTTACTTTCAGAAAT
The DNA here is from genome assembly GCF_041296265.1 of Equus caballus. Classification (NCBI taxonomy): domain Eukaryota; kingdom Metazoa; phylum Chordata; class Mammalia; order Perissodactyla; family Equidae; genus Equus; species Equus caballus. The sequence continues at coordinate 80,064,584 of NC_091699.1, read as the reverse complement.
CACATTATAAGCTATAGTGCATACATATATGTATACACTAGAAGAAAAATATAGACCACTTGAAGTTGATTATCAAACTAATATATATTCTATGTCAATTCAATCTTTTACAAAGTAATGTCCAAGAAGTACTTCTGACATTGTTATTGTTTGTCTCCGCCTGCCATCCCCCATGAACATTTATCTACCCTCTGCCCCTAGATGCGTTCTTCTTCTGCCTTCTCGAGCTACAAGTCCCATTGTCTTCTTTTTCTGCAATTATCTCCTTCATGATAACCCCACCATATCTAGAAGCAACCATTCTCTACACTGAAAATTGCCTCTCACCTATTGGCAACCCAAAACCTAAGCATCATAGAGCAGAAAAATAGAAAGACAACTCATGGTTCAATAAACAAAGCCTTGACTATTCAATCAAGTTTAGGGCCTATATAACAAAAACACATGCATATTTAATTTTTATTCACACACCACCACCTAAACACCCCATAAAAGTCTATAGAATGTCTATTTGAAAAATAGGTTGGGGCTATGGGTTTGGGTGCACATACAGATACAAAGCTTATATTTATTGGGTATATTCAATTCTGCGAATTTGCAGAGAACTGATGTAAAATGTTTTGACCCACTGCAATTATGCTGTCTGGGCAGAGAGGGTTCTCAGGTTCAGCTGTATAAAATTTGGATCCCTTTCAGTTGGCCTACACAGTAGAATAATAGGAAAAAATTGGTTGGGGCATTTGTGGCTTACTTTTGCCACCTGCCATTTCATGAATCAAGTATTGAAGTTGCCACCCCAAATGCATTCCCTACATTGATTTATTTTTCTTGTGTTGTAGAGTTACGATCTTTCTCTCTTTCCCTCTTTTTTCAACTAGACCGTATGGAGTTTTCTATCCAAATACCCAATCTAGGCACTTCTGAGCGTTTCAACTAGTCTAGACAATAAGACAATCTATAACACTTTGACAAATTTCCCCAGTTGAAACAAACAGAGCACTCATGACAAACTTCCTCTGTGATCAGGTGTCCCCACCTGCCTCAGGCTGTGGCACATAGATTGTGTGTGTGCATGTGTTCTGTCCGTATAGCCCTCCTCTTATGCTCTCTTGTTCTAGTCACCTAGAAGGAAGTAATTTCAGAGGTAATAGTCAGAAGTAAATTCAGTAGTCTCAATTTGAATCAGAGTGAAAGACAACTCCAGTATTTCAGAAAACTCTAGACCCTAAAATAGCCAGAATACTCAAAATACACAATAGACCTACATTTTTTTATTGAGGTTACGATAGTTTGCAATATTGTGAAATTGCAGTTGTGCATTATTATTTGTCAGTCATCTTATAGGTGTGCCCCTTCACCCTTTGTGCCCACGCCCCACCCACCTTCTTCTGGGTAGCCACCAATCTGTTCTCTTTGTCCATATGTTTGTTCATCTTCCACATATGAGTGGAATCATACAAAGTTTCTCTTTCCTTATCTGGCATATTTCGCTTAACATAATACCCTCAAGGTCCATCCATGTTGTTGTGAATGGGACGATTTTTATCATTTTTTATGGCTGAGTAGTATTCCATTGTACACAATATCTTCCTTATCCTGTCATCAGTTGATTGGCACTTAAGTTGCTTCCATGTCTTGGCTATAGTGAATAACGCTGCAATGAACATAGGAGTACATGAGTCTCTTTGATTGCTGATTTCAAGTTCTTCGGATAGATACCCAGTAGTGGGATGGCTGGGTCATATGGTATTTCTATTTTTAATTTTTTTGAGAAATCTCCATACTGTTTTCCATAGTGGCTGCACCAGTTTGCATTCCCACTAGCAGTGTGTGAGGGTTCCTTTTTCTCCACAACTTCTCCAACATTTGTTATTCTTTTAAACCTAAATTTTTTTAAAAACTGCCTGATTAATTCCTCATAAATTTCCTCTTACCATTAACAGACACCCCCTTCTGCAGGCCAGATCTCACCAGTTTTGCCACCTTCCTTTTCCTTAAACTTCTAAATCAAGTCATTTCCATATCATGCTGAAGATTCTTGCATTAAATCTAAATTCATCTTTCTCAAACAATAGATCTCTGTTCCATCAACCCTAATCTCACATGAGAGAAATTTGGGGTGGGGGGGGGGGTGATGGAACTGCTCTGTCTCTTGATTGTTGTGGTGTTGATTACCCAATTCTGTGTGTTTGTCAAAAGTCATAGATCTGTGTACACAAATGGATGAATTTTACTGTATATAAATGATCCTTCGATAAATCTGACAAAAAGAATGACTCTGAAAGTACAGTTTAATTCTGTTTATGTGGAAATTCTAAATCAGAAAAAACTAATCTATAGCAAGATTCTCAGCCTTGGTACTAATGACATTTTGGATTGGATCATTCTTTTTCGAGGGCAGGGCCAGCTTCATGGGCATGCAACCCGTACAGAAGCAGAGAATGCAGCTCTTTGAAAAGGGTCCATGCTTGGCTTAATGCTCTGTTGTCGCCATCTTGAATTTTTTAATAATTTGACTTTGAATTCATGTTTTGTAAGTGAAATCCAATGGGACAACGGAAATGTATATGAGCAGAGGAGATACATCAGATGTCTTTGTGTGTACGCATGAGGTCAGGTGTAAGAGGACGGCAAGTGGCAAGCAATGAGAGCATGGACCAGTTGGCCTAGCTGCCCAGTGCCTGCACTCATGCCTACAGCAGTGGAATGCTGCAGGACCCCAAAGAGGAGGCCAGGGTGGGGACCTGGGTGGACCCAGAATGCTGGGAGGAACAGCAGAAAGAGCAGAAGAAGCAGCAGTGGGTAGCCCCAGGAGAGAGGAGGGGCTTTACATGGGGGCAGCACCAGGACCTGCGGTGGGGAACAGCTTACGTGTCCGTGTCCAGAGCTCATCCTTACATCATCCTCACAAATGTTAACTCTCCAGCTTAAGTGCCAGGACAGGAACTACTGGTACTTGGGCAGTGAACTTTGTCAGTGAATTATTACGAAATAAAAGCACACAAAATGGGCATTTCAATAAAACATATCAGGGAGTTATTCAGCTCCAAAGAATTTAGAATCACTGGTTTTGAAAACTACTACACCATTGGGAAACAAATATCCACAGGCTTAGAAATAGAAATTAAATTAAAAAATTGTTGCTTTCAATGGAAAAGAACACTGTTTTTATATGAAGCTTCAAATGAGCTAATCATTAATGAGGAAAACACTTTTTAATTTTTCTTTGTAAGTGAATGTACAGCAATAGAATGAGTAAACAAGAATTTTGAATTATACACAAATCATGAAGTCATTTTTGATTTCCACAAGTTACAAAAATATCAGAGGAAACATTAAAATACTGTGGCATAAATTTACATTTAAAATTGAATTCAAACTCAGATGAAACTGATTTGTATGAAGAGTCAAATATTTTTAGGAAAATTATTCCACAAGAACCATCAACAGAAAGATCTTTCTCAAAAGTAAAAATTATCAAAAATTATTTGCCATCTCACATTTGCCAAAAGCTACCAATGTCACTTTGAATTACATTGAAAATGAAGTTGTTAAAAGTATAAATTTTGATGAATTAATAAATGAATTTGCAGAAAAGTGAACTAGAATAGTCTGATGCTCAACCAAGATACTACATTAATAAAGTGTATATTAGTTATATATGCTTACAAAACATTAGTTATTTGTTATATAAAATTACAACACCAAAACTAGGTTTTTGCAATTTGTTACTGATGTATCAGTATTACTCATGTTACATTTTACAAGTCATAAAGGTCATCTTTTTCTTAATGGTAAAAGGGCACTTAGAGAATTTCTAAGATCCCTGTCAGCTCTTGAATTGCACAGTTCACCCATAAATAGTTGTGCATTATAGGCTTTAAAACTCAGCTCAAAACCAGCTTCCACAAGTGGTGTCCCTACCTGTCTTTCTGTCTATCTGAGCCTACTATGAACATTTCTCAATACTGTGTTCACACAGATTGTGGCCGACGATCTGGCTGTTTATTCTGACGAGTGGACTACACAGGACTGAACTATTTTTTTTAAACACCCTACTTGGAGACGGACTCATGAGAAGAGCTGCTTCTCATCTCAAGTGTGCACGAGTCATGTTGGTTCCACCACACGCACCCAGAGGAGAGAAATCCCTGTGACTGGAAACCGTGGCTCTATCAGTGTAGACTTTGTCAGTCACAGACTGGGTTATAAAATGAATGGAAAGGGGCCATATTCTGTACACTAGCCAATGACACATTCCCAACTCCAAATGAAGCCTCTTGTGTTGCTAAGGAAGGTCCAGCTTACAAACAATAGCTGGTACATCTACCTTCGGTGGGAAGACAAGTCACTTCACCAGCAGGTCAACCATGATGGGCATTTCCCTACAACACCTGGCAGTTTTCAAAGGGTTTTAATTGGGCTTGACAATATCTCTTGTTTAGTTTGGCTTTTCCTTCCTTGAAACTCAGGCCTAACCAGAGACTACAATGATGAAAACCCACATTATTCATCAGGCCAGGTCCCCAGCTTATATGTCAACAGACAAGGAAACACATTTTACAGCACACCACATGCAGGAGAGAGCCAAAAGACATGCGCTAAACCATCACTGCGTGGCTCACCCCAAAGCAGGGGTAGGACTGAAAATTGTCTCTAATTGGCACCTTTTTTCACTTTTAATTTTTATAGGACAAAAATGGCATTAGCTTTATTGTTTCCTAAATAGAATATATGTTAATTGTGAAAAAAAATCAGTCAATACCAAAAGATTTAGAGAAGAAAATAAAAACTGTTGGAAACATTGTGTCCAAGAAATAATTACTCACAGTGTTTCTCTGCATGCATATTTTAACAACTCTGGGAAAATAAGCTATTACATTTTAACCAGCTTTTTCACTTAATACACCATTGTTCTCTTTCCATGTCGAGAACTACAGCTCTGTATCATTATTTTTAATGACTGCATAACATTTCATTGTATACACATATGATAAATATTTATCAGTATCCATATTGTTAGACATTTCATTTGTTTCCTATTTTTTACCAATAAAAACAATGCTTCAGTGAACTTCTTTGCACATATGTCTGTATGCTCTTATTCAATTAGTGCCTTAGAATAAATTTTTAGAAGTAGTATCCTTCAGTCAAAGCATATACACATTTTAATTCTCACATATTTTTCCAAATTGCTCTCCAAATGGTAGTGTCCTGTATAGTCCTACCAATAAGTTTTCCCCAAACCCTCGAGAACACTAAGCATTATCATCATTTTTTTTTTTTTTAGGAAGATTAGCTCTGAGCTAACTGCTGCCAATCCTCCTCTTTTCGCTGAGGAAGACTGGCCCTGAGCTAACATCCATGCCCATCTTCCTCTACTTTTATATGTGGGACGCCTATCACAGCATGGCTTGCCAAGTGGTGCCATGTCCACACCCAGGATCCGAACTGGCGAACTCTGGGCCTCCGAAGCAGAATGTACACACTTAACCGCTACTCCACCGGGCCGGCCCCCATTATCATCTTTTTAACCTTTATCAATCTGATAAGGAGGAATAGGATCTCATGGTTGTTTTAGTTTCTATTACTATTTGATTAGTAAATTGAACATTTGTTGATAATTTATTGAATATTTGTGTATCTACTGTGTTTTCACTTCCTTCTTCAGTTTATCCATAGTATTTCTTTATTCAGACTAAACTAGTGTAATTTTCACAAGAGGATAGGTTTTGTCAATGGGTCATTTCGTGGGTCTCCATATTCATTCACTCTTCCTTGCCCTTATTCTCAGCAGATGATTGAAATTCATCCATCTTCTAGGCTCTCCCTCTACAAACTGGCCTACACCTGTACCCATCTTTTCTTCCCCCATCTGGTCCCAGTGGAATGGCCCTCCTGAAGATCAATTCCTCACCTGTATTCCTCCCATCCTATTGCCTCTTTCCCAGGACTTCACTCCCCTACTTTGTTTCCAACTCTTTCCAATAGCATTTCAACACTACAAGCCACTACCATCCTTAAAAATTTGAAGCATGTTCCCAACTTTCATCTCTCGTTACTTACTACCCTCCCCTGCCTCCCCCTCACAACCTTCAGATTATTAAAAAGAGTTGTCTATACTAGCTCTTTCAGTTTCCCATCCAATCCAATTATCTTGCCAATTACTGCAAAATCCATATCCCAACACTCCTAAGAGTGCTTGCCTTTTGGAAGTGCTGAAAAAAAATTACTGAATGATTGAATGAATCTGGTTGTCCAAGCTGGAACCATACATCTTTAACCTTTCCTTCTATTCACCCCTCATTTAGCTGATCACCAAATCTTTTAGATGATACTTCCTGAAGAGCTCTGGTCTCTCTCACCGCCTCTCCCTTCTCACTGCCATGACCTTAGTTCTAGTTTGAACTACCAGACTGATTGCATCCCTCACCCTGATTACTGTTATAGCTCCTTAACAGGTCTGACCCAACTTCAGGCATCTCAGAACACAGCAGCTAAAATGGCTTTCACAACACTGCTTCCCTGCTTAACAAATGCTACTTCATGGGTTCCCATGGACTCCAGGATTACATTCAAACTCGATACTATAGTATATTTTTCATGACTTTGCGCTGCTCCCCAATCAGAATCGAAACTCAAAACATACTGAATTGTAATTTCCAAAACAGGCCATTGTTTCTCTTGCCTCTGGAAATTTGCACCTGCCCCTCCTTTCGCCCATCTGTGCTTCCCCTCCAATCTTTCCCTCCTTTTACCTGGCAAAGTACTCGCTATTTGAACCCACTGATTAGGGGAAGCATTCCCTTGCTCCACTGAGACTCAGTCAGGCGCCCCTTGTTTTCCCCATGACAGCTCATACTCATCCGTATAACAAGGCTGTGCCATTCTTCTATAATTATCTGTTTACTTGTCTGGCCGGTCTATCAGTTGAGTTGAATTTGGCTTCATTTTCTCCCACCAACGCTTTCAAACACTGGCAGAGATCCCTTCTTCCTGGTAACATCTGGGGCATATCTCATTGCTTGTAATATCTTCAGGTATTAAAGAACAGTCTTGCTTTCAGATATTAAGAAATTCAGTCCAGAGGCCAGCCCTGTAGGAGAGTGTTTAAAGTTCCACATGCTTGGCTTGGGCAGCCCGGGTTCGCAGGTTCGGATCCCTAGCGTGGATCTGTTCAACTCATTAGCCATGCTCCCACATACTAGCCACAGTATACCATACATAGTATACTAGCTGTAGTCCCACATACAAAAAAGTGGAGGACATTTGGCACAGATATTAGCTCAGGGCTAATCTTCCTTAAGCAAGAAAAGAGGAGGACCTGCAGCAGATGTTAGCTTAGGGCGAATCTTCCTCAGCCAAAAAAAAAAAAAAAGAAGAAGAAGAAAATAAAAAGAAAAAGAAATGCAGTCCAGTTCAGTGTCAGCACTTCCATCTTTCATCCATTTCTCAGTTTCTGCTTATGGTACCTCCAAGACCAGGCTCAGGGAGAGGCATGAGAAGAAAAGGGGCAAAGATTCATTTATTTAACTGGTGCTGTTTGTAGATCTCATTTGGTTGTTGAACGCCTACACCCTGATGCTGGCTTTCTCATGGGGCATGCAGTAGATTCTTGAGTGGTCTTCATGGGGAAGATCTCACTAACTAGCCGTTCACCGTTCTGCAAACTTTTTCACTCCTCAGGTCTGCCTTCCAGCCGAGTACCTTCAGGGTTCCCTCACCGTGAGGGTCAGCCCTCTCAAACTGGATCCTTTCACGATGATTCCGTCTTGGCTACCTTTCTGCAGAGTCTGCTTGGTCCACCAGCAAACTTCTGTACCCTTATCCTAGCAAACGCTGGAAGTGTGGGCCATCCCTATTTCAACCATCTTTCTTTCTAAAGGCCATTGCTGTTTCCTCCACCTGCCTCCAGATGAGACTTAGAAAGGTCTCCATGCCTGTTAAAGTCCAGGGGATGCATTTCTTGTACTCTCAGTGCTCCACAACTCCTACTTGTCTTAAAGGGGGGTGGTAGGTATCTCCCTTTTCTCCCCAGTGGGGGACTAGGGGGAATCACCTTAAGGCTCTCTACTCCTGTGAACTACCTTCAAGGAAATTATCATTGTTTTTCTAGCTATCTAGGCTTCTCTTTTATAGGTGGAATTTAGATGAAGAGCTAGGAGTCAGAGGATTGACTTTACTGTCTCTTAGCAATTCCTGTGGAGATGGTCCTTGCCTCCCTAGAACCTGTAGGCACATTGAGGCAACAGGGAAAGTCCCACGTGACAACGCTGTTATGCCTGTTTGTCTTCCCTTGAGGACTGGGCTTGTAGCGTTTTCAACCTCATATTCCCGAGGTCCCGCACAGAGTGAAGCTGAGATGAATAAAAAAATGATTTTTAAAATTCTCTACTATCTTCTTAAAACATCAAAATTAATAGTAACGCTCACATCAGGCTTGTCTGAATTTAACATTTGAAACAGGAATGGTTTTAGCTTTAAGTAAACAATTATAAAAGTCAATTTCCAAAAGTATTGTCTAGGGCTTTCTCCAGTTGGAAGTAACAGAAGCCCATTGGATTCAATTTTAGCTGAAAAAGGAGTTTATTATAAAGATGAGTAGCCATCATGAAACCAAAAGGCAAAAACGTAGCTAGATTTCAGTAACACATTGGAACCCAAGAATACTCTAGAATGCTCTGGTAAAGTCCCCAAATTCCTTCCCATTCTGTTTCCCAGCTTTTTCTGTTTTGTAGTCCACATGGTTTAACAACCATTGCTAATGTCCTCTGGGTTGACAGGTTACTAGTTTCCCCATTCTTAATCTTGCTTGCTCTCAGTCTTAGATCCAAATTCCTGTTTGGATAAAATGCCCCAGTCTAATCAACCACGGCTGAGCCATTATGTAGATTATGGGTGAGGAGGACATTTCACAGATGTAGGGACAAATGACTGGACTTATAACCTAAGAGATAACTAACAGATATTTCAAAGGCTTAGCTCTTTATCTCAAGAAAAGTTTCATCTCAGGATTTTGGCAATTGACTTAGCTATTGAGATATTACTCACTCTATTACTCTGAAATGATTTATATTCTATTCAAAGATTTAGGGATCTCCTTGCTCCTTAATGGGGAAACTTCACTGTTACTATTTCACTGTTACTTACGCTATTAGTCTTGGTCCGTGGTTGCTGTTCTATTTGAAATCAGAGAAGAGAAATAACAACACAACATGTCTAAGTATAAATGAATCTTAAAATCAGATTTTGGACTTAACCAAACTCCAAATTTATTGTGCTTCTTTTCTGATTATAATTTGTTGGAGAGCTCAGCAGGAGTCTAATCAGAAATTATATTTGAACCAGAAAAAGCTATTTATTTTTTTCACTTGAGGATATATATAAAATAAACATGTGGCCATTTGGGCAAGGCTCTAATACCTTTTAAATTAAATTAGGGTCCATGACTTTTAAACACTAATGAACAGGTTTCTCCTTTGTTTTACCATGTTAATTTGCGTGGAACACTTTTATTTTACCTCCATCAGACTGTTTATTAACATTCCTCACGTTTTCCTCCAGCTTTCCTTCCTCCCCTGCTGCGCAGATATTCACAGAGCACATAATTCTAGTCTGGATCCCAGGGTCTTATAAACATCAGGAGTGAGGAGAGTTCAGAGAAGAGGGGAGCACTGGGAGAAGCAATAAAGAATACCACCGGGTAGTCGAAGGCAAGTATAGAGTTCTCTCTATTCCCCCCAGGATTCATTCCCATAATTAAAGTTTCATTTCTTCATTCTCAGGCTAACTCGGCAAATGGAGGATAATCTTAGAAGTTATCAGACGCTGGGTGGCTTTTACAGAAAAGGACAACCACAGGGCTACACAGTTCTAACAATAACCTTATTTATACCTATAAGTCATAAATAATATTTAAGTTTAACGAAGTAGCTGTGTATTTGTTTATTTCCATTGGTGCTGTCGACGAGATACAGTTTTGGACTGGGGCACACAACTGCTATACTCACAAGATGTAGAACACCCATAATCTGCTAAATCCACTCAATACACAACACACCCTCCAGGGTCTTCATGTTTCTGAGCTCTTGTCTGCATCATTCAGGACTAAAATAAATAGCCATGAAGCTGAACACTAATCCTCGTAATCATTTGGTAAACCTACCTGTTTGGAAAATAACGGTATAGCCAGTTATGTAACTGAATCTTTGCTTCCAAGTCAGAGGGCATTCCTCATAAGAGTGAGTTTAGAGCAGTGGAGACTGGCAAGGAGCTTGTTATTCGGAGACTCCGCTGTGACTTGATGCTATAATTTTTGTCTCCCTCTGCTCCCCAGTATTCCCAAGTGAGCAGCCTGAAGCTGACTGGAACACAAACTGTGGTTTTTCGTTCCAACACACTTTTGGTTTTTAATTTTAGGTGAGATCGAGCTGACCTGTTTATATTTATGGGGCATCTGTTGCTCTGAAAATCCTGGATAAGAAGGAATGAATCAGATTATGAGAAACAGGCCAAGATTAAAGTAATTTTCTCTTGCTTTTTTGGGGCCAAGAGAACAAAATCTCTCCCTAGTGAGAGGGGTAAGGATTTTCCCTAAAGAGAATAGGTGTTTCTCCTGTTAATAATCATGGGATAAAGGAAAGCTTGAGGGAGGAAATTTGACAGTCCTTGGAATGGGAAGGAGAGGGAATTCCTCTTCTCCCTGGTCTTGACCCAGAGCCTTAGGGAATCGTCAAGCAGTTACAGTGGAGGGGGTGAGGCTGGGAGCTAGCAGATATGCCAGCACCAGGACCCACAGCACAGCGGAGGTACTACAGGAATGCCACAAAGAAACTTGGTAGCAGAGAAATTTCTGATACATAGACCAGTGGGTAGAATCCGGTGGGTATATGTGTAAAACTGAAGATATTTGGGGTGTATTCAAATATGCATCATTATTTGGTATCATTAGCCAGACTATTTGCCTGATATGTGAGGATTCTCTTATCTCTATAAATAAATATTAAGATACTACTTTCCAAAATTTGGCAATATGTAAATAAAGAGGCTTAATGACATTCATAATTTTGACTCAGTAATTTCTCTCCCAGAGTCAATTAGAAGAAGATTTTTTTTAATGGAAGATGTTTCTGGACACACAAAAAACATTATTGTACTGTTATTTCTTTTGAAAGCAGAAATAGGTATTTGCTTCAAAACAATCCCAGGACTTGGAGAAGGAGAAATGAGCAGAGATATAAATGAAACAAGATTGGCTGTGTGTTGAAAATTGTTGAATCTAGTTGATGAATATGTGGATAGTCATCCTACCATCCCACTTTTTTTTTTCTGCTTTTGTAAATATTTACAATCTTCTTCAATAAAACAATTAAAAATAGAAATAAACAAATTTTCATTAAAAAAGATAGTATATTCCATAGTTTCTTTAATCTAGAAATAATGGATACTCACAATCCAAAACTTCAACTGGGCTATCCCCACTTTAGGTAACACCTTTGGTAAATTGTCATTTTGATTCAAGGTTAAATTCTGTACTTTATTCCACGCGCATCCTGCCCCTAAGAAGCTTACAATCTTTGAAATTATGTCAAAAACTATATGTATATATGTATGTAGACTAGAAGAGAACATTAAGAATGAAAAAGTTGTGTAGGGAAATTTCCTTTCAAATATTTTTATCCAATAGCTGTGATGTGGCCATTAAAATTATGGTTTCAAAGAATATTTGGTGGCTTGGAAGAATATGATAAGTGATAAAAAAAAAGCAGGATGCAATTTTATATATATAATGAGATTCCAATTTCTAAATGAATAGTACATATTCATAGAAAAAAAACACTGGAAAGAAACACAATAAGTTGTTAGTACTAGGTCTTGCTCGGTTGTGCAGTTAAGATAATATTTTATCTTCATATTTTTTCAGTTTGCATTTTTTTAATAATAATATATTATCCTCAACACAAAAAAGTTATTTCTAAAAATATTGCTCTAAAGACTCTGAGATATGTATTGTTAAGTGGAAAAAGTCGGAAAAATAAACACATGAGAGCAGATCTAGAAGAAGGCATTCTACAATTTAAAAAGTAATTGGATTAGGATGGCGAGATTATGGATCACTTCTTAATTTTTCAATTTCCTTTAACGTCATTACACTTCTTTCATAATGTAAAAGCCTAAATAAAAATAACTCTTTGATGCATCAAAATTCTAATAAAGCACTGAATTAAAAATTAAAACGATAAAAACTTAAAGCTAATTGGTAAACAAAATAAGCACCAAGAAAAATTATAGAATTCTTTCTCTACAATAGAAATGTATAGATAATATAACCAGAACCACATGACCTGGGCACAATATCACGTGAGTGAGGGGAAGATGCCAGATACTTAAAGATACCTGGAGGCCTAGTGGGGAGCATGAGCCAACACAAGCTTTGGGGCCAGCCTCCCTGGGCTTCACTTCTGAATCCACTGCTTACTGGCTGACAGACCTCAGTGAGTCACTGGATTTTCTGAGTGCTGGTTTTCTCACCTGGAAGGACGTTATAGTGGCAATTGCTATGCTCAAGGTTGTCGTAAGGAGTATGTGTCAGTGAATGCACGTGAAAGGGTTTTTAACCTGAAGCACATTTTTAAAATGCTAATGGTCTGCCACTAACTCCTACATAGTCACACAACTGATACATACTTTATATAGAAAGGTCTCCATCCTTCCAGATTTGCTCCCAAAACTATCCACCATATCAATTCTAGTACTATGTAAAGATGAATTTCAAACTCCATGGTGACTCTAGTATCCTAATTACTCCTGATTCATTATTTTCATAAACTTTAAATTGTACATGCAGAAAAGTTCAATAAAACTTCACAAGGTGAACACACTCATGTGACCACCATCCAGATCAAAAAACAGGACATATCAGCACCCTAGGAGCCACCCTCATGCTCCTTCTCAGTCACTCCTCTCTCTCCTCCCCAAAAGTAACCACTATTCTGACCTTTAACACCAGAGATTAGTTTCTCCTTTCTATAATGGAATCACTTTGCTCAGCTTCACGTTTGTAAGATCCATTCCTGTTGTGTGTGGCAGTAGTTTGTTCACTTCCATTGCTGTATAGTATTCCATTATATGGACACACCACAATTTATGTACCTGTCCTCCTATGGGTGGACATTTGTGGCCACATGCAGTGCTGCTATAAACATTCTTGCACCTTTCTTTTGGTGGACAAAGGCACTCAGTTATCTTGGGCATATACCAATGAGTGAGATTGCTGGGTTCTAGAATACACGTAAACTCATCTTTAGTTGATACTGCCAAATAGCTTTCCAAAGAGGTTCCTATCTCAGTTTTTAAAAAATTCTCCCCTACCTCCAGCCCTTGGCTACTAGGATTCTACTCTCTGTCTCTATGAATTTGACAACTCTAGATACCTCATATAAGTGGAATCATGCACTATTTGTCCTTTTACGACTGGTTTATTTCACTTGGCAGAATGTCCTCAAGGTTCAACCATGTGGTAGCATATGTCAGAATTTCCCTCCTTTTTAAGGCTGGATAATATTCCACTGAATGTATATACTATGTTTCCTTTATCTGTTCATCAGTCAAAGGATACTTGGGTGGTTTCTACCTTTTGGCTGTTGTGAATAATTCTGCTGTGAACATAGGTGTACAGATATCTATTTTAGTCTCTGCTCTAAATTCTTTTGGGTATATATCCAGAAGTAGAACTGCTGGATCATAAAGTAGTTCTATGTTTAATTTTTTGAGGAACCACCATACTGTTTTCCATTGTGGCTGTACCATCCTATTTCATTTTAACAATTCTTCTATTCTGAACCAAACTCAGGTCTTCCATCTCAACATCTTATCAATGTCTTGGTGACAATCCAGCCTTTGTACGTTCTGGCCCTGGTTATCTGTGCAGTGTGACTGAGGCAGGGAACAAGGCTTGAACACAGAGGAAACCTAGTTTCTATTTCTAGTTCTGCCACCAGCTCACACAACTATTAAATAAGAAACAAGAACCCTCACAGGCATCCTGAAGTTTAATTAGAAAACACAGGAACTTAGAGTGATAAGACAAGCAAACTTTTTTAACACAGTAGAGTTTGAACATCAAATGCATGTTTTCACCCTCGAAGGAATCACTCCAGCTCGACTGAGTCAGATGACATTGTTATTGCACGGAATCTGTTTTATACCTCTTCTTTTGTAATCATCTCCAGAATCTAAATTTAATTTTTGCTCGTCCGTTACTCCCTAAGGACACAGAGATTCAAAGAACTGAGGACTGAAAGTCAAAGAAAAAGCAGGATTCTTTCCCTCTTGGAGAAATAGAATGTGACAGCTACTGCTTTTATCCTTTTTCTGTCCAGCACTGGTTCCTTCATTCCCCCATTCCCTTTCTGACCAACAGGGTGTGGCATCCATGTGGTGTAGAGTTCAGATCTCCTGTAAAGAACTTGCTGGGAGGTGGGGGCATGGGTGACTGACAGGTTCCAGCAGCTGCACCTTGGGATCCATCATGGTGTTCACACCGAGACCATGCTTCCCTGCGGCTACTCCCAGCCATTGACCCAGCACCATAGGGGTCTAGATTTGGGACATTCCTGCCTGATGCAGTACTTCTCCAACGGGCAATCTTTTCTTAGAGACTTTCTATTAGCTTGGTGGAGACTTCCTTAGAACTGCGCTGTGGCCTAAGGCTCTTCCTACTTAGTCCTTCCTTCCTTCTTTCCTTTCATAAGCATCAGGCCTATGTCACAGTCTGAAGGTTCTCTCTGCCTACTCCTGCTCCCTTCCAGTTTATCCTTTACAAGCATTTCCCCCAATAAATCTCTTGGAAATCTAATCCGTTCTTGGCATCTGCTCCTAAGAGGAGGAACTGATTCACAGTGGCAAGTGCAGGAACAGGGGCAACCAATTATCATCATTCACAACAATGGCCTTAGAGATTGGTCAAAGGGGTGAACCTATGGTCCCCATGAGACCAATCAGAATGCCTTCCTGGGGATTAGTCAACCTCAAACAGGTTGGAGCAGGGGATTCTGAGGCAGTAAGGAAATAAACTCACACTTGCCTGAGGTCATGTTTCCCAGCAGAGGAATCCTATCTGCAGCTGGAAAGAATGAGGCCAAGTGTTAGAGAGAAACAGGAAGGAGAGAAAGGTTTGGAAGTGGAGTGTTAGGGCCTGAGGAGATCTGGATTCTGAAATCTGGAGACCAGCATCACCCATCATATTTGATCATATGAGTTAGTGAGGTTCTATCTGAAGTGGGTTTTGATCCCTTGTAACCTAGGAGTCCTAATTATGTTAGTCTCTTGGTTAACAGCTTTCCACTGCTTCCAGGGACTCCAGGATAAAGCCTAAAATCCTTATATTTCAACATTTTATTTTGAAAAATTTCCAAACCTACTGAAACTTTGCAAGAATAGTAAAATGAATGCTCATATACCATGCACCTAGATTCACCGATTGTTAACATTCTGCTACATTGGTCTTACCTCTTTCTCTTTCTTTCTCTATTTACATACAAATAGTCTTTGATGAGTCAATTGAGAATTGAATTAGTCACAAACATCATAATACTTCACCCCTAAATACCCTTAGAACAAAGACAGTCTCCTACATAACCACAACACACTGATCACATTCGGAAAATTTAACATCGATACAACATTATCTAAAGCACGGTCTGTATTCAGATTTCCCTAATTGTCCCAGTAATGTCATTTACTGTTATTGTTAGTGGTGGTGGTTTTTTTTTTTTGATACAAGATCCAATCAAGGATTATGTAATGCTTTTAGTTGTCATGTCTCTAGTCTCCTGTAATTCAGAACAGTTCCCTAGCCTTTTTCTGTCTCAATACCTTGACATTTTTTAAGAGTCCAGGCAGATTGTTTGGCAGAATGTACCTTAAATTGGATTTGTCTGGCTGTCTTCTCACGATTAGATTCAGGTTAAACTTTTTCAGGAGTGAACAGAGGTGATGCGATGCCCTCAACGCATTTGCAAGGCTGTTTACAGGCTGGCCTGCCCACCTTTCTGGCCTTGTCACTTACTGCTCTCTCTCCATGATCTTTGAAGTCCCAGCCCAAAGGAACTTTGTGCTTCCTCCAGCCTGCCTCTCTTCTCCAGCTTTCACACACACTACTGCCTCTGCCTGACACTCTTCCCCTCCCCTGCCCTTCGTTCACCTCAGTTACTGACACACAGATTTCTGGCCTCATCTTAAATATCCACTAGGCTCTCCTCGACCCCTTGGAGTGGGCCAGTTCACCCATGTACTAGACCACTGGTCTTTGAAGACCCCTGCAATCTCGAGGCCATTTCCTAGGGTTCATCAGGTCAAAATGATTTTCCTGATACTACTAAGATATTATTTACCTTTTTCACTCTATCAGCATTTGCACTAATGGTACAAAAGCAAAGGTGGGCAAAACTGCTGGTGCCTTAGGACAATTCAAGGCAGTGGCAACAAACTGCAGCGTTAGTCATTGGATTCTTCACCCACTGGCTCATAGGAAAAAAAAAGCTAGTTTTACCTAATGTCCTTGATTAGGCAGTGAAAATGATTAATTTTATTAAATCCTGACCCTTGAGTACATCTATTTAATATTCTGCACGACAAAATGGGAGGTGTGCATAAGCACTTCTGCTGTGCACTGGAGGACGATGGTCACCTCTAGGCAAAGCGCTGGTGTGAGGCTGGGGTTGGGAGCTGAGCTAGATGCGTTTTCCAGGGAACACCATTTTTACTTGAAAGAACAACAGCAGTTAAATCATGGTTATACTAGACCTAAGTATTTGGCAGACATTTTCTCAAAAATGAACAAAGTGGGTCTGTCACTTCAAGAAAAACAACTCATGGTGAGTGTTGGAAATAGTGAAATTCGAGCATTCAAATAAAAATGAGAATTTTAGGAAATTGTATTTATCATTACAGTTTTGACAGCTTCCCAAGGCTTAAAGACTTTTCTGGTGTGATCAATGCCGATGTTAATGAACACAATTTTTACAAACTGTATAAGGAAATGTGTCGACATTTGAAAGAGTGGTATAACTCAGTGAATCAATGTCTTCCAAATAAACAAAGCATGTTGTTACAAATCATATGTAGGATCCATGGAAAGTGAAAGATGGACTAAGGAGTTTTAATGTAATTTTAACATATGAAAAGCTTATTTCATATATTTACCATTGGAGAGAGATTCCAAGATGGCGCCGTGAGTAGTCCTCTTTGTCTCTCGCCCTTCGAGTCTACAATTATTTGGACACTTATCGCTTGACAAAGGATATCCAGACAGCATCTCAGGACGTCTGAGACACCCACGCGACTATACATCGGAAGGCGGACGGACTTTCCTCCGGGAGGATGTGGAAATAGGTGAAAACTCTCCGACCCCGACGGGCAGCCTAGTACCCGCAAGCGGCTTTCTTCCAACGGACGCCCCCAGAGGATCCACACACATCTAGGGCAGGAGCGAGAACACAACAGAGGAGCGACGGTGGAAACAGGTGACCAGAACCCTACTTAAACCCCCCGCAATTACTCCTAAACGCAGAGGGAAACTTTGGAGTTGCACACCTGAGCCCGCGGGGAGAGTCTCTCCCCGCCATTGGCGGGGAGACACAGCCTGGTGCTCGGGGCGCCCGGAGGGTCCCAGAGAGAGACACGGAGGGCACAGAGGTCTCCCAGCTGCCGTTGCCCGCCCCGGGGGACTAGGGATTGCCGGAGATCTCGGAGAGGACCGGGGCGGGGGAACTTTCAAAGGCGGGTCCGGCGACCCGGTGGGGAAGCGCCGGAGCTCCGCCAGGCAGCAGACAAAACTCTCTGTCTACCGGTAGCAGAGGGGCCACGCTGAGCACTCAGGGCTCCCGGCAGAGGCCCGGAGAGAAGCCCAGAGGGCGGGGCGACCCCCAGCTGCCGTTGCCCGCCCCGGGGGACTAGGGATTGCCGGAGATCTCGGAGAGGACCGGGGCGGGGGAACTTTCAAAGGCGGGTCCGGCGACCCGGAGGGGAAGCGCCGGAGCTCCGCCAGGCAGCAGACAAAACTCTCTGTCTGCCGGTAGCAGAGGGGCCACGCTGAGCACTCAGGGCTCCCGGCAGAGGCCCGGAGAGAAGCCCAGAGGGCGGGGCGACCCCCAGCTGCCGTTGCCCGCCCCGTGGGACTAGGGATTGCCGGAGATCTCGGAGAGGACCGGGGCGGGGGAACTTTCAAAGGCGGGTCCGGCGACCCGGTGGGGAAGCGCCGGAGCTCCGCCAGGCAGCAGTCAAAACTTTCTGTCTGCCGGTAGCAGAGGGGCCACGCTGAGCACTCAGGGCTCCCGGCAGAGGCCCGGAGAGAAGCCCAGAGGGCGGGGCGACCCCCAGCTGCCGTTGCCCGCCCCGTGGGACTAGGGATTGCCAGAGATCTCGGAGAGGACCGGGGCGGGGGAACTTTCAAAGGCGGGTCCGGCGACCCGGAGGGGAAGCGCCAGAGCTCCGCCAGGCAGCAGACAAAACTCTCTGTCTGCCGGTAGCAGAGGGGCCACGCTGAGCATTCAGAGCTCCCGGCAGAGGCCCGGAGAGAAGCCCAGAGGACGGGGCGACCCCCAGCTGCCGTTGCCCACCCGGTGAGGCTAGGGATTGCCGGAGATCTCGGAGAGGACTGGGGCTGGAGAGAGTTCCAGAGACCCAGCTTAGTAGCCTAGGGGGAAACCCTACAGGCTCACAGAAGCCTTAGGGAAAGCCTCTGCACAGCACCAGTAGAAGGCACCCAGCCGCCAGCCACAAGGCTGGAAGACCCCAGGGCAAAAGCAGCATAGCTAGGTGTACTAACCACAGACTGTAGAAGATGCCAATAGCTCTCCTGCGACCCATAGAGGACAAGTGAGATTTGGTGGGTGCCGACAGCAACGGAGCGACAAATATAAGTGATCCCACCCCTGGCCGCTGGAAAAGCCCATAACACCGTTGCAGACCCCAAGGAGAGAGCGCATCTAGGTGGGCAACAACAGTAGGCACCTGCAGCCTGAAGCCCCCCGTGACGGCCCCCACGGCAGAGGAGGGAATCCAAAGGGCCACTGTGGCTACGAAGAGGGGCCCAGGCCCAGTTAGCAACTACGGACAGGGTTCCTGGTTGGTGAAGTATAAACAGCTGCTCCCCCCACCGCAGCAGCTGAAACAAGTGAAAGGAGCAACTAAACTCTATCTCCATGCGGAGGCACAAATCAACATCATCAAGCAATATGAAAAAATACATTAAATCTCCAGAACAGAAAGAAAGTAACAAATACACAGAAAACAATCCCAAAGAAAATGAGATATATAACCTAAATGATGATGACTTCAAAACAGCCATCATTAAAATACTCACTGAGTTAAGAGAGAATTCTGACCGACAACTCAACGAGTTCAGGAGCTATGTCACAAAAGAGTTTGATACGATAAAGAAGAACCAAACAGAAATATTGGAAATGAAGAACACAATAGAGGAGATTAAGAAAAATCTAGATGCTCTGAACAGTAGGGCCGATAATATGGAGGAAAGAATTAGCAATTTGGAAGATGGCAATATAGAATTGTTGCAGGCAGAGGAGGAGAGAGAAGCAAGACTTAAAAGAAATGAAGAAACTCTCCGAGAATTATCAGACACAATTAGGAGATGCAACGTAAGGATTATAGGTATACCAGAGGGAGAAGAGAAGGAGAAAGGGGCAGAAAACCTATTCAAAGAAATAATGGCTGAGAACTTCCCAAATCTGGTGAGGGAGATGGATCTTCAGGTGACAGAAGCCAATAGATCTCCAAACTTTATCAATGCAAGAAGACCAACTCCACGGCATATAGTAGTGAAGCTAGCAAAAGTCAACGACAAGGAGAAAATATTAAGGACAGCCAGGCAAAAGAAACTAACCTACAAAGGAACCCCCATCAGGCTATCAGCAGATTTCTCAGCAGAAACTTTACAGGCTAGAAGAGAGTGGAATGATGTATTCAAAAATCTGAAGGACAAAAACCTACAGCCGAGAATTCTCTACCCAGCGAAAATATCCTTCAAATACGATGGAGAAATAAAAACTTTCCCAGATAAACAAAAATTAAGGGAGTTCATTGCCACAAAACCTCCTCTTCAGGAAATCCTCAGGAAAACCCTCATTCCTGAAAAATCCAAAACAGGAAAGGGGCTACAAAACCAAGAGCAGAGGAGATAAGTAGAAGGACAACAACAGAGAGTAGCAGCTCTACATCAGAACAGATTAAACCATGGGACGAGAAACAAAGGAAACTGAAGAAAACCGGAAAACAAGACACAAAATGGTAGTGGTAGGCCCCCACGTCTCAATAATCACTCTAAATGTAAATGGATTGAACTCCCCAATCAAAAGACACAGAGTGGCAGGATGGATCAAAGAACAAAATCCAACAATATGCTGCCTCCAGGAAACACACCTCAGCCCCAAAGACAAACACAGACTCAGAGTGAAGGGATGGAGAACAATACTCCAAGCTAATAATGAACAAAAGAAAGCAGGTGTTGCTATACTAATATCAGACAAGGTAGATTTCAAAGCAAAACAGATAAAGAAAGACAAAGAGGGACAGTATATAATGATAAAAGGGACTCTCCACCAAGAAGACATAACACTTATAAATATATACGCACCCAACACAGGAGCACCAAAATTTGTAAAGCAACTCTTAATAGAACTAAAAGAAGACATCAACAACAATACAATAATAGTAGGGGACCTCAACACACCATTAACACCAATGGACAGAACATCCAGACAGAAAATCAACAAGGAAATAATAGAATTAAATGAAAAATTAGACCAGATGGACTTAATAGATATATATAGAACACTTCATCCAAAAACAGCAGGTTACACATTCTTCTCAAGTGCACATGGAACATTCTCAAGGATTGACCATATTTTGGGAACCAAAGCAAACATCAATAAATACAAGAGAGTTGAAATAATATCAAGCATCTTTTCTGATCATAACGCTATTAAACTAGAAATCAACTACAAGAAAAAAGCAGAGAAAGGTGCAAAAATGTGGAGACTAAACAACACGCTTCTCAACAAACAATGGATCATTGAAGAAATTAAAGAAGAAATCAAATATTATCTGGAGACAAATGAAAATGAGAACACGACATACCAAATCATCTGGGATGCAGCAAAAGCAGTCCTAAGAGGGAAATTCATCGCAATACAGGCTCACCTCACTAAACAAGAAAAAGCTCACGTAAGCAACCTCAAACGACACCTAACAGAACTAGAAAAAGAAGAACAAACAAGGCCCAGAGTCAGTAGAAGGAGGGAAATAATAAAAATAAGAGCAGAAATAAACGATATTGAAACAAAAAAGACAATAGAAAGGATCAATGAAACATATATTTACCATTGATATGGTTTCAGATTCCACATTGTAGCTAACTTTAAAGAAATTAGCACTTGTTGATTTTTGGTATAGTAACAAAGAAGAATTTCCGCAATTATCTGAAAAAGCATTTAAGATACTCCTCTGTTTTCCAATTATATATCTTAGTGAGGCAAGATTTTCTTACATACTTCAACCAAAATGACAAATTGCAACAGATTAAAGACAAAAGCAGAGATGAGAACCCAGCTGCCTTTTATTAGGTCACACATTAAAGAGATTAGCAAAATTATAAAACAATGCTACTCTTATTTTTTGTTTTGGAAAATATAGTTGTCTTTTCAGTTATACATTATTTATGTTTACATGTAATATGTTCATCATGTTATTTTTGAATGAATGAATAAATATTTTTACAATTTCCTAGTTTTAATTTCTAGTACAATAAAGATTGGCAGCTATAACTCACATAATCAAAAGCCCTTCGGGTCCTCAATAACGTTCAGAGTGTTACAGAATCCTGAGACCGAAGTGTGAGAAGCGTTACGGCAGAATTGAAGCTCTGTGCGGGCAGGGGGGACGTCTGTCTTGATCACGGCTGTATTTCACGTGGGAGATATTTGAAACATGGCTGGCAATATTTGTTGAAAAAGTGATTGACTGAATGACTGTCTGAATGAATGAATAACATTCAAAATGGGCCTTCCATGGCATTCTAGACAGAGGAAACAGTCTGATAAAAAGACCAGAATCAAGAAAGTAAGGATTTTAGGAGAATAGTGAGAAATTAAGTCTGTAGAGCAGACTAGCACAGTGGATAAGAATTTAGACTTTGGACACAAACAATCCTGAGTTCAAATCCTGTTTCCAACCTTTACTAGCTAAGGTAAATCAACCATTCTGAACATCAGCTTATTAACTGTGTATACTAGTGCAAGTTACTACTTCTCTATGCCTCTATTTCTTTATCTGTAAAATGAAGCTACCTCAAACGTTTGTGTTGACAGTAGTAAAGTGCCTAGAGTTGCATTGCCCAACATGGCAGCCACTAACCACATGAGCACTTGGTAAGTGGCTAGTGCAACTGAGAAACTAAATTTTTAATTTTATTTAATTTTAATTGATTGAAAGTGAAGTTAAAAGTTTAAAATTGAATCAGTTTTGTCAATAGGGATGAGCATAGAAAAAAATGATTATTTGGTACTTGATTCAGGTATTGGAAATCTTTTAAGCATGTTTGGAACAACTTGGGTATGTGAATCTACTTTTTTCACTGTACTTTTTACAATATTTAAATATAGATCAAGTATTTCCAATAAAAATTTAGTGTCCAAATTGAGACGTGCTGTAGGTGTAAAATACACAATGGATTTCAAAGATTTAATACACACTAAAAAAGAATATGATATATATCATTAAAAAGTTTTTATATTGATTAAATGCTCATTGATAAAATACTTTATTAAAATCAATTTCACCTAGTTTTTACTTTTTTAGTGTGGCAATTAGAAAATTAAAATGACAAATATGGCTCATATTTCTATTGGACGGTGGCTTAGCACATTGTAACTGCTGTACAAAGTGTTAGTGACCCCTGTTTTATTATTATTTATACTATAGAGATAACATTTATCTTACAAAGTCATATAAGGACAAAATGAGAGATTATATTAAGCTCTTAGCACAGTGTGGGGCACATAATAAGGGCTCAGTAAATGGTACCTATCATCAGTAAGTAGAGAGGGCATCGTGTGTTCTGGGATGATAGAACTGCAAAGCTAGGTGGGGGCTGCATGTTGTATAAAGTTCTGAAAATCTAGCTGACATGTTGGAGCTTAATTCTCTATGCAACCGAGAGGCACTGAAGCGCATGATCCGAGGTGTGGCAGAAAGATAAGTCTGACAGCATGTATCCTCCAAGGGCGGGTGTGAGTTTTGGAAACAGTTCTAAGTCATTCAGAACGAAGTCTGCTGAGTAGGTTGGGTGATCAAGCTGGGAAATGCTGTCTGGGGTCACAAACCAAGTCGCAGCTTGAGTGATGAGTCTGGTTTCATGGGAAGCTCGTAATCCAGCTTTGTGGGCAATTCCGAAAGAGAAGTTTCACAGGCATTTTTGAAAAGTGACAGACGGCATCACTGGCTTAAGCAGATCTCCTTCCGCTGTGACTATTCCAAGATGTGTACATTTTTGTGTGTTTATACAATCAAGCAAATAAATGGTCTCATTAGATTTTCATTTCTTTGTATACTCCAGATAAAGGGCTGCTTTGTTACAGCTTTTATAAAAACATTTCCTGATCTCCAACACCTGCTCAGTCCTGCAAGTTCCTCTTTTGTATAAATAAGCTCATCCCTCCCTAGGAAATACCCAGCTACTGAAATAAAATCCATATCCTTTCCTCAGTACGGCCCTAAATCCAGGCAAAAGAGGCCCTGTCCTAGGCCCCACACCTTTGAGGGTTCTGGGATGGCCCCTTTCTGTTGCACTCCTCTCCTTTGTTCTCTAAAGCTGCATAAAAAAAATCACTGCAAAACTTAGCGGGTTAAGATGGCAATGACCATTTATGTCTTTCATGGTTTCTGTGGGTTGTGAATCCGGCAGTAGTTTAGCCGAGTGGTTCTGGTTAGGGGTCCCTCGTGAGGTCATAGTCAGATGTTAGGTGTGACTACAGTCATCTGAAGGCTTCACTTGGTCTGGAGGACAGACTTCCAAGGTGGTTCGCTCACAGAGCTGGTAAGTTGGTTTTGGCTGCTGTCAGAAGTCCTTAGGCCCTCTCCACGTGGGAAGCTTCCTCACAAGATGGTGGCTGGGTTCTGAGAGACTGAATAAACAAATGGTCAATGGCTAGACCATAAATGAAAATAGAACTCTGACCCGCAAATTACAACAACCAGCCCAGGAAGCCAACCGCAACCTCTGCATCAAAATGGCCCCCCAAAAGCCCAAAATGGCCAGGACCTGATCAATAACTGACAGCTTCTCTAATTTTTGCCCCGACTTCCAACTTAGGACCAACAAGAGAAAGCCAAATATGTTCCCCTAACCAATCACATAGGATGCCCCACTTCTGGTTTTCCACCCACAGCTTCCCCATGCCACCCACTTCCAATCAGGGCACACCTGAAGCCTTCATTTTCTCCACTTTATAGCTTTCCCACTCCTCTCCCTGTCTTTAGAGCTCTGCAAAACCCAAGTGATGGTGGCTGACTCCCTTACTACAGCAAGCTCTGGATTAAATAGCCTTTCCTTGTTCTCATCTGGGGGGCCTTCACTTATTTCTACAGTTTCAAAAGCAAAACTGTTGAGAGAAAGTATATATGTGTGTCTGTGTATGTGTCTCTGTGTGTGTATGAGAGAGAGAGAGGCAGAAGCTAAAAGCTATGTCCTTTTATGACTTAGCTTTGGAAGTCCATATTATCATTTTCACCATACTTGCTTGGTCCAGGCAGTCACAATTCCCTGCCGAGTGGAAACACAGACCC
Organism: Equus caballus; assembly: GCF_041296265.1. Classification (NCBI taxonomy): domain Eukaryota; kingdom Metazoa; phylum Chordata; class Mammalia; order Perissodactyla; family Equidae; genus Equus; species Equus caballus. The sequence goes on along the minus strand of NC_091699.1, from coordinate 80,039,720 downwards.
TACCTCTTGGTAGAAAGGTGTGTCAAACACATTGTAAGAAGAGCATGTGGGATGGGATAAATATGTGGATGTAGGTTTGGCCGTATTTGGAAAATACAACCTGCTACATATCCACAGGACAAGGAGTCTGTGGGGGTCAGAGGACATGTTTGCACAGAGCCTGCTCCCCAACTTCTAGATCTGCACTGACTGAACAATCTGGTAGCTGCTAGCCACATGTGGCTATTTAAATTAATTAAGATTAAATAAAATTTAAAATTTAGTTCCTTAGTCACACTAATTACACATATGGCTAGTGGCTACCATATTGGACAGTCCAAATACAGAACATTTCCATCATTGCTTTGGAAAGCACTGATCTAGGTCGAGTTCTAGGACCTTGAAAATCCCCATCCAAAAGGTCCCAAGCCCATTTCCCAGGCTACAGGCTTTTTCTCTGGGTTAATTTTTCCAAGAGTAGACCATGTTGCTGAGATGAGCCCCTCAAAGACTGATGGGTGGCCAAAATAGGACTTTGGGCAGGCTACATGGATAGAGCTTGGATGTCCAGGCTGAGATATCCACAAGCTTGTTGTTATAGACCGAATTGTGTCCCCTCCAAAATCCTCTGTTGAAGCCCTAACCCCCACTGTGACTACATTTGGAGACAGGACCTTCAGGAGGTAGTAGAGATTAAGTAAGGTCAAAAGGGTGGGGTCTAAATCCAACAGGGCGGGTGTCCTTAGAAGAGGAGGAAAAGGCAGGAGAGCTCCCTCTCTACGTTCCACAGAGGATAGGCCACGTGAGGATGCAGCAAGAAGGCAGCCAACTGAAAGCCAGGAAACTTTCACCAAGAGTGCAATCAGCCAGCACCTTGATCGGGGACTTTTAACCTCCAGAACTGTCAGAAATAAATTTCTGTTATTTAAACCACCCAGCCTGTGGTATTTTGTTATGGCAGCATAAGAAGACTAATACACTTGTGTACAGGTCCCTCACAGAACAGGCTAGAACTAGGGATGGGAGAGGAGGGTAGATGGGCCATAGACTGGGGGACTGTTCTCCACTGCCATCTCATCCCAGCATGGAAATTCAAGAAATCTGAAAATTAGAAACTCAAATCTGGCCTTCCTGGCCGTTATGAAGGCATATACGTCAATGTAGAAGGATATAATTTTTATTTAACAGTTGCTTAGCTTGATTTATAACTTTTAAATATGTAGATACATGGGATGTAGGCCTCAGTTCGTGCTCTTGCTTTGGACCCCACAAATGTTAGAGGTGCACAAGAGCTCACCCAGTTTCTTACCCTAGGAAGGAGGAATACATATGGGTATGCTATGTTGCACTACTATTAGTCTAGTGAAAACACTGAGTTCCAAAAAGAAGGGTGCTATACGTTAGGCCCAATGTAGAGGCACAAATTGGCTAGAGGAACTTGCTCGACCTCAGTGCGTAGTTCATAGACAGAGCATTTTGTAAGACCAGGAATCTAAGGTAGATATCAACCGCATGTAAGAACATTTTAAAGGGGCTGCTGAAGTTCCCTGGAAAGAACAGCCTGTATGGAATAAGGTTATTGTAGTCGTCACTGTTGGTGCCCACCCAGATCCCTTTTACTGGGCTGGAGCACCCATCTCTCAGCTGGTTTGAGTGTTGGCTGTTAATGGTTCAAAGCTTGCCCCCTTCTCTGAAGAATTATCCTCAGCTGACAGGAGCCAATTCACCCAGGAGGTTACCAGTGGACTGACTAAGGCCACTGCCCTCCCCTCAAGATGGGCCATCTGTGAGGTGTTATTTGTGGTCCACAGATCTTATGGATCAGGCCTAGGTTAGACTTTACCTGAGACCACATCTTTGCTTGGCTTCTTCCCCGCGCCCTGTCCTGATTCACTCCATCCCGTACAGTTTTCTCCTGAGAGCACTGTCAGTAAATTCTGGGCACCTGCATACCCATCTCAGGCTCTGCTTCTAGGAAAATTGACCTAAAACCATTGAATTTGATAAGGAGCAAGTTCTGAAAACTAATTTCTTTCACATCTGCCTCTGCAAACCCACTTTGCTGACTGCAAACTCTCATCTAATGTAAAACTTCTCCTCCATTAGGTCTAAGGCAGGCTTGAAACCCTGCAGTGTGGAAGGAAAAGGGCATAGGGGCAGCTTCAACCTTATTTCCCCATGTTGTTTATCTATTCTTCCTATCCCCACCCACAATTCGGCTTTGGGCTTCCCTAGGGAGTGAGATGAAGGTAGGAAAGCAGCACAAATGGTGTTTCTTGACTGGTACAATTGTAATCTGGCACTGACGCCCCCTGGAGGGCTGGATGTCCAAATGCTAACTCTTTTTTTCCCCTGGAACATCTTTCGCGTTTGCTAGAGATACTCTCTTCCTCCTTCCAACACATACACACACACAAGGGCGTCAACTGCAATTCCCTGGTGTGATGATGCTCCTTCCTGCTGGCCATTTATGACTCCCCCTGCCACCCTCAGCCTCTGCGTGTAGCAGTATCCTTCCAGCCTCTTTCCACCCAGATCGCTTCACCCCAGAAAGGCTGTTCTTTTGCTCTCTTGGGAAGTGTCCTTTTCAAGACAGCTCATGGCAGGATCCCTTCCAAGGGATCTATATCTTTGCAAGCTCCCTCCCCCCAAAAAGTGACTTCCTTTCTTCCCTATGCTGCTCTCTTTTTCTGCTCTGCTCTCGTTAGCTACAGCCTCTCACCTATAGACTTTTCCAGGTGTGTGTCAGGGACCTTCCCTCACATTTCTAAAATCTGAGAGAGCAGGCCAAGCTGTCGGGGTAGGTTCCTTGACACATTTTTCTCACTTGACTGAAAGTCATAGAGAAGTACCTCCGTTCCCTGGAAAGCAGAAACTCCACAGTTCAACAACTCTCTCTGAAGAAACACTCCCCTCCGTGTAATCTTCAACCTCCCTGACTCTGGCCACCCCTTTTGCAACATAGATGGTCTGGTTGGTTTAGTGATTCACATTGGAAGGTGGGAGTACATGATCCCTACTGTTTTCAGCACTGAGGTGTCAGCAAAACAAACCTCTGAGATTTTTAACATCCCATTATATATGATAATAGCAAAGTTTATGTCATGCCCACTGTGTGTCAATGACTATTCCAAATCCTTTTCCTGCATTAAATCACCTAATGCTACAATGTTCCATAGGTAGGTACAATTTTTATCTACATTTTACAGATGTGGAAACCGAGGCAGAGAGGGGTCAAGATGCCCAGGGAGTAAGTGTTGAGCCCTCGGTTGGAACAGACCCAGTCAAGGTCTGGGCCCCAACATACATATTCTAAGTCACCTAAAGAGACTGCCTCCATTCAGAATTCAGCTTGAATTCCTCACACTCTACTCTGAGTGTGTTAGTCACACCAAGGGTGATTTTTCTTTCAAGTGACCCCTGGAACAGCCAACCCTCATCCACTGAAATGTTCCTTGAAACATTCTACTATTTTTCCACCTGGTATATCTTTAAACAAAAATACTTGTCAGCAGCTGGCACCTGAAGAAAGTCACTACCAATTTTCCATAAGTTTAAGAAAATATTTTGGGCTGTCCTGTGAAAAGTCTCTTTTTCCAGATCAGCAAGTTCTCCAGCTGACGAATGTTCCCAAACCCATATGGCTGCTGATGGTGAGAACCCAGATTCCTGACTACACAGAAAGTGGCCCTTCTGCCTCTGTGACTTTGGGTTGAAGAGCGAGCCATGCCCTTGGCCGGGGCAGCTGAGAGCCCTTCTACATCATGGAAGGACACTTTCGGCACTCCCTCTTTGTTCAGTCACTTTTGTCCCTCGTCCCCTGACCTTGAGGACTTTTGTGGAGTTATTACAACGTGAGCCAATGTTGTGAATGCTGCAGAAGTTACCAACACTTCCAGACAAGGTGGTAGGCTTAACAGATGTGTAAACCAATCCGACCCCAAATTCTGCTCCAAATATACAGAAAGGTTGGAATATGAATATATATTTATATAAATATATATTTTATATACTACATATTTCATATTTATATGTAATATTTTATTTTTATTTATAAATATATTGTATATAGAGAGATAGATAGATATAGATATGTGTTGGACAGAAAGAAACAAAGACCACCAAACAGGGTCTGACATACAGCTGGATATGTTGCTTACCTGGAAGGGAGGACGACATCGCCTCATTCAGGTGTGAGGTCAGCAGGTCTCTCCAAGCAGAAAATGAAAGAACTTCATTATGTGAATAGAATGTGCACCAATAAGGCAAGATGCTGAGCTCAGTTCTCCAGTTGGCTCATGAGGCAGAGTGTAACTTCTTTCTTTTCCTGTTTCTGATATAGGGAAGTTGGTTTCAAACAGGTCCAAAATTGGTTGCCTAAGCTTCCTGTGGGCCTGGGGTCGTTGAACAAATGACATGAATGCTCAAAGCTTAACAAGGTTTCTCTTTAATACTCATGCAAACAAGAAAGGGAAATTCCCAGGAGCCGGAAAGAAGGAGAATTTAGATAGCGCAGTAGGTGGGAGTCAAAGCCATGAAGCCCTCAGGATGTGAGTCTTAGATACATTAAGGGCAGAGGTTTTAAAGCCTGGACAGAAAGGAGAGTCCAATGCAGTCAGCCAGAATGGGTCCCTGCACAAGGCCAGGAGTCAGAAAACCCTCCCCATCTGTGGTCTGGGATTGACAAGCTGCATCTGGAAGCAAGCTTCCCGCCCCAGCCCTGGGTAGAAACAGCACTAGTGAAAAATGGAACCTTAGGACTGAGCAAGGTTGTTCAGGACCTACCTGGTGAACCCTTTGGGCCTGGCAGAACCAGCCCCATGGGTCTCCAAACCCAGGGCACACCAGGCATTCCCAAGGAAGATGAGCTCTCTGAAGTCGATCAAATTGCTACATACTATGTTTAGTGGCTCTCATGAGGTGGGGCAGTAGGGAAGGAGGGCTTCAAATACGCAGTGTGAGAGGCCCTCTAGAGCTCATATATTTCGTTTATTAATCACCACTGTGTGCCAGTCACTGTGTCAGGTTCTCTACCATTTGTTATCTTGAACCTTCCCAACAACCACATTCTACAGCAGATCCTTGACCTGGTCAGGCACTATTTTCAGAAAGCTAGACAAAATCCCACTCTTATCACGTGCCTAAAAATCTACCATCTAAGATTCATTCTTTGGCGTCTTAACTTTTCCACCTTCATGTGCATATACACCTCCCTACTAAATTACAAACCTTGGGCAGTATAGTACAGTGAAAAGAGCTCTAAAATGGCAGCCCTGTGACCCGAGTTGTGGTCTGGGCACCACTATCCTGACTTTAAGACTTTGGTCAAGCTGCATACTTAGAATGGTGTTTCAGCACATACTAGATGGTCAATAAATGATAGTGCATAATTTTCATTATTATTATGCATTCCTGACCAAAGGCTCAACATCCCCATGTATCATGGCCTTTACCAACATGTCATAAAAGCAAATGGAACCTGCTGCCTTGCATGGTGAGGTGGAGGCACAGTCCTTTATCAGAAAGAGCCCAGCCTCACTCAAGGCAAATCTGGAACACACTTGGAGCACAGAAGTGTCACAAATGTTTTTATGGTTCCCCATCTTGTACCAAGCTCTGCTCATGCGAGTCTGTAGGCTCCTGTCCTGCTTTGCCTTCCTTCCCTGCTTCCTTTTCCACCACTGCTGGCCCAGGGTACCTACTTCAGTTTCCATGGTGACCACAGACAAGCTCCCTCTTGCCAATACACATGACTTCTCGCAGCCTAAATTTGATTCTACATCACACTTAAAGTTCTCATATCTCATCTCCATCAGAAGAAAGCATAAAGTAAGACAACGAAGGTCCAAGGACAGAGAAACTTGTCCTACCATGCAAATTCTACTATAAACCTATAATCATTTTAGAAAGCAACACTCTGTGCTAATTTCTATAATTTGGACACAATTCTGCTACACACAACGTTGATGGTATAAGAGGCCCCTGATAGGTATAAACTTGATGTAAAATGAAGTGTCGGCAATGACACGTCATAATTTCCCTTCTTAGCATTTAGGATGGGGGCCGGCCCCATGGCCGAACGGTTAAGTTCGTGCACTCAGCTTTGGTGGCCCAGGGTGTCACCGATTTGGATCTTGGGCATGGACATGGCACTGCTCATCAAGCCATGCTGAGGCGGCGTCACACATGGCACAACCAGAGGAACTCACAACTAGAATATACAACTATGTACTCAGGGGTTTTGGGGAGAAGAAGGAAAAAAACAAGATTGGCAACAGATGTTAGCTCAGGTGTCAATCTTTAAAGAAAAATGAATTTAGGATAGAGTGTGATTTGAAAGGCTGAGGCAGAATTATTCAAAAACTATTCCTTAAAATTACTTCAGAAGTCCTAGTAGATGCTAACACCTGCTTGACCTGGATTCTGATAATACTTTTTCTCTCGCTGAAAAGAACTGTTGGAAGGAAAAGCCAGTCCAAGATGACCTGCTTTGCCTTCCCCTGTGCCTCTAACTATTCAAGATGCTGCTGGCCCTCAGAGCAAATGAAGGCGACCAGACCACCATCACTGACGGGGCTCAGCGGGCTCCCACCTCGCTGGAAACCATGGAATTAACTACCAGGTCATGAGGGCTTCCTCCAAGGCACTCCTCAAAAAACTTTAAAGCAAGTGGGGGAGAGAAGGCAAGGATAAAGTTGGGACCTGAGGAGGAGGGAAGCAATAAAATCACGATTAGGTGGCAGGCAGAAGAAGAGGCTGCCAGAAGAAAGGTTTTCAAAGCTCTCCTTTAAAATGGGAGGTTGGCATGGGACACACACTGTGGCACACTTTAGGCAGGTGACTTGCATGGGGTGATGGAAAGAGCACTGGGTGGAGTCCCAGCTGTCATTAATAGCTGGGACACCTGGGGAGAGCCACTTAGTCTCGCTGAGCTCCCATTGCTTCATGTAGACTGTGATTACTATGGCTCTTGCTAGCAATAAAACTGTAGTTTTCTAACTTCCCTGCTCGCTTCTCCTTAGACATGGCTTAAAAAATGAATACCTAATGATATGCACATTCACTTGAAATGAAGATGCATGATAGTGCATATTACATGCACACATGTGCTTTAAACTCATTTATCCAATGATCGCAAACACATATGCAGACAACTTTAAGAAAAGATTCAAATATTTCTACTTGAAATGGTGAAAGTTATCCATCTAGATGTTCCGTAGGCACCTCAAACTCAGCATCTCCAAGAACATATCCCCCTTCCCTTTAAATCTCCTCTGCCTTCTGCAAAGCCTATGTCAGGTGATGGCACCACTGTGCCCGCATCACCTGGGCTACAAAACAGAGCCTCTCTGTCTTTTTTCTTACCCCCATACTCACAGGTGACCAGGTCCGATGCTTCACCTCCCCACTGTTTTCAGACACTTCTCTGAGAAGGAGTGAGGGACACTCACGGCTCAGACTCTCATCTTTGCTTACCTGGACCACTGCCTGCCATCATCTTGCCTCCACCATCCACTATCCATAGTCCATGCTGCTGCCACCGTAATCTTCTAAAGAAATCACTTCCATGTTCAAAACCATTCACCAGCTTTGTGCACACTCTCCCCTGGAGTTCTTTGCCCTCCCTGCCCTGTCATCCCCCTCCTGGCCCTTCATCAGGCTAACTTGTACTCATCCTTTTTAAGACTCAGAAAGCATTTCTTTCCTCCCAGGCTCTACCAGGTAGCCCCACTATTGCATTACCCTTTGCATATCTGTACTGCAGCACTTAGTGCCTGGAGTTGTAACAGTGCCTGCCCCCTTAACCAGGCTCTAGACTCCCTGAGAGCAGAGGTGTGTGCCAGCCCTGTCACCCAGCAGAACTCCTGGCCCATACTAGATACTGAAAAACCTTAATTCACTCATGTTTTCTCTGGGCCAAGAAATGTCATTGATCTAAAGTAGAACACAGCCATGACCCAGCCACTTAAATCTGTTCAGTGAAGCCAAGCAGAGGTGGGCTAGGATGCAAACCCAGGACCCCAGACAGATGCCAGGGTCTTTGTTGGGCACTGGTATCTGCATGTGGCTGACACTGAGTGAGTCAAGTTGATGTTAACAAACTGTGTTTGAGGCAGAGCCATTCTGACAGCTATTTCTGTTTCCAAGTGGACATTGCAAAGGGCAGATGCTACATTTAGATAATTATTTTATATAAAATGTAATCAATTTGCCTGTATGCTTTCTCTCCAGCAAATGATTCCACATAAAGCAAGGTTTAATGCTTTGGCCTGGCTAAGAGACTTGTTCTGGGATGGAGAAAGAAGTGCTCCAGAAATCTCACCAGAAATTTCCAAATATCACTGAGTCTTCAAATATTGCTCCATGCTGATCAACTTTCATTGACTTCCACCTCCATAGTTCCACCTCAATTCCTTTGCAAATCACTCCTTCTTTAGACCTCATTTTCTCCGTTTGCAAAATAAGAGGGATGGATCAGATTATTTTTAAGATCTCTTTCCAACTCTTAAATTTGACTATTCCAAGATTCTTATTATTTCACTTTCCATTTGATCTCTTGTTTTAAGGCAACTGGTGGTACAAAAACTTAGCAGTAAAATAAATTAGGGGATTATTATTTGTATAAAACTGATTTGTGTAGGATTTGCCTTTAAATAACGAATTTACCTAGCTCATTTAAAATAGATTTTGATTACAAATATTTAACTTGCATACTGCCTGTATTACACAAAGCAACACTTATCTGCAGGACTGGCCACATAATCTGTGGGAAACAGTACAAAATCAAAATGCTGTTTTTAGTAAGAATTAGTTTAAAATTAGTAAGAATTTCAAGATGGCAACAGCAGAGCATTAAACCAAGGCTGGGGCACTTCTGAATGTGAAGCCCCGTGTGCCACAAGCCCTAATCATTTGTACTGTTCTCCATATACCTCAGTTAAGCAACCAAAGTGTCGGTTAGCAATAAATATGCCTAAACATTTCCTCTAACCTTGATTCTCAAGTAAATTCAATAAAAAGGGATAAAGATGCACAGAAGGAAAGAGATCACTGGATTTGTGGCCACAATATAAGTTCCTTCATGCCCACTCAATGAAAGAGTCTGGGGCTGGAATCAGGCACTGGTGCCATGTCTGGCTTGACCATTGGCTTGTTAGTATGACTTTGGATGACTCCCTGGACTTCCTGACTATTCAGTCTTCCCCTCTGTAAAATGGGGGACTTCATTTTTGGCACCAGGAGTCTGTGAGTCTTTGCTTGCTGTCCGATCCAGGCCTTGTTTCCATGGCCATGTAATTATTTTTTTAACTTTTTATTGAAGTATAACAGATACACGGAAAAGATATATACTCATATCATATGTGTACAGCTCATTGAATTTTTGCAAACTGAATGCATCCATGTAGGCAGCTCCAGATCAAAAAATAGAACATGACCAGAATCTCAAAAAGCCCACCTTATGCTCCTTTGTGGTCACAGTCCCTACTCCCGCAAGGGTAACCATAATCCTGACTCTTAATACCATATATCAGGTTTGCCTGTTTGTGAACTTAAAATTAATGGAATCATACAGTACATATACATCTGACTTCTTTAACTCAGTATTATGTTCTGAAATTCATCCATGTAGGTGTAGATCATTCATTCTCATTGATATAGTGTTACGTTGTATAAACATACCACAGTCGAATTACTATTCTATTGGTGATGGGCACTTGGGTAGGTTTCATTTCTGGCTGGTCATGTAATTCTACAAATTTACTAAAAATTTTCACCATTCCTTCTTCAACAATTTTTGTAAGACTGAAAATGTTTACTTTCTTTGATTTTATAAACAGTGAGGTTGAAATGCCCTTATACTGGGATTTCAAAAAGCCTCAGACTCTTTCTTTAATCCTGGAAGTGAACAATGAGCAGAGGAGAATTTTCTTGTTCCTCTTCTAGCTCAGTTTCTGCTTGACCTTTCAAAATCACAGGTGAGGCTTCCTAGCCTGCGGAAGAAGCAATTTTGTCATTATGCATTAGCATCTGAGCAAACTCTGTCAGATGATGACAGAAATGGCTTCTGAGTATATCAGGAGGAAAGCCCTTCTGGGCTCAGGAAGTCTGTGATAGAAGAGATCTGACCAGACCTGGGGGTGCTGAGTGATGGGAAGAGGTCACACTTGCCAGGAGCTGCAGGTGCTTGGAATCCTGGACGAGATACAAGAGATGGTGGTGGTAGGCAAGGCAGGGGGAAGTGCTCCAGGCAGGCAGGTGAAATGCAGTCTCAAGAGATATGAGAATAGACAAAAAGTTAGAGAAAATTTGGCAATCTAGGCAGATGGCCTATGGCTGGGCAGTTAGCAGAGAGTAACACACAGTTCCTCTCCAGAAGGAACTCAATAACAGAAGATATGAAAGCAGGCCATCCTTTCACCATCCTGCCAGACGACAGTCTCAGGGAGAACTGTGGGGCACTGCTGGCTGTGGGCATAACTCCAAACCTGAAAGAACTGGCAAGGGCAAGAAAAAACCAGACTAAGTGGACAAGTGACTGTGACCCAGGCAAGGGCTCAGCTAGCCTCCTGGGACCTACCTGGGACCTTGCCACCAGAACCAGGACAGTAGTAGACTCAGCAGTAGACTAAACAGTGATGTCATTTACTAAATCAATAAACAATTATTGACCTCTAAGCCATATGCCAAGCACCACACTAGTTGATGGTGCTGGACAAAACATACATGGTAACTACATCAGTTAGGATGCTTTTGGCTGCAAGTAACAGAATACCCAACTAAAAATGTCTTAAACAATAGAGACTAATTAGTACTTTCACATATAGTCTGGAAGCAGCCTGTCCTAAGGTTGCCTTAGTCACTCACCAATGTCAGGACTCTGGTTAAGCATCTCTTCAGTTTCCTTCATGGTTGCAAGGAGGCTGCAGTAGCCCCACAAATCACACTTTCACATAATAGTGTTCAAAGTAGGAAGGAATAAAATAACTTCTTGTGTGTCTATTTTTTTTTTTTTTTAGTCTGAGAGAAAAAATCTTTTTCCAAAAGCTTCCCACCTGAATCCCTCTTTTATCACTTTGGCCAGAACTGGGTCACATGACCACAACTAAGCCAATCACTGAGAAGGGGAATGGGATGGCCACAATTGCCTTGATCAATCCTGATGCAAACCCTGGGGCTTGATATACTGTGCCCTAAGACCCAAGTAAACTCAGGGCCATGCCAGTGAGGAAGACGAGGGGAATGGCTGCAGGGTAGACACTCAAAAATAGTGCCACCCATGCCCAAACTCCTGAAGAAAGGCTCCTTTCACTGCCTTGGGGTCAGGATGGGTCCGAGAATTTGAAGATCTCTTTAACACTACAAAATTTTAGTACCCTCTCTGGGCAGGCATGTGTGGGGCTTCAGCCATCAACCCACTCAGCTCTTCAAGCTCTACCCAAACAGCTTTCTCATAAGGACCAGCCCATGTTTAATACAGCCTCTTTTTCTAATGGTGTCACCCGGGGTAGGGGGGGTGCTATAGGAACAGCTGTTGCTTTCTGTGCCCTCAGAAGTTTGGCATGTCCTAATTTTAGGTCCTACCACTCAAGAGTTTTATTTTGCCTCTCTTTGAATCTATTTACATTTTTGGCTGATACAACCTCCCAGGATAGTGAGTTCCATATGCTTCTTACATGCCAGGTAAGGCAACGCTATTTTCAACACATCTTATTACTACCTCCTTTAAGCTTCTAAAGGTCACCTCATCTACTCTGTAGTGTTTCATCTGTTAAAGGCTAGCCTATAAAACTCTCACAGATTGTTTGTTTTTTAGAGATATCCATGAAGAGGAAGCAGCCAGAATAACAGCTGACATTTATCAAGCAATTACTATGTGCTGGGCACTATTCTAAGTGCATTTATATGTATTAATTAATTTAATCCTTAGGAAACCCTGTGAGGGAGGAATCTTTATCTGCATTTATTTTGCAGAAGAGGCACAGAGATATTAATTAACTTGCCCCAAATCACAGAGCTAATAAGTAGAGAAACAGAGGTTCAAACTCAGGTCATCTGAAGCCAGAGCTCACATATTCAACCACTCATTGTGCCACTTTCAAAAGGGACAAGGTATTCTCCCCCTCACCGGGTTCCTGGGACTTGTTCACTTTATGACTTGTAGGCACTTCAGAGGACTTGCTGGGATGAAACAAAACCACATATTTAATGGATAAAGCCAAGCCAAGCCAGGAATTACACATTGATTCCTTTCCCCTTTGTCAGCTGCTGGTCTGTCCTCTCAGACTGTGGGTGTGCCTGTCACATTACTCAGTGAAAAACGTACACTCAGATTCTCATGGGCAGATTGTCTCTAGATCATAAAGAGGTCATCTGGGCAAAGTGGCAATTGAGAACAGCTGTAGAAACCGCATTCCCCTTCTGAGGTGGTTTTCAAAATAGCTTTCCTACAAGTCCAGGGCATGCAGAACTGTCTCTCCAACACCTTTGAAACATTTAATCACACACTCACTGAACTGCACCACCTTTTAATTGTCTTGGGTGCACATCTTGTTGCCCCAGCAGAATTAAAAGTTCTTTGAGAATTGCGACTGTGTCTTATTCATGTGTCTAACAGTGCCTTCCCCTGGAAGAAAGACTCTTCCCCCGGTGAAAGATTCTGCCTTGTGTGTGAGACTCATTTCTCCAACAAGACTGACAGTTCTTTGAGAGCTTCTATGTCATTTTCTTTGGCATATCATCCAGTGATGGAGGGGAACCCTACTTTTGGTTCAGTGGAACTGCATCTCCAAGAGGGCAGGCCAAACCCCAATGATTTTTTACCCCCTCTGTCTGTCCTTCCAACCCAGTGGCATAATCAGAGAGGCAGTTTCTGGCCAGAGGACTAAAGAGGAGTGCCCTAGGGAACCAGGGAGCATCTGAAAGAAGACAAAGAAGGAGGAGCTCAGAAAGCAACCCCAGACCAGCTTATGAACTCCTAACTCACCCTGACCTGGGTATTCTGGATCTGGTCTTTGTTAGTATACCAAAGATTTTGAGAACTGAGTTAATAGAGGGGCTCTCACTTAAATCCAAAATTGATGACCACTAAGTGGCGTACACACAGGACAGATCCAAATGATACTGTAAAGGCTTTGAAAACTAAAGTGATATTACAACCATAGCCCACAAAACGTGGATTGGAACTTGCAGTCTGAACCTAATGAAGTCAGGTATCTGCTAAAACAAATATCAATATGGCCCATAGGATTTAAACAAGAATAGAGTCTTATAATATTGAAAGTGTCCACCGAATAATTTAAAATTACTTAACTTACAAAGAACCTCAAAAACCACGACATATGGGGCTGGCCCCATGGCATCATGGTTTAGTTCAGCCTGCTCTGTTTTGGTGGCTTGGGTTCAGTTCCTGGGCATGGACCTACACCACTCATCAGCAGCTGTGCTGTGACCCACAAATACAAAATAGAGGAAGATTGGCACAGATGTTGGCTCAGGAGGACTCTTCCTCAAGCAAAAAGAAGAAGATCGGCAACAGATATTAGCTCAGGGTGAATCTTCCTAGAAAAACAAAAACTAAAACTTCAACACACATGGCAAAAGATAATCATTAGACACCAATGACAAGGTGACACAGATGTTGGAATTATCAGATAATTCTTACATCAGATTATAAAAAAATTTGAACAAGAAATTGTGAACAGTCCCAAAACAAAATAGAAACTATCAACAACAACAAAACAGAAATAGAAAAAAGAACCAAATGGAAATTATAGAACCAAAAAAATACAATAAGAAAATAAAAACATCATATAGACTCAAAACCAAAATAAAAGTGACAGAGGAAAGAGTCAGTGGTCTTGAAGACATATCAGTAGGAATCATTCAATCTGTACAATAGAGATAAAATAGATCAAAAAACTTGAACAGAACCTTGGGAACCTGTGGGACAAAAAAAAAAAAAAAAAAAGGAAATGTCTAACAGTCATGTCATTAGAGTCCCAGAAGAAGAGAAAGAATATGGTCCTGAAAAAACATTTAAAGAAACAATGGCTGAATACTTCCTGAGTTTGTAAAAAGTCATAAAATTACAGATTCAAGAAGGTAAGAGAACTCCAAATAGGAAAAATTCAAAGAAATCCATGCCTAGACACATAAAAATTAGAACTCTGAGAATGAAAGACAAAGAAAACACTTGAATGCAGCCAGAGAAAAATGACACATTACCTATAGGGGAACAATAATTCAAAAGACAGCAGATCTTTCGTCAGAAACCACAGAAATGGGCAGGAGGAAGCACAACAGTTTTAAGTGCTGAAGGAGAAGAGCTGTTGGGGATTGCTGGGGAGATGGCAGAGTACGATTCTGAGCTCCCCTTCTCCCATGGACACAACAAATTTACAGCTACCCTTGAAACAATTAACCCGAGAGAGAACGGAAAACCAGATCAAAAGAATCCCTACAACAAGGGACAGTGCTGACTGAAGTGGAAGAGGCAGAAATTCCTTTCTGGAGAGGAAAAAGCCATGTTCAAGCTGCACACTTTGGTCAGGAACAATCTTAAGGTACAAAGGATTCCCTGGAGGAATGGGGGATCTGAGTGGGAAAGCTTTGCCACAATAAGCAGCTTTTAGACTCAGCAGAACTAGGACAAGTGCCATAATATCTGGCTTTCCTAGCAATTAACACAATTGGGAATACCCCCAGAAAAGCCATGTTGGTAAGGGAAAGAAAAAGCCTGCTCTTAAAGGGCTCATGCACAATTCCACCCATTTTGGAAAGTGACCTAAAATCACCAGAAAGAAAGGTGAGCAGTCCTTTGGTGAAAAGAGACTCACTTGATAGGCTCTGGGCACATCTCAGTGAGAGGCAAGACCTCCCCAGACTAAGACCATCTCCCCAGGGACTGAGACATTGGAGAAACAATTATTGTGACCTAGGTCAGGCATGCTGACATAGACTCTGGCAGACACCATTGGAGTTCTTCCCCTGGCCTATTAGTCCAGGCATCTGCCCCACCCACTAGAGCATCAATTTAATCCAACTCAGCTAGGGCAGGCAGCCCACCCTAGGGACTGGCCCCACCCAACAGCAAGCCCTTGGACAACTTGTGGGCCAGCATAGGTGGGTTGTGTGGGACCTCTAAAGTGGGGCCAGTGGGCCTGCCTCTGCAGGGCAAGGCTTGCATGAGGGGTGGGCCTACACTGGCAGAGTGTGTAGGGCCTCTTCAGCAGGTAGAGTGTGTCCACTTCAGTGGGTCAGGGTGTGTGCACAGGGCAGGACTGTGTTGACAGTGTGTGTGGCCCTGCCGGTGGTGGGGCTTGTCAGCTACAGGTGACTTGTGCTTCTCAAACAGCCACATGGGGGATTGGCCCCACCTTCCAAGACCTGACAATTGTGTGTTGCCATGCCTGGGGCCAGCCCTGTCCAGCTGCATTACTGAGAGCTGACAACAGCTGGAATGTGCTATTAGACCTTGCAGCCAACTGTGCTTGGGCTCCCCATGCCCAATAAAGTGACTGAAGGGACCATAGCAGCTGCACACAGCTGAGCATTGCAACCAGCTGGCCAGCCTAGCCTCCCCTGCACCTGCAGGAAGAGCAACCCTACCACAACACAAGGACACACATAGCCCACACAGGGGACACTCCTAGAACATTTGGAACTGCTGACAAGAGGGAAGCACACTGCCAGGAGTCATAAGATATCTCTTAAGACCACCTCTCCAAGATTGGGAGATGTTGCTGATATACCTAATACACAGATATAAGCACAGAGAAAGAGACAAAGTGAGGAGACAAAGGAATATGTTCCAAATAAGGGAACAGGACAAATCCTCAGAAAAGAAACTAAATGAAACAAAGATAACCTACCTAATAAAAAGTTCATATGAGTAGTCATATAGATGCTCACTGATCTTGGGAGAAAAATGGATGAATTCAGTGAGAACTTCAACAAATAATTGGAGAATATAAAAAAGAACCAATCAGAAATGAAGAATACAATAATGGAAATGAAAAATTCACTAGTGGGAATCAATCGCAGAGTAGATGATACAGAAGAACAGATCAGCAAGCTGGACAAAAGACAAGAGGAAATCACCCAAGCTGAACAGATAAAAGAAAAAAGAATTAAAAAGAACAAGGACAGCATAAGGGACCTCTGGGACAATGTCAAGTACACTAACATGCATATTATAGGTGTCCCAGAAGGAGGAGAGAGACAAAGGGGAAGAGAATCTATTCAAAGAAATAAGTGCTAAAAACTTTCTTAACCAAAGGAAGGAAACAGATATCCACATACAGGAAGCACACAGAGCACCAAACAAGATAAACCCAAAGAAGCCCACACCAAGACACATTATAGTTAAAATGTCAAGAGCCAAAAATAAAGAGAGAATCCTAAAAGCTGAAAGAGAAAGGCAACAAGTTACATACAAAGGAAACCCCATAAGGCTATCAGCTGACTTCTCAGCAGAAACCTCACAGCCTAGAAAGGAGTGGCACAATATATTTAAAGTGCTGAAAGGAAAAACCTACAACCAAGGATACTCTACCAGGCAAGGTTATCATTCAGAATGGAAGGAGAGAGAAAGAGTTTTCCAGACAAGCAAAAACTAAAGGAGTTTATCACCAATAGACAAGCAAAAACTAAAGGAGTTTATCACCAATAAACCAGCCCCGCAAGAAATGCTAAGGGGATTTATTTAAGCAGAGAAGGAAAGACCACAAGTAGGAATAAGAAAAATTACCAAAAAAAACCCCCAAAAAAACACACACACACACAATAAAATCCCTGTGAAGGCAAATATACAGTGAAGGTAGAAGATCAACCACCTATGAAGGTCCAAAGACAAAAGTACTAAAATTATCTATTTACATGATAAGAGGGTAACAGATACACATGCACAAAAAAAGAGGTTAAATATGACATCAAAAACATAAAATGTGGTAATAGGGGAGTAAAAGAGGAGAGCTTTTAGCAAGAGGTCAAACTTGAGACTATCAACTTAATATAGATTGCTATATGTATAGGTTATTATATATGGATCTCATGGTAATCACACACCAGAAACCTATAGTAAATACACAAAAAAATTAAGAGAAAGGAACCCAGCTATTCCACTACTGGGTACTTACCCAAAGAACATGAAAACACAAATGCATAAAGATATATGCACCCCTATGTTCAGTGCAGTGATATTCACAATAGCCAACACTTAGGTTGTTTCCAAGTGCCCATCAAGTGACGAATGGATAAAGAAAATGTGGTGTATATACACAATGAAATACTACTCAACTATACTTGCCACTTGCAACAACATGGATGGACCTTGAGGGTATTATGCTAAGTGTAATAAGTCAGATGGAGAAAGTCAAATATCCTATGATCTCACTCATAAATAGGAGATAAAACAACAACAAACAAATGCTTAGAGACCGAGATTGGATTCGCGGTTACCAGAGGGGAAGAGGAAGGGAGGAAGGTGAAAGGGGTGACCAGGTACATGATATGGGGATGGCTGGTAGTTATCATTACAGACCCCATAGACATTAAAGGGATCATAAAGGAATAATATAAACAACTCTGTGCACAAAAATTCAACAGCTTAAGTGAAATGGACATGTTCCTCGAAACCTGCAAACTACCAAAATTCACTCAAGATGAAATAATTAACTCAAAGAGCACTATAATATTAAATAACTGTTAAATAAGTTGAATTTATATTTTAAAACATTCCTAAAAACAACAAATCCATACACATTTTTAAAATTCATAGAACCATATATCAAAAGAAAAAAGTCAATTTTACTATATGATAATGCTTTAAAAAAATTTTTAAACCTTTGGAAAGATAAATCTCTAGGCCCATACAGTTTCACTGGTAAATTCTATTAAACATTTTCCAAAAGGATAACAACAATTCTAGATAACCTCATCCAGAAAGTAGAAGAGGAGGAAGTACTTCCCAACTCATTTTATGAAGCCTGCATTACCCTGATACCAAAATCAGACAAAGACACTACAAGAGAGAGAACAAGAGAGAGGGAACTGCAGACCAATATTCCCTATGAACATAGACACAAAAATTCTCAACAAAATATTAGCAAATTGAATCCAGTAACATATAAAAAGAATACTACGCCAAGACCAAGAAACAAACCAAGAAAAGAATGTTTATCTTGAGAATGCAGAGCTGATCCAATATTAAAAAGCCAACCAATTGATTTAATCTACCATATTAAGATGCAGAAAAACATTTGACATACATTCATGTAAATATATGCCAGGAAACTAGAAATAGAAGGGTACTTCCTGAACCTGACAAAGGTTATCTACAAACCCTACAACTAACATTGTACTTAATGGTGGAAGATGGAATGCTTTCCCCAATATTGAGATCAAGGCAACGATGTTCACTCTCACTACTCAATATTGTACTGGTAATCCTAGCCAATGCAATACGGAGAAAAAAAGAAGAAATAAAAGGCATGGAGATTAGAACTGAAAACTAAAATTCTTCGAATTCACAGACACAAATGTCTATATAGAAAATCTCAAGAAATACACAAAAAACCCCTATAACTAATGAGTGAGTTTGCAAGGTTGCAGTATACGAAGTCAACTCATGCAAAAAATAAATTTTATTTCTACATACTAACAATGCACAATTAGACACTAAAATTTAAAAACAATATCATGTATAATAACTCAAGAAATAGAAAAGCAAGACATGTATAGGATCTGTATGCTGCTGAAAACTAAAAGATGCTGATAAAAGAATGTAAAGATCTAAATAAATGAAGAGTATAATAAAGATAGTAAAGATACCAGTTCTCCCCAAAATGATCTACAGATTTAACCAATACCAAGATCCCAGCAGGACTTTTTGTAGATATATATGAACAGATTTTAAATTTTGTATGGAAAGACAAAGGAAGCAGAATAGCTAAAAATATATATTGATAAAGAAGAATAAAGCTGAAGGAATTACACTATCCAATTTCCAGACTTACTAGAAAGCTACAGTAATCAACGCAGTGTAGTATTGACAAAGAGATAGACACATAGATCAGTGGGACAGAATAGAGTTCAGAAACAGACTCACACAAATAGACCCATATCCAACAAAGGACTTGTATCCAGAATATATAAAGAACTCTCAAAACTTGACAATAAGAAAATAACCCAATTTTTAAAATAGACTAAAGACTTAGACACTTCACTAAAGAGGATATAAAGTTGGCAGATAGGTACATAAAAAGACGTTTAATGTCATTAGCCATTAGGGAAATGCAAATTAAAACTACTACTTGACTACAGAATGGCTAAAATAAATAATCTTGTTACTACCTGATGAGGATGGCAAGCAACTGGAACTCTCTTTTGTGGGTGGGAATGTAAAATGGTACAGACACTCTAGAATTAGCAGTTTCTTATAAAGTTAAACATATATTTACCATATGACCCAGGAGTCCCACTCTTGAGTAATTTCCCTAAAGAAATGAAATCTTACGTTCACACAAAAACACGTACATAAATGTTTACAGCAGCTCTATGCATAACCGCTGGAAACAGGAAACAACTTAATGTCCTTCAATGGTGTGCTAGTTTCCTATTGCTGCTGTAATAAATTACCACCAACTTAGTGGTTTGAAACAACACACACTTATTATCTTACAGTTTTGGAGACCAGAAGTCTGAAATGGGTCTCACTGGGCTAAAAATTAGGGTTTTAACAGGACTGCATTCTTTCCTGGAGGCTCTAGGGAGGAATCAATTTTCTTGCCTATTCCAGCTTCTAGAGGCTGCCTGCATTCTTTGGCTTGTGGCCCCTTCCATTTTTGAAGTTATCAGTGGCCAGTTGAGTCTTTCTCACAATGCTCTCTCTTCAGTTCTGACTCTTCCGACTCCTCTTCCCCCATTTAAGGACGTTTGTGATTACATTGGGCCCACCTGGCTAACCCATAATAATGCTGCATCCACAGTCAGATGATTAGTAACCTTAATTCCTTCTTGCCATGTAACATAACACATCACAGGTTCCGTGGATTAGGATGTGGACATCTTTGGGAGGGCCATCAGTCTGTCTACCACATAAGGACATATGAATAAACAAAGAGCAGTACATCCAGGCAGTGGAATTCTGCTCATCAATGAAAAGAAATAAACTTTGATACACTCAACAATGTGGATAAATCTTAAAGGCATCATACTGAGTAAACAAAGCCAATTTCAAAATGTTATGCAGTGTATGAGTCCATTTATAGGACATTATCAAAAAGATAAAATTATGGTGATGGAAAATAGATCAGTGATTGATGGGGGATAGGGATGGGGGAGGGTATGACTACAAGATGATAGCACAAGGGAGCTCTAGGGTGATGGAACTGCTTTGTGTCTGACTGCAGTGGGGGTAACACAAAACTATACGTATGCTAAAATTCATGCAACCGTACAGCAAAAGGAAAAAAGCCAATATTTTTGTGTGATAATTTTAAAAATCAAATTACCCATGCAAACACACTTAACACACACACAGAAATGCTCACTACGGTACTTAATGGTACTAAGGGAAAGAAAAACTGGCCAAAAAGTTTACACCAGACTCTAGCACTTTGGGGGTGAGTTCACAAGAGTTCACCGTAGTTCTCATCAAAGCTTCCCTGAAATACTAAATCTATTTGAGTCTCCATTTTTTCACTTCAAAATGAGGATAACATTAACCTCACTGGGTCATTAAGAAGATTAAATGAAAATGTGTATAAATATCCTGACACACAAAAGGATGCTCGGTTGTGTTAAGTGCTTTGTTTTTGCCAACCTGTTGGTGTATCTGAACCCTCAGCTCTTCTTTCTCCCAAAGACTGAGAACCTTCAGAATTTGGAACAACCCAATGCTATGAATGGAGAGACAAATGTTCTAAAGAGAGATAGGTAGGATCACACACTGTCATAAAGGATGCTCCTGAGATGTGATAACTCCCCAAAAATATGTTATATAAGGTCTATGAAATATATTTTATTCCCATTTTCTAATATAAGTGCATTCAAGAATTTTCACCGTCAACATCTCTACAGATATCCTCCCTGCCTTCCTCTAGTCATCTCCACTGGCTTCCCCTCCCTACATCTCCTCTGTGGACGTCATAAATGTCTACTGAGGTGGACTAGAATCAAATGGTCATCCATGCATTTATTCTTTTGTTCAAACAGCACTTATTGGGTACCTCCAGTTGCCAAGTGTTGAGCTCTCCCCCAGGGATACAAACGGGGATCAGCGTCTATCCTCGCCCTTGAGGTGTTCACAGTCTAACTGTTGAAGGTCACAAAACATGAGATTGGTGCTAGAGGCAGAGGGTGGTAGATTCTACCACTTTGGATGTTAAAATATATGAGTTTTCACGTTAAACTTGGTTGGAGAGCTATAGAAGTTCCTCCAATCAGAAAGTCAAAAGAATTGAGTGGGAAAGGGCATTTGGCAAGGAAGACTATCAAAGAGTCAGGTAAAAATACATCTGAGAAGAACAGGTGGAAACTAAAAATACTAAATAGAAAAGAGCATCTCCCTTTTCTAGACTCATCTAAATGCAATTTGCACTTGTCTTGCTCTCAGAGTCTAAGTGAGGATTGTCTATTTGGCAAGTAAAAATTTGTAAAATGATTTGGGTTTCTGATAGGGGACAAATGGTGTCATATGTGAGGCTACTGAGAATAATTATCAAGTGGCTACAACTGATGAGTTATATTATTAATCACACTGAGGTCTAATATTAGCATAGAATTAGAATGACCTCAGAAAAATTCAAATCTGCCACACTTTGCCTATTTGCTCCCAGGGAGCATGATCATGCATAACCAGATATTTTTTGAAGGCTCTCCTGTAACCCTGTCCCTCTCAGCTCACTGAGTTTGGATGACCCTGTTAAACAAATAGGTCTTCAAACAACAGATCCCTATAAACATGGGTAATCGGGAGAAAAATGAAGAATATCTCCGTTCTTCTATTGGTATTTAACATGTAGCACTGGGGATTGTTGAGGTCTGATCATGGCCTATTTTGAAATATTAAAAGATACGATTAAAAATCTCCTTGGATAACGTTTGAAAGTTGGTTTTTACTCATAAGGTGTTATCCATTTATGCTCCATACCTCCATTCATTACGTTACCATATTGATTAGAGAGAGGACAGGTATTTGTGGATGGGACTTGGGAAATTATAAACATTTTGAAATTTGTTTTCTTAAAAAAAAAAAAAGAAACAGTAGGAATGCTTCCTCTGTCCAGTTCTCACTGATTTGTGGTTGGGTCTTCATTTATTCAAGTAAAAGTCAGTAGAGTTCAACAACTATGAACAAACCTGGTGCCAACAGTTTCTTTTGTCTACACCTAAGATGCTTATTCCTGCCAACTGCCCTGGTCCATACTCTTCGTGTCACCTAAAGGGCTCTCATCTCAGTCTCCATCTAGCTGAATCCAACATTCCCTAAAAGGTTGCTATGTAGTCGCTTGGCCATAAAGACTTTCTGAACGAACTCGTGCCCTGCGAAAACCCTGACGGCACTCACGCATACATAGCACATCCTTTAGCATTTTACTGTGCAAAGATACATCTATCAACATGTCAGATGTGGTCCAACAAGTCACTTCTGCTTGTTAGGAGGAGGAAGTATTAGAGGGCAAAGGGGGATGTATTCCAGAAAGTCATAATGGGGGGAATGGGGAGGCGGTATTTCAGAGCAAAAATGTGATTATATTTAACAAAAATAACAACCCTTTATAGTCATATGTTTTAAAACGTTAATTTATATTGACTAAGACAAAGCAATGCTGTGTGTTGCTATGGCAGCCTTTACCAAGGTTCTGTTCATGGGGACCACGGCTGCAGATGGTCGTGGCTTTTAGTTTTGGAGTAAGAATCCATTTCATCCCCAGTTAAAACATCTAATTCCCAGCTTCCAGGCCCTAAAATCCATGAAATGCACAAATGCATCAAATCAATTACTAAATATCTTAAGAAATAACTTAAGATTATCTACTAACTAATATCTACTACTTAAGAATATCTACTAACTGTTAGCTAAGTAGCTAACAGCAGTCCATTCCAAATATTTATTGAGCGCCTCCATAGCAAAGCCCGGTGGTGGAATCAGAATGGTTAACTCACAGTTCTTGCCCTTAGGCGTGTTGCGCCCCTAGAAAGGAGAATGAGAGAGCTATGACAGGGACCATAAGTGCTGCCACTTGTTAAGGAAAGAGCTGTAAGATACCAGAAGAGGGCCTGGTCACTTCTGGCTGGAAAAATAAGAAACGATTTCACAAAGGAGGTGGGTGAAAGATGTAGAAGAGAGAAAGACAAGGAGAGATGTACATTTGGAAACAAGGTTGGCTCCGCCTCACAGAAGTCAGGGAAGGAATGGGTTTAAATCAGAAGGGATATGGACAGTCCTATAAGCAATCAAGAATGACGAATACCAAGCAACGGCCACTGGGTTGATACTTCAGTAACCAGTTTAATGGAAGGTCCAATTTCAATAGAGAGGTGGAAACAAAAACCAACTGTAAACCAATCCCAGAATCATGAAGACACATTTTACAATGGGAGAGGGTCAATTCTTTTTGTAGGTAGAAGGAAAAGATTTGGAGTAAGAGAGAGAAATGATAGTAATTAAATCAGAGGGAGCAAACCAGGCTGGAATCACAACGTGCGGAGGGAGGAAAGCCCTGGGAAGAAACAGGTCACCTCGTCCTCTTTTTTTTTTAAAACTATTTTTTTAATCTTTTATTTGTATTTATTTATTTTTTTTGAGGAAGATCAGCCCTGAGCTAACATCTGCTGCCAATCCTCCTCTTTTTTGCTGAGGAAGACTGGCCCTGAGCTAACATCCATGCCCATCTTCCCCTACTTTATATGTGGGACGTCTGCCACAGCCTGGCTTGACGACCGGTGCCATGTCTGCACCCGGGATCTGAATCGGCGGACCCCAGCGACTGAAGCGGAATGTGTGAACTTAACCGCTGTGCCACCAGGCTGGCCCCACCTCTTCCTCTTTCTGTTACTCTCTTTTTGGTCCTGGTATATTTCATTTATGGCTCTTGTAGCAATTTATAGTTATCCTATCTCATATATTTGTATATGTATTTGCTTGCTTGCATGTTTGTTATCAGCCTTCCCTGAATGCACCTGAGGGCAGGATTATAGACAGCCACAGCACCTGGTACATAAGAGGCTCTCAGCAAATCGTTTGTAAATGAAATGAAATATGAGGAAAGAAGGAATGAGTGAAGACACAGAAGGATGAGGTGGAGAAAGGGAAGGTGAGAGAGTGTGGACACCTTGACCTTCTAAGAAGAGTGGCAAGGTCACAGCTGAGAGTGAGAGGTCAGAGAGGGGTTGGCGGTGAGGAAAGTGGAAAGTGGTCAGGGGTGAGGAAGAGGAGACAAAAGGATGACCAGCAGCACCAGGGAGGGCCTCGTCAAAGCTGGACGGTGTGGCTGGGGAGTGGACCAGACTAGCAAGGCTTTGTGACTTTCTTCAAAAATTCTTGGCTGTCCCAGCAAGGGAGAAACAAAAGCAAATAGGAGCTGCTGATGAATTGAGTTGGCAAGTCAGGACAGCAGGACAAGGTGGTATCAAACTTTATAAAGGCCAACATTCCCATCGCTGATTTAGGAGGTTGTGTGTGTCTGATCCCTAACACAGCCAACTCATTTTAAAAGGATATTCTGCTGTATCCATCTTGCATTCTCTCTTCCTTGAAGGTATATGCCACAGTTTGATGGAAGAGCTATCCTTGGGGATCAAAATCTGAGTGGTCACTTCAAGCCCTTAGATTTTCTGGGGCAGGTGGGGGGACTTAAGAACGATAGGCAAAGAGGCAGCTGGTGGGCCGACCAAAGGTGGCATTTGTTAACTGATGCCAAAATACAAACTGAAGAATGTCATCAGCTCCCAGTTCCTCCAACTCCTCTACCTCAGTGGTCCTCAAACCTTTGCATTCATTAGAATCACCTGGGGTGCATGTGAAAACACACTGCCGGGCCCACCCCCAGAGTTTCTGATTCAATAGGTCTGGAATGGGGCCTGAGAATTTGCATTTCTAATAAGTATCCAGATGATGCTGATGTTGTCTGTCTGGGGACCACTCTGAGAAGCACACTTCTAAGGCAAAAAGGGCTGCCTCTTTATGCTTCCATATACCACTTCTCTCCTGCCTTTTTGTAACTGACAGACACATTTATTGGATGACTACTACATTCCAGGCACTATTCTAGTTCTTAAAACAGAGCCTGGCCCAGAGTGGGCACTCAGTCAAATTTTGTTGAGTAAACGAACAGTGAGCAAAACCCAGACACAGTCCCTGCCCTCATGCAGCTTACAGACTGGTGGGGGAGTCTACATTAATATCATAATATTAGGAATAAATTTATAACTGTGATACATGCTAGGAAAACAAATTACAGAGCGCTGTTAGAGTAATATTAACTAGAGGACTGGAAAAGCCTGGGAGTTGGGGGGGAGGGGGTGTTGGTGAAATGGAGACCTGAAGGTATTATGGATTTTAACTGATTTCACCAGGATGAAAAGGCTTGTGGGAGTTATGAGCACAGAACTCCATTGTCCACTGCACTGGTCTTTCCTCTAAACTCCATGGCACCCACCACAGAATGGAGAAACGGTAAGTGTTCTACAGCTGTTAACTGATTGGTGATAAACCAGCTAGCAACTAGCTGAGTGGCTCTGGGACAGCTGGTGAAGCAATTTGTGCTTTAAGCTTCTCATCTGTAAAATAAGGGGGCAGTTGCTGTCATTGTTCCAGGACTGGAGTTCTTGACCTTAGCCGTACACTGGAATCATCTGGAATGCTTTAAAGTAAGGCCTGGGTCCCACTCCCAGAGACTTCAGTTTAATTAGCCTGGGGTGCAGTCTGGGAATCAGGATTTTTAAAATCTCTCCGAGTGATTCTAACATGTGACTGATGTTGAGACTCACCAGGCTAGAAGGATTCTAGATGATTCCTCTCTTTGGTTCCAGTAGCCGAGTTCTATGATTCCTGGTTTCTAAACCAAAATACGTTCAAATTTTAGCTAAGTTCCATTTTAAACAAGCTTCCCGGAATGAATCAATGTTTCAATATAATTACAGTTTCTCTCTCTTGGGTTTATAGAAAAAAATCATAGAATTTTATTCATCTTGAATCTAACTGAAATGTAACATAAACCTGATCCTGGCAAAAGCTCATTTCTTTCCAGATTCTGTAAGTCTTGTTGATGGCACCTGTTATCATTTTGTTCAAGAGTTCTTACGAGCGACTTCAAGCTGATGCCAGGGAAAGGACTGAAGAAGTGCTCTTTATTATGACAATCCTGTCCATGTTGCTTTTTATATTTAGTGGAAACTAGAAACTCCTGCTTTAAAATTTTTGTCTCAAACATAAGCGTATTCCATAAGTTTTCCCATCTTGACATGGTTAGCTCAGGAAGAAGCTTACAATTTTAAGATTGGTTTATCTGTTGCCAGTTATCTGAAGCTACAGGAGAAACATCTAGTTCATAATTACAGCTGGCAACACTTCACCTTGATCACAGTGACATGCCCCACTCCTCTATCTATTCCTTTACTACTTTATGATACTCTGTCTCTGAGACCTTCTGACTCCCACCCAGAGGTGTGCTGGTAAATATTTAACAATCCGCTCTTGGGAGTAGAGGCGTGAGGAGCCCTAATTTGTAGGATTTTCCACTTTCTGTGGTGTAAATACTCCCATCCTGGTCTATTCTAACCTACCAGCATGTTGTTGCTGAACACATGGTTTCAAAGACATGTGCATTATTGGCTCTCATGAGCTGATACCAGCCAGCTCCATCCAGCACAACACTGCTCCCATTTTTGAGGCCCTCCCTGGGCAGAAGAATATAATCTGGAGGCCTATTATTTGCTGTAAGTAGAATATCTTTCCATTTTTTCCAAATTCAACTTTCTGTCGTCCCCATCAACACTTACACATCTGTTTCCTCCAGGTCCTTGAACTCACTTCCAGTTAGACGGCTGGGCTAGGCAGTCAATGTAGACTTAGAAGATCTGTGCACTGGATTTCTACCTTTGCCACCGCCAACCAGGTGTTCAAGCAAGTCACTTAACCTCTTAGAGCCTCAGTTCTTCCTTAGTGAGACAAGGATGATAATAATATCCACCTTTCACAATTGCTAAGCAAGAGAGAGATCTACTATGATAAGCAGGGCTTCCCAAACTTGAGTGTGCATCAGAATCACCTGCAGAGCCTGTCAAAACACAGATTGCCAACTCCCCCCCTCCAAATACACGCACTAAGTTTCTGATTCGGAGGGTCTGAGTATCTGCGTGTCTGACAAGCTCCCAGGTGATGCTGATGCTGCCTGCGGGGACCACACTTTGAGTAGCACTGTGATAAAGCGCCTTGTGAATTTCAAAATGTCATGTAAACATAAGAGGCTATTAATAGAGGAAGATTGTGGTTTAAAGCCTCATCTGTCGTGGCCCCTGGGGATATGCATATTTAAATGAGTTCTCTAAGGAGATCTAATAGTGCCTTTGACAAAGGAATGAACTATGTGCATTTCACCAGAGAGTTTAATGGATTATACACTGAGATTTGGGAATGCTGGGCAGGCACCATGTGTTTGGGAATAGAGGATAACAGTACCTTCATCTGAGGGATTCCTCACTCCCTGGAAATGAGAATTACACTTCACATGCATATGAGACTTTACAAGACCCCAAGCCTACTCCTCTTCCAGTGCTTTCCTGTTCAGGGCATGGCTTCACCATTCAACTGGTTCTCAGGTCAGATTTGAGTCCTGTTCATTTTACTGCCGAAATAATTTTCAATTCCATTCTCTTGCCTCCATTCCACCACCACCATCACCACCCTAGAGCAAGCCTCTGTCTTCTCTCACCTCGGTTACTACAGTGGCCTCCTAACTGGCCGACCTGCACTTGCTCTGTCCCCCTCTAATGCACTCTCCACTCTGCAGGCAGAATGATGGTCTCAAAGACTAAAAAATCATGTCCCCACAACCCCCAAATTCTCCCCCCTTGATCTCAAGGTAGAGACAAGATTTCTGAAGGTGGTCTGGAGGGTTCTCTGTGAGCTGGCCTCAAGTAAATTCCTCTTGCCTCACTTTGGGCAATTCTAACCACACATTAGCGCTGTCAAGGGAAAACCCAGAGAATGATTCAAATAGTAACAAAAGAAATGTGCCTTGCAATGTTTGCAAGAGTCCAACCTTCACAAGAATGGGACACACTTGAGGATCATATCTGCAAGGATCAGGCTATATCTGAAGACATCAAAGTTACGAAAGTCAGAAATAAAGAATTTAACTGTCAGGAAGCGGCTCAAGGGTTTATTTATTTTGAGGACTAGGATTACAGGGCGTTTCTGATTTTTATGGTTATCTCAGGATGCAACATGTACTCAAATATAATGGTGGCCTGGCAAGGTACTAGTGGTCCTGTCACATGATCTTTCAGTCCCTTCCAGTCACTCTGTCTCTCATCTTTACGGCCTTTGTACTTGCTGTTCCCACTGCTGGAACGCTCTCCTCTATCTCTTCCTCTAGTCACCTCCTATTCTCCCTTCAGATTACAGCTCAGTTATCACTCCAGCAGGGACGCCATCTCTGCCCTCCACCTGGACCAGATCTCCCTAACACAGCTTCTCACAGCACCATGTGCCTCTGCCTTTGGACATTTGTCACAATTGAAGTTTACATTTGCTTGTATGACTTTAAATTTAATATCTAGTTTTCCCATATGGGAAGAGATTATGTCTATCTTTGCTCCATCATTGCATCTCTAGGCCCTGGTAGAGTACATGGCATACAGTAGGTGCTCAATCACTGACTTTCAGGACTTCTATATTGGGATCTCTCTTGACTATTGTTTGATTCCCTATGAGGTGGGCAGAACATACATTGTTTTCCACATTATTCCCATTTGACTGACGAAGAAACCGAGGCTCAAAAACATCTGTGTCTTGCCACAGCTTATATGAGTAAGCAGAGGAATGAAAACTCAGTCCCTCTCACCTGGGTCACAGTGTCCTCTGGCTCTACGAGCCTTCCCAGTGAAGGGTCAGATGCACTGCCAACTCATGTGAAATATTCCAGGAAGGGGGAAAAAACCAAAGGGAGAGACAATTTCACAAGCAGCCTTCAAATATCTGGCTCGAGAAATGTCAGATCAGATAGTCCCCAAGACCTTGAAAAGGGCAAAGAGAACTATGAACTCTGCCATTACATATCCAATGCAAAACTCACGGATATCTTTGTTCCTGTTCTCTCTGCTTAGAGAAAAGCAGACATCAAAGCAGACTGACAATCCTCTGCTTGTTTAAAGCTAGAAGTTTAAGGAGTAGGCGCCTGTTTGACTTCACATAATAAAATGTTAATTGAACTTCCCAGCTGAAAAAAGTCAGAATACATTATTTGCATAATGGCAAGTGTGTCAGGTCTTCAATAAATCTTTGATATCAGGGCTCAGTGCAGAGTGCCATGGTTATAGCAGCTGGAACGTTTGAAGCAGCACTTTTCTCCAAGCTTCCTTTGAAAGTATCAATTCTGGACTTAATCCTTTGGGCTCCTCTGTATTTATGGGACATGATTTGATGGGAAAGCACAGTATGCCCCAGTTTTGGCTTGAGCACAGTGTCTCAAAAACTCTAGTCTCTGCAATTTATATTCACCTACAAAGCGAATGGCATACACTTACACTTAATTGCCTCCTTATGTTGCCTGGGATTTAGTGCCCGAGTTGATTAGGAGTGGATGGCTTGGAGCTCATTCCACTTCAAGAAATTCTCTTATTCTGTCCCTAGTACCTCCCTGCTGACTCTGCATCCCTGTGGGCTCGTGGAGTAAGGGGCATGTGAAGCAGAATAGCATCACTTTGGATGAGTGGAGACAGGTATAGTGGGAAGTTGGGGTGCTCCAAACAGCTTTCCCAAGCCTAGTCTGCTGGGCAAGAAGATCTAAGGACATAAAGCCCCCCAAAGGAGAGCATGGGTCACGGTGGTTGTTTGGGCATGAGCACCCCTCATCAAGTAATGGGAGAAGTGTACTAAAGGACACTGGGAGATGGTGGGGGCATGGACACAGCTGGCACACTTGTAGGGGGACATAAGCTTGTAAAGTAGAGAGGCACCCAGAAGGGTCCCCTGAGGCACCATGGTCTCATGGACAATTTTCCTTAAAATGTTAAATGACCGCAAGATGCCTGAAAGTGATCGGCAGGTGCAAGTTATACTAAGTAAGCTTTCCTGGGAGACCAAAATCACTAGGGAGCTGAAAAACAGCTGAATAAAGGGTTCGGTACAAGTCTCGAATTTAAATGAAACTGCTTTTTATAATTATGGTTGTATTGCTAAAGTGTCCCGCTCAGCCGTCCTCCCTGTTTACTGTGGGAACTGACCCCTCTCAGCAATCCACATAGTTCCAGCGGGGCAGCAGGAAAAGACAACTCCCCATCACGGGCCAAGGAGAGCCTTCCTTGGGGATGTGGAAGTGGAATT
Source organism: Equus caballus (assembly GCF_041296265.1). Classification (NCBI taxonomy): domain Eukaryota; kingdom Metazoa; phylum Chordata; class Mammalia; order Perissodactyla; family Equidae; genus Equus; species Equus caballus. The sequence continues at coordinate 80,009,188 of NC_091699.1, read as the reverse complement.
CTAGCTCTTCTGTCTTTAAGTGAGGAGATGCAAACCTGGGAGTTGCTGATGGTGGTTATTCTGCTATGTGGGCTGGAAAATAGAGACAGGTGGTCTGAACCAAGAGGAAAGAAGTAAGCAGATACACAGAGAAAAATGTGGACAACAGACAGAGTGGGAAAACTGCTTGGTTCTGAACAGCCTTCCATTCCTGGGTTCCTGAGACCCAACTCTGTTGGGACCTTGCCCTTGGGTTGTCTGAAACACTCTTGAGTCCTTATATTCATTCCAGTTTTTACCTAGGCTAATCCCAGTGGGATTCTGTTATATGATTCTCCTGGTTGTAAGGGAAGCCAAAGTACATTTTTTTGTATGTGCAACACTAGTTACAGTAACAAGAACAATAGCACTGTGGAAATAAGTGAAGACCCAAATGAGAAGAGAAGCTATTTATTTAGAGTTTGGTATCAAAAGGGAGTCAGCCACCATCACTTGCATTTAGCAGAAACTCAAACACAAACAGGGAATGAGGAAAGCTTTATAGCAGGGGCGTGGAAGGGGGGGGGCGGTGGAGACTGCAGGTATGCCCTGTTGGGAGGTTGTTAGCATGGGGATGCTAGAAGCTGGCTAACTAGAAGCAGTGCATTCTATCTGATTTGTTTGCGGGGCAGGCGGGGGGAGGGGGGGAATGGGGTTGGGGGGGGAGGGTGGGCAGGGTACGTGTGACTTTCTCTGGTTTGTCCTGAGTTGAGGGTGGGGCAAAAATAGGGAAGCTGGCAGTTATTGACTAAGCTCTGATCCTTCTAGGTCAGTTACTGCAGAGGTTGTGGGTCAGAGTTCTCTTCTTATATATGGTCTGGCCATAATCTGTTTGTACATTTCATTCTCTCAGGACAACATTCATTGAATACCTCTTAACTGATAAAACTGACAGTCTCAGTCCTGGCTTCAGATTTGAATCACCTGGGAAGATTTAAAAGCACTACCCTGGAGCATCGAAATCAGAATCTCTGGGGACGGAGCCCAGACGTCAGTATTTTCAAGAGTTCCCCAGGAGACTGCAATGAACAGCCCTGGTCAACATCAAACAAAGGAAGAATTGATGCGTTCTTTGGTAAGGCTGTTGACTTCTCCACTGACTCTCTTTTCTAGAAGACACATCATTGGCAAGGGCTTATAAAAACTTGGCAGAGTGGTAAAACTCAGAAGCCATGAAATAACAAAAGTGGCTTCACCAGGCATGGAGTAGCCACTTAATAAAAGTGTGCCCTAGAATAACTGCAGTTCCTAATATTTTTGTGCATTTATAAGGCTGTTCCCTGGTGGTAAAGACTCTACAGGGCTTTTAAAAGGAGATGGAAGGATTTTATATAGTAAGAGCTGTCATTCATTCAGCACCTTCCACGTTCTAGATGTTATGCTGAGCACTTTGTGTATTACCCCATTTAGAGTTCACCATTACAACTCACAGGTTTTGTTTTGTTTGCAGGGGAAGATTCACCTTTTGCTAACATCTGCTGCCAATCTTCCTCCTTTTTATTTTCCTCTCAAGTCCCAGCACATAGTTGTGTCTAGTTGTAAGTTCTTCTGGTTCTTCTATGTGAGCCACTGCCACAGCATGGCTACTGACAGACAATGGTGTTGTTCTACACCTGGGAACCAGACCCGGGCTGCCGAAGCAGAGTGCACAGAACTTTAACCGCTAGGCCATCGGGGCTGGCTCACAACTCACAAGTTTATACAGAAATGTACTTACCCCAGAGGCAGTATTTGCTCCCAAATTATTATCTTAGATAATCTAATTATTTAATTAATAAGCATTTATTGAGAAACTACTATGTGCCAACACTAGTCTAGGCTCTGGGAATGTAATAGGATAATAAGCATGATTCTTGCTCTCAGGGAGCTGAAAGAATAGTATGAGAGAGTAACATTAATAAAATAATCACATGATGTATCATTACTAATTGTATTAGGGTTTTAAAGGAAAGGTACAGATAGCTAATAACTGGCAAACTTTTTCTGTAAAGGATCAAAGAGAAAATATTTTAGGCTTGTGGGCCATGTGGTCTGTGTTGCAACTACTTAACCCTGTCATTGTATTGGAAAAACTTCCATAGACAATATATAAATGAATGAGTGTGGCTGTGTGCCAATAAAACTTTATTTACAGAAACAGGAGGCTGGCTGGATTTGGCCCAATGGCCATAGTTTGCAACCTCTGGATTATAACAGAGATTTAATCTAGTTTGAGGAATAGGGAAAGGGGATTTTTTAAGGAAATAACATTTGAGTATTGATTGCAAAATCTATCTTTGGTATTCTGGCGTCTAGTGTATCTTAGTATCTTTAGGCCAAAATACTCGTGTTTTGCTCGTATAATGTTATGCAAGCATCTTGAAAAAAACTGAAGCCAGAATTATATGTATCCTAGGAAGGGGTGGAGCAAAATGGCGGGGTGAGCAGAATTATATGTATCCTGAGAAATACCCAGAGTTGTATTCTGCATTAACATTTTGAATCAAAGTTGCAATCATTTTGAAAGTGTTCTTTTATCCCTCCAGGATACTCAAGAAAAAAAGAGAAATGATGGTGGACAAACACCTTCTGGAAGAGTGGAATAGGAAGGCAGCACTTTCTACACTTGCAGATGACTCTGCATTAGAATGTTACCTATTCGTGAGAAATCTAAGGATGACAAAAATGAACCAGAAAGGCTTTCTTTGAAACAAAAACTCTACTTCAGTATCATTAAAAGAAAAAAAAAAATTCTGGGGAGGGGGAGGAATTCTTTAGTTCCTAAAGGAAAAATGTTAAAAAATATCTTCTCAAAGTCATCAATGAAGAGACGGCATTATTTGAAGATAGGAGAGTCAGAAAGCAAATATGCTAGTTTTATATGCCTTCCTGACGTTCACAGACAAGAGTTTCCAGGGGCTGGATAATTCTGCAAAAAGTACTCTGGAGTTTCAACAATGACATGATTGTCATTTTTGGTTTTTTAAGATCACAGTTTTTTTAAACAGATCAAAAATTATTTCATAATAAATATTTTATTGTTACTGAAGTTTTGGTCATTTTTATGTAGCATTAATTTTATTTTTATAATACTTTATCTCTATTAATTGTATTTTTATAGCAAAATAATATATGTCTAATAGTTTTTTCATAAATTAATATTTTAATTTCCTTTTTGTAATAGGTTTAAATATGTTTGTATTGGAAATGTATTCAATACTAGGTTTCTATTTTTTAATCAAATCAATTTTAAAATGAATACTATTCATTTGATACCTACAGCCACCCCTGAGGTGGGTACTAGTATCCCACTTAGATGGGAAGACTGAAGCTCAGAGAGCTTAAGGAACTTGCCCAAGGTCACACAGTAGTAGATGGCAGAGCTGAGATTCAAAGGGAGGCTATCTGGCTCCAGAGTCCATGCTCTTAACCACTACACTATGCTGACACTTTTTGAAAAATAAAATAATGGTGTTAAAACTTGAAACAAATACTGAAATATCAGCATAGTAACTTTCTCTAGTATTGCAATTACTACATTTGAACCCAAATCTGAAGGATCAGTGGGCATTAGCTCAGTGAAAGGGAGAGGAAGAATGTTCCAGATAGGGGAATAGCAAAGGCCCTGAGGCAGGGGCTTCCATGCCCACAGCAGGAACTAAAAGGAGGCCAGTTGTCCAACATATGTTCATAATAACCAGAAAGTCTTCATTTTGGGCTGGTAAGAAAATGTTTGTGTGGGTGGAAAATAAAACTATATTTTCATATAGTGATAGATTGTTTTAACTACCACATCCGTGTGCAAGTGGACCGGAAACGGAATACAGACATTGGAGTGGAGAGAGTTGAACTTGGATAGTGAGGTGAAATGGAACACAGGTAAAGTGTTTGGGGGCTGGTAGAGGTAGAGGAAGCGTGAAGAGAGTGGAAGGTGACGGAAAAATTGGAGTGATCAGGAGGCCTCAAACCCAAATCATTCATCAAAGAAAAATGTTATTGTGTTCCCAAGCTAAAGATGGGCAGAAATGGTTTTTTTTTGTTTCCCTCTGCTCAAGGTCCTTTGCCCTTCACCCTACCAGCCTGCCAAATGTGCCCATGCATGGGTCACAGAGGAGGAAAGCTCTGTTCGTTCTGTTCTAAGACCTTCAGATGCCCAGCATTCCTTATTAACTTACACTGCTTCAGGGACTCTCCTACGTTCCATAAGGACTGAGAGTTGCCAGAAGGGCCAGCTCATCCATCCACGATCAGTCCCCCTCCCCCAAAGTCCCAGTCTGACTTTTACCTTCAGATTTTGTCAACAATGCATCTTCTATCGTGCAGCCTCCAGACAAAATAAACATGGTGCCCGGATGTGACCAGCTAGTATTGGATGATGCCATCATTCATTCACTCTTTTATTCATTCACCAAACATGTGCTCAACTTTACTATACATCAGCCACTCTGCCCGAAAGAAAAGAATAAGACATGCACCCCCTCCTCAGAAGCTCAATATTTAGTGGAGGACAGACTCATAAGCAGACAAGTGCAATAGAAGAGCAATGACTGCACCGCATCCTGAATTGTAGGTCCTACATGATACCCTGTACAATATGCATTTTCTTTATGGCAAGCACATTATACTCCAGGTGTTTGTAAAAATATTTAGCATTAAATATCTTGGTAAACAATTGTTGGGTCTTTTCTCTCCAAAAACCTGGAAAATCTTATCGTGGCAGCTGAAGACAGAACAAGCAGCCGTTTAATCCCTGGCCAATTGATCATGTCATGGGACAGGTGTGGGGAGAAAACAATTGTCTGAAGCAATCAGGAAAACAATCCTGTTCAAAAAGAAATAATAAAAGGAGCCCACTGAGAGGACTAGATGTAGCTCTTTTACTTTAGTAATTAATAATCACAAATAAAGGAGCTGAGGGCTGCCAAAATTATCAAAACGATTAACCTTCTGCCAAGCCATAAGACAGCCCAACACAGCTCTTAGGGAGTCAGTTAAGCTGTGTGACAAATGGGATTCAAGAAGCCACCTCCAAAAGGCTTAGTTCAAAGGCTCGCGATATGGTTCTCTGAAGAATTAAAATAAACAGCTCCATGCAGCCCAGTGGTTCTGGGACTTGAGCTGCATCAGAAACACCTGGAGGACTTGTTAAAACACAGATTGTTGAGCCCTGCCCTAAAAGTTTCTAAATCAGCAGTTCTGGGATAAGGCCCAAAAGTTGGAATTTCTACGCTTGATGTTAGCCAAAAGGCGAGAAGCAATTGAATTTCTACTAAGTTTCCAGATGCTGCTAATGGTGCTGGTCAGGGACCATGCTTTGAGAACTGTGGTTCTGGACCCTGGCTCTACATTAACCTGACCTGGGGAGCTTTTTTAACACTCCCAGGCCTTCACAAAACAATTGAATCATGATGTTTGGGGGTATGCCCCAGGCTGCAGTATTTTTTAAGTCGCCTAGTGATCCCACTGTGTAGCCGGAGCTGAGAACCTCTAGGTAGGATATATGCCAGCAGAAAACACTAGTAACTCCCAGAATTCATACAGGAATGATTACGTGAAGATAATAAAGAACAAGAACTAAGGCCTGAAAGCCTCAACCCAAATCCCAAATGGGACCTTCAGAAACAGGGATGTCATGCGTCAGGGTGACCCAGAGACCCAGAAGTTTCCAGGTGAAAAAAATTTTAGCATAGGAATTTCACCTAAATCTAATTTGCGAGGCGATGGGGAGGGGATGAGTACTTTGGGCTGATTTGGTGTGCAATTATGTAATCTGGCAAAAATGGATAAATGACGTCCCCAAATATAAACACTTACTAGAAAAGAGTGGATTTTAATCTAGTTGCACAAAAACGTAGTATTTCTCCCTGTAAAAGATACACTATGTCAGTGCCTCTGAACCCCCGACACCACCTGAGAGAAACAGTTCTGCAGAAGGTTTGGTCTAGATGACCAAGAGTTTCAATTTATTTTCCCCCACCCATCCTTACCCTGTCCCGCCCCTCCAGCCCAGTTGATTGGTCCTGGGTGGGCAGTGGATGCAAAGACAGCCAATCATCTGCCTATGGCAAGTCCTCCTGGGGGCTGGGGGTCCTGCCCAAACAAGATGATGGATATTTGCTGAGCTACTGAGATTTCCTCTCTCCATATTGGAATTGGAAATAGGGGAAGAATAAGGCAGTTGGTGGTGTGGGGCAGATGTGGGCATCCTAGAGAGGAGCAGGTTCATTAGACAAGCTGGTCCTGACAATGGAAGACTCCAAAGGGCAGATTCCTGAAACACCTTGAACTGCTTCAGATCCCAGTGTTTCTCTATCTCCTGGCTCCAGAAGACCAAACCCACTGGGTGGATTTCCATGAGATTCCACATCTACCTTTGCCTCAAAGGCAGCTTTAGAATAACTGTCCCCTTTCTGAGGTTACCTGAGTCTCTGCTATTGACCGAGAGAGTCTAATTGGCAGGTTGTTTCTTCCCTTCCAGTTCTGTCCTCTCCTCTCACATTTATGCTCATTCCCAATGTGGAGCTGTCATGGCATGGCCTTGTCTGAGGACAAGAAGGCCAGTGTGCTTAGGAGCTCTGAAATTTAACTTCTCTGGTGTTGGGGTCTTTGTCTATTTCTTTGGCTTTACTTTGGGCCCTTTTATATCTCATAGAATTGTGAAGAAGATGGAGTGGAAAAGTACATCAAGTATTTAATAGAATTGTGTGTGTGCGTACACACACATACTGTACTCTGGAGTCAGACTGCCTGGGTTCAAATCTCAGCCCTGCACCCTCCTCGCTGTGTGACCTTCAGTAGATTACTTAACATCTCTGAGGCCAGGGCTAATAATAGAAGCCTCCTCATGCAGTCGGTAGGAATAAAGGAAATAGATATGTAAAAATCTTAGCTCCCCGCCTGGTACAGTGCAGTATTCCATCAGTGCCAACTGTGATTGCTGCACAAATACAAGAGATTATTTACCCCTTGAAAGGGCCATCTAAAGAGGAATGGATTCTCACAGTTAGAGGTTGGTAAAAGGGCCTGACAATCGGACTGGCCTCTCACTATAGGTCTCTTACCCATAACTGTGAGTTGAGTTAAAGCTGCAGTAACAGAAAGCCATCTGAAACCTTTGGATAAGCAGCAATAAATCATTCTTGGGCCTCCGAAGGACTCTGTGAGCCTTCATCTAGGAATCGAGGCCACCCTGTGGACAGTTAAAATGCAGTCACAGAGATAAGAAAAGCTCCGCTAATTAAAACATAGCACGTGTGGTCACGAGGGACTCTCAGCCTACCTGTGACCTGGCACTTGCCTCATCCGCTCTGTGATTGCAGGCCCCAGTCCCGCCTTCTGGGCCAGGATCCAGGCCTCTGAGGTTCCAGGAGGGAAAAACAAGAGACAGACGCCCCTCCAGACATAAAGTCTTTAATCTTGACCTCAGGCAGCAGGCAAGCCTTCTTCAGCAAGTGAACTCACACAATCAAAAGACTTGTGTCAAATCAGAGTGACTTTTTTGGTCTTTAATGATTCTAAACATGTATAAGAAGGAAGAGATGACTATGGAAATGCCTGTGTTTGCAAGGCTGCTGGAAACAGAGAAGTCAGTCTTCCTAGGTCTGCATACATTCAAATCTGGGCTGCCGCTTCTAGATTCTGATCCTCCATATAAAAATTTAAAGTATCTTAATTGCTGAATGCATATTTTTCTGATTATAGTGAAGTTTCAGGCTTCCTAAATGGGTGGGAGAAGGGTTCTCATGTCTGGATTGCTAAATAATTAGAATATAATGACATTGTTAGTATTAAAAATAAACTGAATAAAATAAAATGTTGTATGACATAGACTGAATCAGCTATAACTGCTTAGACTAAGACAGTTAGAACTTTTTGTGTTGAAGGTGTCCTATATCTGTGCTAATACGGTAGCCACTAGCCATAAATGCAGCCACATGTGTTACTGAATTTGAAATTTGAATTAATTTGAATTAATTTAAATTTAAATAGCCACATGTGGCTAGTGGCTACCATTATGGAAGTTAGAGAAGGATCAGAGGTTGGGTTAAATCTGAGGTAACCCAATGATGTGCCTCACACGTAACGTTTTAGAATTAACACAACACAAGTTACCTATCATTTGTCTCCTGTCAAAATACAAAAATAAAGTCAGAATACACAATATCCACTCCCCCAACACATACAAAACCAAAACTGGTTATCTGAGCATTCTGATTAGCTTAGATTTCAGATAAAGAGGCATTTGCCATATATTTAACTGTCAAAAAAAAATTACCAGAGTCCTAGAATTCTAGAATTGGAGGAGATGTTAGAGATTATGCAGAATGTTCACAACTCAGATTGTTCAGAAATATTTGGGGTTGTTATAAAGACTAGGAGGTGCTAGTGATGAGAGACCAGAGATTTTAAGCATCCTGCAATGTGCAGGACAGTCTTACACATAGAAGAATTACCCCGCCTCAATGCCAGTTGCTCCTCCTTTGAAAATACTTTCTATCCAACTGTTTATTTTAAAAATGAGAAATTTGCTTCCAAGGAAATTAAGTGAGCTTCTCTGGATCCCACAGCTAGTGAAGCTTCCTAGACCATGGAATAGGAGGCCAAATGGCACCTGGGGGTAAAATGTATTTGTGCTGTGGCTCTGCAAGCTGCACTAGATTTTTATGAGAAATGAATGAATACATAGAAAAGATATTTTCTTATAGTTCACCAACCTGAAACTCAGAATAAAATTGAAAGAAAAATTCTTATACTGGGGGCTTGTGATGCCGCTGTAGACCGGCACCTGGGCATATACAGAGCTCTTTGAACTCCCTTTACTACAAGGGCAGAGTTGAGTAGTGGTGACAGAGACTGGTCTGCAAAGCCTAAAATGTTTACACCTGGCCCTTTAAGAAAAAGTTTGCCAACCTAAAACATCAATTATTACAATACTGTACAGATAGTGTGATAATTGAGGTAAGTACCATGTGCTATGGGAACATCAAGAAGTTAATAACTAGAAGAGCCAGGGAAAACTTCCCAGAAAACTAGGGCCAACCATGTGAGGACAAAGCAATGAGAAGGCGGCCATCTGCAAGGCAAGGAGAGAGGCCTCAGAGGAGACCAACTCTGCCGACACCTTGATCTTGGACTTCCAGCCTCCACAACAGTGAGAAAATAAATTTCTGTTGTTTACGTCCCCCAGTCTGTGGTATTCTGTTATGGCAGCCCTAGTAAACCAATATAGGGGAGAAGAGAATGTCATTTTAGATCAGGGCAATCAACATGGTCAGAGCCTTGGGGTGTGAAAAGCTAAGACATTTCCAGTGAACCGTAAAATGTGTCTTTGGAGAATTGTGAGCACTGGAGTACAGGAGGTAGGGAAAAAAAAGATGCAATGGAAGAGGGTCTATTCACTTTATCCCATGGGCAGATAAAGAGTTTCTAGGATTTAGTTTCTAGAACGGTAATTCTGATGGTAGATGAAGAAATAATGCCAAGAAGACCAGCAGGGAAGCTTGAAATTTATGAGCAAGAGATGAGGAAAACCTGAACTCTGGTACTGTCCAAGGGGTGCAACAGGGTGAATGGATTCAAGAGACATTTCTGAGGAGAAACATTAAAAAAGATTTTGTTGGCCAGTTGGATGTGGAAGAAATGGTACAGTAAAACTCTGGCTTCAGGAAAACTAAATATCCACAAGTTTGAGTCTAGTTCTTAATCCAACTGCGTACTCGTTCCTAGACCAGGAATGATGGGAAACACTATTTTAAAGGGCCAAATAAACTGTGCCTGTTAAGTTTCAAGTTGTGTAAAAAATACCAAATGACTTAATATGAAAGAATTTCTGGATAAAGAAAATCAAGTCTCCCATAAATTAGAGCAGAAAAAGAAAGAGATAGTAAAATGGATAGTTAAAACTAAACAGAACAATGAAGGATAGTTTATAAATATTAGTATTTGGAAGTGTTGGACTGATGGGGTTATGGGCCTTACCAAGCAAACAAAGATGGCAGCCTTAAAAATGAGCTCTGTTTTTGTAAGGCTGGGTTAGGAATTTATTACTTTAATATAACTTTTCAACTGATGCCATAGTTTTAAATAATCACAACATCATTGCATAAAATGTGGGTGCTTTTGTCCTGCATTAAAATATTTGTTCATGGTGATGCGATGTTCTTTGAAATTGATATCCTAATTATGCAGATGTTCATTCCTGAATGAAATATAGCCCACGAATCAGCCAAGTCAGACCTAATGCCTGGAGATAACTTCCTTTTCAGAAGCCTTCGTTGAAGGACTTCAGTTCCACTGGAATCACAATTAGCAAAATCTCAGTTGTTTAAAACAAAAATTTCTTTATTATTCATACTACGTATCCATTGTGAGTGGTCAATCAGGGATTCAGGCTAATGGAGAGGCACTCATCCAAGAAGTTGTCAGTTGTCATGGTAGAAGGAAAAGGGGATGCTGCAAGACATAGCCTGAGTCTTAAAGTTTCTACCCGGAAAGATTACAGATCATTGCCAAAGTCACATGGCCACACTTAACTTCCAGTAGATGGGAAATAAAATCCTACCATGTGCCCAGAAGTAGAGGGTGCTGGGACAGCTATGAAATGGAACACTTGTCAAAAGTCTTAATGGATACGTAGGGCAGAATATGTCTCAGGTCCTCAAAGCATGACCAGTAACCTCTACTTCGTATTTCTCTGTGAGATAGAGCTCACAAACTGTTAGCAAAGAGCTCATCTTAAATGATCACTTCAATGAAATTCAAAAAGGTTTGAAAGAAAGTCCATTTGTATCTTGAAGATTTATAATTTTGAAGAAGGTATTAATGCCCAAAGAATATTCTAATAATAATAGCTAACATTTTATTGAATGCTGACTACATGCCAGGCACTGTTCTAAGCACTTTGCATGTATTAACTAATTTTATACTCATAACAACCTATGAAGAGGCCACAATTATTATCCCCACTTTACAGATCAGTAATCTAAGGCATGGGGAGATTAAGTAATTTTTCTAGGGCCATACAGCTAGTAAGTGGCAAAAAAATACCACACCAAATAAAATATCTTCTATTAAGCTAGACTGCTTAATCACTCATTATTTGCACAATTGCACAATTAATAACAACTGGTAAAACTAAACACACATTTAATTGAAGGAGCATTTCAGCAGCTGGGAGAATTAAGCCAAATTATAATGATTTGATATATCATTTTCATTACATTCCAATATTCCATCAACATTCCGATATTTGCATGTTTTTAATAATACTAGATATTTATACTGAATTGTTACATCATCTTCATCTATGTCATAATCAGGAACTATATATTTTTTAAACACCCCTATTTTTACAAAGGAAACATTTAATATTCTCAGCACCAAAGAGATTTGGTATTTTATGTGAACTTTACCTTATCGACTTTAAGGGGTCAAATTCCTTCAGATCATTGTAAAGAACAATTACTGCTCTAACTACATAGAGCCACTTCTAACCCTCTTCTGCTTTCTTCTGGAAATAGCCTCTTCCCCCATCTTCTTCCCTACTCTATCAACATAGTGACCTCTGGGCCAATCATCTTGTACAAAATGTGCCCTGGCCACAGTTAGTCAGTCCAGGGGAAGACATCTGGGCCAATCACCTCCCAGAACCTGTCCAGTTGGCAGATTGATTCCAGAGTGAGCATTCAATCCAAGCCGGGCCACTCAGAGTTCTTTGCCAGGGATGTGTGACTGAAAACAAGGAGAGTCCATCTCTTTCTAGGTGACTAAAACTGTAAATGCAAAGCTCAGGTAGATCCTGCCACAGCCATATTTTCTTCCCATGCAAGTAGTTCTAGCCAGGAAAGAGAAATGAAGGAGAAAAATAAAGACATGAACAGGCAAAAGGTGCAGAGAGAGGCCTGCCCCAGATTGGGCTCCCAGCCCTACTCCTGCCCTTGGGATCTGTGAGACACCACAACATCCCTGCTTAGACTACTGTTATTTGGCTTTCTGTGATTTGCAACCAAAACAGTCCTAATTAATACAATCAACTTGTAAAATTGATTGTAAAATTCTTTATCCAACTGGTATATTATTGAAAGATCTCAAAAGGGAACATATGTGCAATCATGGTTGCTTATGATTCATCAAAGGAAATAAAATGATCAAAGTTGAACAGCAGAAGATTGAAGAGATTCCACAGTGACTACCCACATCACGCAACCACAAGAAAAGAGGTGATCCCAGATTTTCTCTAATTTTTGCTTGTCCTGCTTATCTCCATACTTCATACCATCTTGTCCCCTACCTCATAAATATCCCTGTGTCCCCATTTTTGGGGAGGCAGATTTGAGACTCATTCTCCTGTTTCCTCACTTGGCTGACTTGTGATTAAACCTTCTCTCTGCTACAATTTCGTCCTCTGAGTGTTTGGCTTTCCAGGCGATGGGCAAAAACTAACCTGGTGTGGTAACAATCCCATAGGTTAAGGGCTCAGTCCCACAAAACTACACCTCCTCCCTCCACTTCAGATGCCGATTGCAAGTCCAGGTTGTCACTTGTGCTTCTGACCCACTGGCTGTAGATCAGAGGTTCCTACCACCCACTCCTCAGGTTTAAGTAATTTGATAGATCAGCTCATAGAACTCAGAAACATGTACTTATGTTTACCAGTTTGTTATAAAGGATACTATAAAGGATACAGATGAACAACCAGATGAAGAACTCCATAAGGCAAGGTACTGCAACGGGCTCAGAGCTTCCATGCTCTGTCTGGGTGCACCGCTTTCCCAGCACCTCCATGTGTTCAAAAACTTGGAAGCTCTCCGAAACTCATCCTTTTTAGATTTTTATGGAGGCTTCATTGCATAGACATGTTTAATTAAATCATTGGCCATTAGTGATTGAATTCAATCTCCATCCCTCTCCCCTCACTGGAGAGGGTGGTGGGAGTGGGACTGAAAATTCCAACCCTCTAATCATCAGATTGGTTCCCCTGGCAACCAGCACCCATCCTTAGGTTACCTAGGGGCTTTCCAAAAGTCACATCATTAACATAACATAAGACAACTTTCTCTCTCTTCACTTAGAAAATTCCAAGGGTTTTAGGAGCTCTGTGCCAGGAATGGGATGAAAGCCAAATATATATTTGTTAAATATATATATATATATATATATACATACATACATACATATATAAATCACAGTATCACTGCAGGGGAACAAATTCCTTCTCAAGACATCAGTTATGCAGTTATGGAAATGGTCATCAGGATTCCCCCACCATGATCATGAGGCTTTAGAATTTGGAGCGGTCCCACTTCACCTAAGAAGATGTTCTTCTAACCCCCTTCCCTGTAACCCCCTAAATTATATGGACCACTCTCCTAATAGCCATTTTGACAATGTATCCACTAGGAACCACTAATTGGACAGATTTCCAGTTTTAAGTAAAGAGAAATCATATTATATCATCATTATCAATTCAATCAATCCTTAACTATTCATATTAATAGATAGGAATAACATGTGAATAATCCCAAGCAGCAAACAATTCCGATTTAACTTTTACAGTCAAGTCAGTTTATCTGCTTTATCGATTCTCCAAAATCTTTTCCCCACCACTATACCGCAGGACTCTGGGTTATAAGAGAAGTGTCAAGTTGAAAGGAACTTGAAGCCAGGAATAGAAAAAGAAAGATGAGTTTGGACTATCAGTAAATGGGAAAGTGGGTGCATCTTAATATCAAATATAAATGATTTTTGGATAATCCTTTTGTATCTCTATGCGGATAACCAAGCAGTTATTACAGCTGGCTTTAGAGTGTAGTTACACACTCCAACATATACCTGCACACACACTCACCAAGCTCACAAATGCTTCTTCTCTATATGTTTGACTCTCTGTTGGTAGGCTTTAATGAAAAAACATAAGAAAGGAGAGAAAACACTAGCTTCCATTTTATAAAGAAGAGTACTATCTTAGCCTTGTTCCTCTCAAAGCAGAACCTGGGGCACAAACTTCCTTGCAGGTAGGTTATTTTGCAATATGATTCCTGGGGGGCAAGACTACAGGACAAGGAAAGCAAAACAGAAAGAAGGCAAAGCCAACACAAGGATGTGTTACCGAGTTGGCCATTCCTATGAGCAGTCAGTGCTGGATCTACCACCATCTTCCCAAGGATCCTTATGAATTGTATCTCAGAAGTATCCTCCCTGGGAACAAACAGGGAAGCATTTATCCATCTGCTCCTCTCTCTCACTGGTCAAGTGTGGCTCAAGTGAGAGTTTATTCCCCTGAATTTCTGGGTTGCATATCTGTAAGCAAGAGTAGTGTCTCATGATGTGATGGCAGAGAAGCCACAGGGCAAGAAACCAGAGGTACTGTCACAGACTAATTGCCCTGAGGAACTCAAGGGAGCTTTCAGAAACACTTAACTATTTCTCCAAATTGTTTTTTCTTTCTTCTTTTTGTTATATTAAGAGATGCAATCACCAACCACCCTAAACCAGACCCGATCCCCACCACAAGAGCGATACCTATGCAGATGGGCTGAAAAGAGCCCAAGAGCTGACCTTTGCCTAGGAGCTTAGGCCTTATTACAATACCTGCAAAGTATGTGGAAGCATGTTTTCCAGCTGAGTCTGTGCAAGCAAATACCCCCCTCTTCCTTTTGAATCATCTGACATAAAAGGCCCCTGTGGTCCCGTGCTCGGGGAGAACTGCAACTTTGGAAATGACTCCTCATGGTCTCCTATTTGCTGCAAATAAACCCTACTTTGTGTGACAACTACTTCTGGTGGACAGTCTGATTTTAATTCACCAGGAGGCAAACCCACTTTGGTTCAGTAACAGTACGTGGTCATGGCCTGAGCCCACAGCAGTCTCAGTCTAATAGTCCCTGCGTGAAGCAGATTGAAGTCTACAGGGACTAGTTGCCACAGAAGGAGCTCAAGTAAGAGGTGGACCTGACAAATTTTTTAAGTAATACACAAAAGCTGTGCAATCAAATCAATAAGGTCATAAGATTTGAAATAAAGAGATTCACTTCCAAGGTAACTTTCAGGAATGCATCTTTCGTCAAAAATGCCATACATCTGCTCATGAACATGCTCCCAGAATCATTGTGTAACTAAAGAGGGGAGGAGAGTTTCCTCTGTATTGTCCCTGCCACTGGGGAGAAATGCAGCCACTCTATCTAGCAAAAACTTGCAGCCGCTGAGTGTAAGAAAGACAGATGGAGTGTTCCTGAAGTATGATTTGATTGTTTGGTGGGAAGATGAAAGTCAGAGTATCATGAGTTCAACCAATACAAGTTCACGCATGGCTAAAAATACTCAGCAGCAAACTAAAAAAAGAATTAAAAAGCTCATGAGTAATCATTACTTCTCATAAAGAGCAACCAAGAGTCTCCAGGTCAAACCATTCTTAAGGCTTAAAAGCATCAAGATTCCCTGGGGTTTGGCTTAAAACAATCCATGGACATCATATGTATGTAGTTGTCCCATAAGAAGGTGCAAAATCAGACAAAATACTCTGTACAAAAATGAGAATTTCTCTTATTACGGCAAAATTAACCCAAAGCCTCAATGTACAGACCAAAGATGTGACCAAAAAAAGTTTAAAAACTTAAACTCTTCATTTGATCCTTGCCAGTCTCAAAATAAGCCATGACTCTGTGAGTAAGACTAAAGGAAATTAGGCTACGGTATTTAGGAAAACAAGGCAGTTGACAGACCTAAAAGAAACGATTATATTTCCCATAGGGTTTCCATGGGAATTGAAGTTAAACTCTGAGTTAATTTTGCTGCAAGCAAATATTTTTCATATAGTGTTCCACAGAGTGGAAGGAGCTCCCCAGGTCAGTCCACCAACCTGAACCATGAGGGTTGACACCAGGGCTGTCCACCCCCTCAAAGGGCTCATCACACACTGGAGGCTGCTGGCCTCTCCACCAAGTGAGTCAGCAAATGCCAATAGTATCAGGTGAGTAGGCAGAATTTCCAGGGAGGAAATATTTTATAAACGCTAATGTAATTATCTTGAAAATGTGAACCTTATTTTTTGTTTTATTCTCTCATAAATCATGTTCACCATTAAGGCCAAGCCATGAGGCTTAATGCCTTGGGGAAGGAGGTAGGGCCACTTAGATGTCTACAGATGAACAAGAGAGGAAGTGACTCAGAAGACAGTCCCACCAGACAGAAAGGGCAGGTCATTGCCCACATAGAAGGGAAAGAAAAGATTGGGGGACAGGAGAGTGTAGGAGGAAGAGTTTGTTTGGTCCCATAAGGACCCAGCACTCCTGTCTCTCTGATCCTTAGCTCAGGCAGTGGGAGTGGATAGTGAAAGGATAGAAATCTAAGATAGAGAGGAGGAAATAAAAGAGTGATTCAGAAATGCTTACAGGCCAATGAGGAAACCAAAAAAAATAGCTGAGGGTAAAGACTATCAAGCCTACATGATGCTGCCATGGAAAGATAACTTCATAGCAGAGGCTGGGCCAGGACGCAGACATCCTGGGCAAGGCTACTGGATGGGACATAGCTAAGACCTGAGATCTGAGGACATGCAGGGTCTAGGAAAATCTAGGCAGGACTGAGTCAGCAGAAGTCCTAGCCGTAAACTTCTGCAGCTGAAGTCAGCAGGGTATCCAGGGACCAGAGCATAAATTCCTCTCCCCTCTTCTGCCAAAAGGACAAGTGAGTGACCCTCTATACTTAGATACCATGTGGCTGGGAAAAAAATCCTGAGAGCTTGGGCTTGAAAAAAAAATCATATCTATATCTATATACATATATAAATTTTCTTAAATGAGACTATTACCATTGATTGGTCCATTTAAATCCCCTTGTCAGCCTCCAAAAAGATGCAGACTTGACAGCAAAATGAAATAAATTAGAATAAAATATTACAGTATTTGCACATCTGATTTATCACTCAGGACAGATTAGGTTATGCTGAGGTAATAACCCCAAAATCTCAGTAGCATAACACAACTATTCTTGCTCATGCAACATGTGCATTTTGCATTAGTTGTGGGGTTGTGGGTGACTATTAGTCTCTAGACTATGTTGCCCTCACTCCAGGACCCAGATTAGTGAAGGCTCCATCATCTGGAATATTTCAGGTTCTGATAGCAGAGAAAAGAGCGAATTGGAAGGTTTTACAGTGGTAATTAAATACTTTGGTTCACATGTCACTTCTGCCCACAGCCTGAGGCCAGACTAGTAACATGGGCCTATCCAAACAGAAGATGCATGGACACAGGTAACCCTCCATGGGCCAAGAAGAGAGGTAAACAGGATAGGGTGAGCAGTAGGAGTCTCTACCACATAAAGCAGAGACCTACCCAACTACATTAATTACTATTATTGTTTTTGAAAGTTTCAATCACCGGACTTTCACATTATCTTCCAGAATGCAAAATGTAAGTCCTCCACCCACCCGGGTTGTCTTTTCTTTCCAAAATTTATCTCAGAACTGGTCTGGCTTTCATTCCTAAGCCTACCTCCCACTACTACCTGCCTTCCAAATCCTTTCCACAGTGCTTCCATGAAATTACCCTTTCCTAAGGAAACTAACTTCTCTGTTCTTGGTTCCCTCACTTTCCCTCAACTGCCAGACCCTTCCTGGCCCTTACCAAGTCAACCTGGACCCCACAGTACTCTCGCAGAACCCATCATTCCCTTAGATGCTTCTGCAGCACCCACGCAGCCACACTCCAACATTTGTTGGGGGAACTTGAGAGCCCAACATTCTAAGGTTCCAATAGGCAAAAGCCAATTAAAACAGAACCAAAATCAGTAAAGTTCAGCCTCAGCTGTATGATACTTTGAAATTGCAAAAATATGGTCCATTTAAATTGCATTAAGGTTTGAGATCAATTCTAATATTTTATGATCTAGGCACTTTTTATTCTTTAAAAAGCTTTCTTCCTGTTTGTGTCACCTTGCACAAAAGGGCTGATAGGGAGTCTAGAACTTCCTCTGATTGGACTGTCTATGGCCAAAGTCAGAAAATACCACCATAGCAGGCACACTGCTGGGGAATTTGAAATCATCACAAATAACTCGCCAAATTTGGTCCACATAATGGCATCACTTGACCCTGAGTCTTCATAACATCAAGGATTTCAGTCATTTCCCTCTCAATCTTTATCGAAAGGTTGTGAATCTTTTTAGTCTATTCTCTAACATGGACCTAGCCATCAATCTCTTTTAAAAACGGGTCCATGGGCTGACTTTGTATGTGGGGAAAGAAGAGCTCCCTCCCCCTAGATTTAAATCTACAGAGGGAAGGGGTATGACTTAGCCTGAATCTCTTTGTACGTGTCTGGAGGGAAATCGGTGGACGTTAAGCACAGGGTCATTAGGGAATTCACTGGTCCTTGTCAGGGAGAGGAACAGCCTCATAAGAAAGCGTCTCTGTTAGTTCCTATGGGTGATGCTGCAAACTCCCAAGGGCCATCAGTAATTGTTTGCAATTCCACCACATGTCACTTCCCTGTGCCCTTCTGAGAAGCTTGTTGTCCAGCAAACTGTACGAATACTGTCCTAATGAGACTGTGAACCTGAGATACAGATACAGACAGAACTTTTCCCAAAGAAACTTTTTGATGGCCTGCAAAGTACGAAAGAAAAGAAAAACAAAAAGGAACAAAATGTTCCTAAAGTTAGCAATGCAAGTTCTTACACACCTCCAATCTCTTCTCAGAGGTGTCTCTCTCTTCTCTGCTTCTCAAGGCCAAAACTCTTTGAATCTAATAGCTATGCACCTGAAAGTCACTAAACCTTTGGCAGATAGTATTTTCCCAAAAATGGATGCACCAGTTTGTATATTTCATCCCATATTCTCTCTTACTATGTGATTGACACTCTCCTCACTGAGCGGCAGGAAGTATATTCCTTCCACTGAACCAGGGTGAGCTGGAGACTGCCGTGACCAATAGAGTACAGCAGAAGTGATGCTGTGGGACTTCTGAGGTTAAGTCAGGCAAAGGATACAGGGTCCACCTGACTCTTTCAAGATCCTCAGCCCTGGAACTCAGCCACTATGCTGCAAATAAGCCCCAACTAGCTGATGCAGAGAGACTGCATGGAGAATCCGCTGTGGAAAGGAACTGTGGTCCCAAGGGCACCTAGTAGCAGCTGCTAATTGAGCGCGTGAGCCTTCAAATGATTCCTGCTCCCAGCTTCACGTCTTCCATTTGATGCCCCACATGTCGTGGAGCAGAACAGGAAATCCTTGCTGTGCCCTGTCTAAATTCATTACCCAGAGAATTCAAGAGTATAATAAGCGTCTGTTTTATTCCACTAAATTGTAGGGTAATTTGTTACGCAGCCATAATAACTGGAACAAAATCTTTCCAGGTATTTTATCTCTCATTTCATCTTTAGATTACACTCAGTGACTTTCTCAAACAACCTAAAGTTTACATAATAACATCTAGAGCTGTGGGAGGATTATTTCTGCCCATCCACACTTCAACGAAATAGGATTTTGTTTCTCTGTTTGTAAGATGAAGGCAGTTCTCAACGTCCCAGATTAAAACGAAACAGAACCTTTCTTATCTTTACTTCTTATAGGAAAATGGAACTCTTTCAAACTAAAACTCTGTCCTTCGCATTGATAAGGTCCTCGAGCCCACAGAAGATATATTTGTTTCTGTACCTACTTGGCTTCCTCTTAATGCCTAAAGAGTTGAAAAGAGTGGAGCACATTTTCAAAAAGAGACCAATAGTAACTTCAGTGCCCATTAATCTGAGAGGGATCCAGAACAAGTGGCCTACAGGGCTGGTTTTCATCCTAAAGATAAAATTAGTAAGAATCTCTTTAGTAAGGAAAAGAGTGGGTGAGGAGTCAGCCAGAAATGTCATGGAAATATTTAACATTATTAAGGGACAAAACCTCTCCAGTAAGCTTTTTGTAATTGAGAGACAGTTTTCATTTTAGTTCATATTTTCATCAGTTCCCAAGAGACTCGAACTGAACTTCTCTTTTCTGTCTGCACTCCCACACCCTTGAAGTACTCATCTAGCTTTGAATCTCTCTTTTCTGACAACTCCTAAATTTGTGTCTTCAGCCCAGACACCTTGTCCCTCAACTCATAGATTCATCTGCTATGCAACATCTCCACTTGACGTCTGACAGGAATTCCAAATACAACTTCTCCAAAAAACAGACTCCTGATGTTTTCCCTAAACCTGTTCCTCTTCTGCCTCCTGCATCGTAGGTGATAGAAATTCTCTCCTTCCACTGGCTCAGGACAAAAACCCTGACACCACGTTGACCTCAGTTTCACAAACCACAGCCCATCCATCAGCAAATCCTATTGGCTCTAGCCTCAAGTCATATCCGGAATCTAACCACTTCTCACCACGCCCCTGCTGCGTCATCTCTCACCTACACTGTTATGCCAGCCTCCTGACTGGTCTCCTGCTCCCATTCTTACCTTCCCGTGGTCTGTTCTCGCCCCAGAAATCAGAATGACCCTTCAGGAATATGTCAGATCATGTGCTTCCTCTGCCCAGAATCCTCTAACAGCTTTGCATCTCACTCATAGTAAAAGCCAAAATCCTTAAAGTGGCAAAAAAGGCCTGCAATGACTGGCTCCATCACTCCTCTCTTAGGCCTCCTCCACCGGCTCCCTCTGCTCTGGACTTACTGGCTTCCTGCCTGTTCCTAGAAAACGCCAAGCACCCTCCCGCCTTAGTGCTTTTGGACTTGCTTTTCCCTTTGCCAGGAATACCCCCAACTCCCAACCCCATCTCATATCTGAGCAGTTCATTCTCCACCACCTTTGCCTAATCAGCAAGCCCTTCCCCCAACACCCTGATTAGAACAACAAATGCCATGTCCTGGCATTCCAGGTTCCTCCTATTTTATTATTCTTCAAAGAAAGTAAATAAGGAAACAAACATGTTTGCTCATTTACTTATTGTCCATGGTCATTCATTTAGAATGTAAGTTCCATTACAGCAAGGATTCTTTTAGGGTCTATTTTGCATATTGTTGAATTTCCAGTGCCCAGAATAGTTTCTGGCATATAGTAGTCACACAAATGGCCAGAATAACATACACCTGTTGAGGAATGAATGCACAAACAAAGGAATGATTGGACCAAGTCAATGCACAGCCACGCACCACCTGTACTGAAGGCAGGAGACACATGGACGGGGGCCGGCCTGTGCCTGAGTGCTTAAGTTGGTGTGCTCTGCTTTGGCAGCCCAGGGGTTTGCTGGTTTGGATCCTGGGCATGGACCTAGCACTGCTCATCAAGCCATGCTGAGGCAGCGTCCCCGATGCCACAACCAGAAGGACCTACAACTAGAATATACAACTATGTACTGGGGGGCTTTGAGGAGAAGGAAAAATAAAATCTTTAAAAAAAAAAGAGAGACACATGGAGAGCTCGAGAGAATGTACACATCTGCCTGGCCAGCTCCCAGGTCCCCACGTTGCTCCCCTGAGTGCAGAGTAATGGCAGCAAGACTTGAGGGTCTTGGTCACTCTTGTCTCTACCCCAGGGAACACAGCATTGCTCCATGAAAAGTGCAAGCGTTAGTGCCAGAGGTCTGGTTTTAAAGACCACTAACTATTTGGATAATTTCAGACAAGTTACTTAACCACATTGAGTCTTGGTTTCCTTATCTGTCAAATAAAAATAATATCAGCTATTTTTCATAAGGGATGCAATGAAGATTAAATGAGCTAACATATGGAAACAATGTTCTGTAAATTATAAAGGGATAAATAAATATCAAAAAGTTGTAATGTAAGAGAACGTGGATTTGAGCCTACTTAGCAATCAACACAGAGTCACATATTCAATGTAATTGATGCGTATGTGATTAATCACGTAAATAGCCAAAATGACTAGTTGGTTACTGCTGTGGGACTTGGTGGCCTAAAAGGGGAGGGGTCTGGCAAATTTTTTAGTACCCAGAAGTGGTAGGTACTTTACATATATTATTTCATTTTATCCTAATAAAAATTCACGGGAGGTAAATATTACCACAGTCATTTTATTTTATTTTTTTTTGATTGGCACCTGGGCTAACAACTGTTGCCAACCTTCCTTTTTTTTTTTTTAAGAATTGGCACCTGGGCTAACAACTATTGCCAATCTTTTTTTTTTTCTTTTCTGCTTTATCTCCCCAACGCACCCCCCCACACACACACAGTTGTATATCTTAGTTGCAAGTCCTTCTAGTTGTGGGATGTGGGACGCTGCCTCAACATGGCCTGACGAGCAGTGCCATGTCTGCGCCCAGGATCCAAACCCTGGGCCGCCGCAGCGGAGCACGCGAACTTAACCACTCGGCCACGGAGCCGGCCCCTACAACAGTCATTTTAAAGTGATAAGTGAGGTTCAGAGAGTTTAAGTAATCTGCCAAAACTCACAGGGTCATGTAGCTAGGAATTACAGGCCATTTCCAAGACAACAAGCCATTCTCTCAGACTTTTAAAATTAAACCTGTCTACTCACGATTTTTAAATATGTTAAAGTCAGGTGTTCCACATAAAGTGTAGATAGAAGGGACATTATAGAAAAAGATTAAATATTTAATTAAAATTCACAGAAAATGGGAAAAGCCTAATACAAAAGAATATATATTCTATGATTCCATTCAGATGAAATTCTAGAACAGATGAAAATAAGCTATGGTGATAACATCAAAATAGCGATTGCCTCTTGTATGTGTGTTGGGGGGTTGGGGAGAACACAGATTGATTCGGAAGGGGCTAAGGGAACTTAATAGAAATATGGAAATCTCTCATCTCTTTTTTAAGAATAAGATTAGCCCTGAGCTAACATCTGCCACCAAACCTCCTCTTTTCTGCTGAGGAAGACTGGCCCTGAGCTAACATCTGTGCCCATCTTCCTCTACTTAATACGTGGGACACCTGCCACAGTATGTCTTGACAAGTGGTTTGTAGGTCTGCACCCAGGATTCGAACTGGTGAACCCCAGGCCACAGAAGCTGAAATGTACAAACTTAACCACTGCACCACCTGGCTGGCCCCAGAAATCTCTCATCTCTTGACAGTGGGTTACATGGTATATGCATTTGCCAGAACTCATTAAACTTAAGATCTGTGTACTTCACTGTACATAAATTGCTGTCTTAGTCATTCGGACTCCTATAACAAAATACCACAGACTGGGTGTGTTATAAATTACTGAAATTTATTTCTCACAGTTCTGGAGTCTGGAAGTCCATGATCAGGGTGCTAGCATGGTCAGATTCTGGTGAAGGTCCTCTTACGGGCTGCAGACTGCTGACTTCTGGCTATGTCCTCACATGGTGGCAGAGGCCGGGGAGCTCTCTCTGCTGTCTCTTCTATAGGGACATTAATGTCGTTCATGAGGGCAGAGCCCTCCCCAAGGCTCCACTTCCTAACACCATCACATTGGGAATTAGGATTTCAACATATGAATTCAGGGGGCACACGATCATTCAGACCATAGCAATTACATTTCGACTTTAAAAGTTTAAAGTCATAGGGAATGGCCTGGTGGCGCAGGGGTTAAGTTTGCACATTCCGCTTTGGCGGCCTAGGGTTCACCGGTCCCGATCCTGGATGTGGACCTATGCACTGCTGTGGCAAGCATCCCACATATAAAGCAGAGGAAGATGGGCACAGATGTTAGCTCAGGGCCAGTCTTCCTCAGCAGAAAAGAGGAGGTTTGGTGGCAGATGTTAGCTCAGGGCTAAGATTCCTCAAAAAAAAAAAAAGCTTAAAGTCATAGAAAAATGACTTTTAGACTTGGAACCCAAGTGGAAAATAATGGCACCATCTTAAGGGCTTTTATTAAACCTCAGGAAAATCCAGTGATGTAGGTTTGGAAATCAAACTCATTTGAGACGAAGAAGCTGAAGTAAACAATATTAAGTAATTTTTGTGTCCATCCAGCCAAGAGGGATGGAGCTGAGACTCAGATCTGGCCGGTAATTAACCGCCCACAACAGCTGTCTCTATGAAGGGCTTGTCTTGGCAACGATGAAGCTGGAAAGGAAAAGTTTTTGGTTCATTTTTCCCAAATATACACCAAGTTTTTGGCTTCAGCATCACATGTATAAAGAGAATATATGAATACTAAGTAGCCAGTTCAGACCTTACTCAAAGAGGTGCCTTAGTAGGAAATTACAAGGAAAGATGATAATCTATGGAATTATAGGGATAGAAATAAAGATTAGATTTTGTCTCCTATGCCACAATGCATCTTATTTCTGTTTATTCATATTTCACCTTACTTAAAATTTTTAAAAACATTTAATCTTATCTTCATAAGAATAAATTAAGTAAACATATGGCTTTGAGTTGTAACAAAGAATAAACGTTATATTGAACAGCCTCCATAACTAAGATTAAAGTCATTTCAAATGAACCCCATGTAAAATTAATGTGGAAGCTTTAGACACATTGTATTGTGTGGCCTGTTTTTAATGCAGCTCCTGACATACAATAGCTTTTATTTAATGTGGGAGAAGAGGAAAGAATAAAAATGTCACAGAATTGATAGGAGCCTTATGGCACATTATTTCCCAATAGTCGCTTCCTTTAATGATTGAATTCGCTACATCTTCCTTAGTAAGGCAAAATGGTAGGTAATTTAAATTCAAACAACCATGCAGGATATAGCCTAGCTGACTTAGCAGGCAGAGGGTGGCAAAAAGGAATTCATAGGGATCAGAAAAGATATTAACCACCATAAAAAAACAACAGAAGACAAATAATAGAATCTTGCTTACCACAGGCCTCTAACTATGGGGAATAAATACTTCCTCAATATTTTTCTTAAATGAGACATTACATAGAAAGGCCTCAGAAGAGAAAAGCGCTTATCTAGGTGACAGAAACATAAATAAAATAGCTACATGATATAAACAGTAATGGTAATACCAAAGAATATAATTGGTTCATGCAAGTCAAAACTTCTGCAAAAACTCTAAACTACAATGCAAAGGAGTGCAAGTCTTTTACAAGAGGCCTTAAAACAATGCTATCTACTAGAACTTTCCATGATGATGGAAAATATATCTGGTCTATCCAATGCGGTAGCCACCAGCCATATGTGGCTAGCTGAGTACTTAAAATGTGGCTAGTGTGAGTGAGGAACTGAAGTTTTAATTTTAAGTTTAATTAATTTAAATTTAAATAACCAAATGTGGTTAACAGCCACTGTACTGGACAGTATAGCCTCAGAATGATTTTAAAGAAATAGACTAACATTCAAAACTGAACTTATCTTCAAAGAAATCCCTGATGCCACTGTCATTTCCCAAACTGACTTTTGAACATTAGTGAGACATGTCTGTACAGTTTAAAGAGTTCTATTTGTTGTAGATACCTGCTGTTCCCAAGGGAGAAACTTATAGCCCTGTCTGATGAAAGTTTGCCCCACAGTAATGAAATGGATGGTGACATTCGGAAACACTCTTACTCCTCCCCTTTGCCCATGAGATTCCCCGGGAATGGCCTTATACACAGTTGATGTAGACATTTATCTGATTCTTGGATTCTAAACCAAGAAAATAACAAGGTCTCCTGGTGGGTTTCTTGAGAAGAAAATAAAATAGGTCTGACAGCCTGGCTTCCCTTTGGCAAGAGCTTGTTGCTTTCATCAACAGATTTCTTCCATGTGGTCAGCTCCTCCACATGCTAGAATGCTATAGCATTATAATCCGCTATAATCCTTTAGCTTTCTACCCTCCCCTAAATGAATTTAGTCCTTGGTAGAAACCACCCGTGGAGTCTACGCAGTGAAATTCACTTCAACTAACCAAAGCATTAAGCTTTTGTTTTGAACAGGGTCATAAATTTAGCTAGAGATGGAATGCAGATTTCATTTAATCAACTAGTAATAACTGCCTGGAGCAGTTATTAATAATAAATTAATAATGTCCTGATGTGCTGTGAAGTGCATTTAGGCTTGTGGAAAATCATGCTGTAATCGTTTAGTAATATCTTCCATGGGCTCACAAATGGGGACTTGAGGCTTCTGTGCCATCTGCCATGCCCATGTGAGGCAGTGTAGAGATACACAGTTGAGGAAAGCATAATCCAAACACATTTGCCACTAAATATCCTACAAGAGAGCATTATAGGCACAATAGGAGCACAGAGATAATGGAGATAAATTGCAACAAGAAATATTGTGGATGGCATCATGGAAGAGGTGGCATTTGAGCTGGTCTTGAAAGATGAGTGGATTGTGGAGTACATGAGGAAGGCAAAGGCATTACCGGCAATAACAGACTCAGGAATGCTCAGCATGTCAGAGGAAGGGCAAATGTGTGACGAAGGCAGGAAGAGGCGCCTGGAAAGATCCTACTAAAAAGACAACAGGGAGCCAAATCCATGGCACTGGAAGCCATGCTATGGAATTCATTTTGTAGTGATGGGTAGCCAGCAAATTATTTGAGCAAGGTTGTAGCATAGTCAGATCTGTATTTTAGGAAGCCTAGTTTGACTGCCATGAGCAGGATGGATAGGTGAAACGAGATGTCAAATGTAGCAAGCTATTCTATTAATCTACTCAGAATGTAAACTTCACAAAATTCCAAAACTGAGTTGAGAGGGCTTATGACCACCACTCCAACAACCATTTTCTCTTCTTTATTCGTTTATAAAATCTTAATTTTGCTCAGGCAGCAAAATGCACAAAGAAGTTGGGCCTTTCACCTTACCACAGGAGTTGAATTATTATCAGTCCATAAAATTCACTGCCCTTTGCTAGTGACTTTTTCAATAGGCACAGAAAAGGCATTTGACAAAATTCCATGTACGTGCATGATAACTTTTAGAGGTGATGGATATGTTTATTACCTTGACTCTGGTTTCACAGGTATACACATGTGTTCAAACTCATGAAATTGTATGCGTTAAACGTGCAGTTTTTTGTATATCAATTATATCTCAATAAAGCTGTTTTTTAAAAAAAACTATCATCAAAGCTGGAATAGAAAGGAGTTTCCTCCATCTGATAAAATGCATTAACAAAAAACGTGCAACTAACGCTTTTCCTAATGGTGAATATTGAACACTTTCACCCTAAGAGTGGGAGCAAGGCAAGGATGTCTACTCTCACCACTTTTACTAAACATTGTCCTTAAGGTCCTAGTCATGCAGTAAGAAAGAAAAATAAATAAAAGGCATAAAGTTCAGAACTGTCTTTATTTGCAGTCCACAAGACTATATGCATAAAATATTTTGGAAAAATCTACTAATTAACTAGTAGAACTAATAAATGATTTAGTAAAGTGACAGGATACAAGATGAGTATACAAAAATCAATTGTATTTCTATATTTTGGCAATAACCATTTGGAAAATAGTCTTAAAAATACCATTTAAAGTATATACCCAAAAGAATTAAAAGCAGGGATTTGAAAAGATATTTGCTCACCCATGTTCATAGCACCATGATTCACAATAGCCAAAAAGTGGAAGCAATCCAAGTATTCATTGATGGATGAATAGATAAACAAAATATGGTATATACATAGAATATTATCCAGCCTTAAAAAAGGATGGAAATTCTCACACATGTTACAACATGGATGAACCTTGAAGACATTATGCTAAGTGAAATAAGCCAGTCACAAAAGGACAAATACTGCATGATTCCACTTATACAAGGTACCTAGAGCAGGAAAATTCATAGAGACATAAAGTAGGATGGTGGCTGCCAGGAGCTGGGGGAGAAGGGAATAGGGAATTATTTTTTTAATGGGTACAGAGTTTCAGTTTGGGCAGAAGAAGAGAGTTCTGGAGGTGTATGGTAGTGATGGTTGCATAACAGTAAGAATGTACTTAATACCAGTGAACTGTACACTTAAAAATGATTAAAATGGTAAAATTGTATATTATGTATATTTTACCATAATAAAAAAAGAAAAATACATTCATAGTAGCACTAAAAGTATCTATAAAATACTTAGGAATAAATTCAACAAAAGACATGCAAGTCCTATACACCAAAACCCACGAAACATTGCTGAGAGAAATTAAGGACCTAAGCAAACAGAGAAAAAAAAACAATGTTGGAGACTCACCCTGCCTGATTTCAAGATTTATTATAATGGCACAGTAATCAAGACAGTGTGGTATTGGTGAAGGATAAATAGATTAGTGGAATAGATTAGAGAGTCCAGAAATAGACCACACATTTCTCATCAATTGATTTTGGGCAAAAGAGCTAAGGCAATTCAAGTGGGGGAGGGAAAATCTTTTTAATAAAATGTGATGGTACAACTGGTATATGGAAAAAAATTAATATGAGATGAATTATAAACCTAAATGCAAAAGCTGAAACTATAAAGCTTCTGGGAGGTCACATATGGTCTGGGGTGTGGCCCAAGAATTTGCATTTCAAACAAGTTTCCCAGGTGATGTGCATGCTGCTGGTCCAGGGACCACATTTTGCATTATTTTTTAACAGCAAGGTGCAAGAGAAAAAATACAAGTGCTAGCATTTTTTTTTCCACTCAAATCTTCCCCTTAAATAATTAGAAAGTAAAATAATAACTCCTTAGGAATAAATTGAAACTATTAATAATTTAGAATTAAGTAGAAATGCTAGAAGCTATGAAGAAACATCTTTTTCGACTATGTTGAATTGAGGACTAGGAAACCACAGTTTTTTAAGAAGCCTTACTGGGATACTGCACGCTAAGAGAAATTCACTGCGTCAACAACATGACTTAATCCAAAGAGAAATAATCATACAAATAATACGTACTCTTGCTTATGTGCCCAACATGACGATAAGATATTCAAATAGAATTCAACCTGGTGGCCTGTTCTTGCTAGATTGTGCTTCATGATGGACTATCACTGCCACTTCCCTTCGGTGTGAAGACTCTCCCATTCTTCTTCTGGGATTTGCTTGCCACTACAATCACTCTCTGTGTCATGCTCCCTTTTGCTGTCGTCTTTTAAGTTTTAGCCCTGCACTTTGCAGTTAGTGCATACTCCTTAGAGCAGTAAACAAGCTTCAGACAAATAGGAATTTTAGAGCTTTATAAAGATGATGTAAGCTTTTAATGTAAGCTTTAATTTATCAAAATTAATTGTTATTAACAATTTATTAAAACCTTAAAGATGATTATCTTACAGAGAGTGTAAGGGTTAAGAGCATGGGCTATGGAGTCAGGCAGCCCTGAGTTCAAATCCTGCTCTACCACTTAACCAGGAAGGATTTCCAGAGCAGTCTCTTCGACCACTTAAGGTCTCAAGTTTCTCATGTGGAAGATGAGCTCTTTTGAAGATTAAGTGGAACAGTGTGTAGCAATTACTCAGCCCATTGCCTGAGCCCATCATGTGTAACTATTGTAGGTGTAACTGGGATAACATCTAAAACCATATAAACATGCATTTCTCCTTTGTATTTTCATGTGAAGCATCTCCTTAGCAGGTATAAAGCATTTCTCTGGGGAAGAGGGTAGACAGAGAGTATGGAGAAGAAAGGAGAGGAAAGACAATTAGGAGAGTTATTGTAGAAACATAAAGAAAAAGAGTTATTCTTCAGATTCTGGCAGCCAAAAGAGAATGTTGTTGAGCACACACTCAGAGAGAGAGAGAAGAAATCTGAAGTGCTGAGCATTTTATCTGAGGGACTGAGTATTTACCTAAAGGGGCCAAGGGGTAGATTGTCAAACTGGCTGCTGCCATTCCCCTCTTTATATTCATGCCCTTTGCCCCGTGACTTTGCAGCTCCTCCCATCCAGTGAATGTTCCAGCAGACTAAACAGCAAGTGCAAAGACCCTAAGGCAAGAAGGGGCTTGACTGTGTTCAAGAAACACAGAGAAGGCCAGTGTGGCTGGAGAGCAGCGAGAGGGACTGCAGAGTGACAGAAGATGAAAGCAGAGAGAAGACAGCACCAGATCGCATACAGCCTGTGAGACTAAGAAATTCGTCGCAACAGTAGAAGGATCAAAACCTAAACCATTGTGTCCTGCTTGTACCCAAGTACAGGAGGACCTATTTTGTTACGATATTAAAATGCTCTCCTCCCAGTTGGTAAAAAGCCACTGTGCTTATCCCCTTAAGCATCCCCTGAGTCCTGGCCAGCCAGGCCTCTCCTCCAGGACCATAAATGATGCTGTAATTTAAGAATTCAGGGTATTAAAGCTTCTAACACCAACCTAGTGCCATGACTGTAGATGTGCAATGTTATCCCTAGGCAAAAGGAAGAGCATTTCTATATCTTTATAAAGTTCAGAATAAGCAAGAATGTACTCAATTAATAAATACATATTAAGTTCCAACTATGGGCCAGGAGGTATTGTAGGTGTCAGGGATGAACAAGAGTAAACAAACCAGTTTCCGCCTTCACAAAGCTCAGAGGTCAGCATTCTGGCAAATTACTGCCTGCAGGTAGCAATTTTTAGGCAGTGGTTCTCAACCTAAACTGCACAACAGAATCTTCTGAGAGCTTTAAAAAAGACTGATGCCTAGGTCCCACCCCCAGAGGGTCTGACTTAATGGCTCTGAATTGTGGCCAGAGCATTGGAAATTTCTAAAAGCTCCCCAACTGATTCAATGTCTGCCAGGGCTGAGAACCTCTCTCTTAGAGAGGATAACAGATAACGTGGATAACAGAGAGTGGGATTTTGACATTTTAGTAAAATTTATAGATATAAAACTAGAGACTTGTCTTCGCTGCATGTTAACTAATAAAGATAAATCAAGATGGAAACACAATTCCTTAAAAGTTATTTTCCAGAAGATTCTGGAGCCTGTCTTTATAGAAAGGCATTCTGTCAAAATGCTGGCTGGCAGTCTGACCCAAAGTTAGGCAGTTCAACTACTCGTTTCTGCTAATACATAGCAAAACTCTGGGCTTTTTTAATAGAATTCCTCAGGAGAAGGACTTCTAAATGTGAACACTCCTACAACTCTTCCCTTTCCCCCCGCCTAGGACCTGTCTATTTTCAAACTGCACGTCCCACTCAGAGCTGGCTGTTAGCCTGAGAAATGGGCATATGCTCCGATCTTGAGGCCACAGCTAAGGATTCCCACCTTGGGGGACAAGAACCAAGACTCAGTGTGTTGAGATTGTTTTTCACTTGGATTTCTTACCTCTCTACTTGCTTCCAGTTGCTTCTCTCAGCAACTTCCCTCATCAAGTGACAAATGTTTAGGATGAAACAGGATCAGAAACACCTCAAAAAGTTTTGACCCGATGAAGAGTCCAGGCACACTGATGAAAGAGAAACATGCATCAAGCACTGGGTTGCAGTATAAGGACTTTCTAGATTCAGTGGGTCACAGAGAAGCAGTCAAGCACATTCTAGGGCAATGAATGTGCTGAGCACTAGTTCCTGATTATTCCGTCCTAATGAAGGGGAGCGATGATGTGGGTTTTCCAAAACAGCTGCTGATTTTAATGAGCAGCTTGGTTTTGACTCTGGAAATCATTACTAGGTAAATGAAAAGGTAGCCAGCATGTCTGAGCATATTTCAGCTGGGCAGTGCAGAGTGTGGCCAAGAATGCTAGAAAGAAAGTGGCTTAGGATTTTGAAACTCACCAGAGAAAACCCACAAAATGAAAACATCTCAGTGGAAATAACAGAGCCCTGAATTGTGATTTAGAAGGCAAGAATCTTTGTCTCTGTTCTATCGTGACCAGGTGTGTGATCCTAGGTAAGTAACTTCTTTGTGCCTCAGTCTCCTCATTTTTAAAATGAAGGCACTGGGGCCAGCCCATGGCCGAGTGGTTAAGTTCGCATGCTCTGCTTTGGTGGCCCAGGGTTTCGCCGGTTCAGATCCTCGGCACAGACATGGCACCGCACATCAGGCCATGCTGAGGAGGCATCCCACACGGCACAACCAGAAGGACCTACAACTAGAATATACAAGTAGGTACTGAGGCGCTTTGGGGAGAAGAAGAAAGAAGAAAGGAGGAGGAGAATAAAAAAAAAAAAAGATAGGCAACAGATGTTAGCTCAGGTGACAATCCTAAAAAAAAAAATGAGGGCATTGGACTTAAATGATCTCCAATAGGATGGATGGGTAAAATGGAATTTAATACCTGTGTGTGAGGGAAGGAGAAAATATTGATATGTGGAGCCTGAAGATTGCTGGAAGGGAGTAGAGAAATTTGCATTTGGAGCCCAAGACACTCCTAAGGAATGAGGGTGGGAAGGGATCAAGACCCCCAAATTCTGTCTTGGAAGTTAAAATTAGTCCAGATGCCCTGGGGGCTGGCCTAAGCAAGGCTAGGAGTCAGGAAACGGCCACAAGACCCGTCAGATAAACTCGCCACCAAGGAGAAAAGATAGGACCACCAGCCTGAACTCTGCACAGACTTAGGAGTTCAAAAGGAGGCTGTAAATCAGTGCAGACTGGGACTGGACCCAAACCAGGACAGAGGTCGCAGGCTGCATCCTGGAGAATTGGCTGTGTGAGTGATCACAAGGAACTATAATGATGGGAGTCCGGGCCAGGTTTGCCTGGAGCCCACTCCTGGCTGAACTTACTCCTGAGGACTGGAGAGCCTCTTTTTCACCCCTTAAAGAAGAACGGTGGCCCAAGCAAGGGTCTACACTAGCAGCTTCTTCTGGAGCCACCAGCCTCTTGTGGGGCAGAGTCTACTGGCCCTGAGGGAGCACATCTGAGATGAGACTTCAGAAACTGCAGTGGAAGTGACCAGGTTGGCCCTGGGCATGTCAGGCAAGCCCGGTATTTCCTATTACCTTTGGGACTGTCAACTTTGGGACTCCATCTGAGTGGTGCCTTATTTGCATCCCAAACTATAAACTGAGGCACTCCAGTCACAGCTCTATAAGATCACTTATATTCTAATACGTTGTGATTTTAGTGTATGATTCGAAACCAAACCCAAAGACTGACTTTAATTCAGAGTTTAGCACAAAACTATATCCTTAAGTTTATAGACACTGGGACTCTTGTCTAAAAAGAAGGAGAAATGTGTAAGCTAGGGATCCATCTGTGACCATTAAATAGCCTAAAATTAACACAGAAGGCGTATCACTGCTAACGATCCATGAATTCACTCCATATGCATTCATTAGAGATCATTAAAGTGAGAGCTGCGAATGCAAAAGATAATTATATAGTTTGGATATCTAAAAGTTTTTTCTTGTAGAGAGCAGATTTGTATGGATGTGTAAAATATAAGCATTTTGCTCTGAAATTGAAACTGAAACACAAGCTTATGATTGTTACATTAATTTCCTTTTTAAAAGGGCCTTAGACAAGAACCATCAGCATTGTAAATGTGATGTTTGACCCAGCAGTTTTACTTGTAGAAATTTATCCTGATGAAATTCTGCACATGTATACAAAAGTATACAAGAATGTTCATTGTCACAACAAGGACAGCAGGGAAAAAACTGGAAAGAATTGAAATGTTCATTAATAAAGGATTAGTTAAATAAACTATCAGTCATCCATATGCTGGAATATTCTGCCATTACTAAAAAGAGTCAAACATACCTTTATAACAGAGAAATAATTTTATATTAGCTGATGTGTCAGTTACAGTTTGTTTGTTTACCCCCATCCATTTCCTGCTTTATACCAAACCTGTACCAAGGCTGAGGCTTTCATTGTGTCGTGGAGGAACGGTTACAAAGAGCACTGATGACAAAAAGGTAATTCTTAGCACTTAGCACCAAAGACAAGAGACCAAAGAAAGGTATTCTCACCATCCAACTGGCATGCTTTTGAGAATGAAAGGGAATGCTGTAAATAACGGACTGAAAAACATAGAAATACCTGAACTGTTCTGAGGAAACAGGGACACCCTGCCTATGGACCTTTCCCTTCAGGTTAACTCGTTTTCTTATAAACCAAAGATAAATGTCATCTTTTAGCAGATAAGCTTCCTGCTTTCATGGAGCTTTAGACAAAGGGAGATGGAAAATAATAAAGTAAATAAAATAACGAGCCAGATAATTGGAGACTAATAAAGCTTTGAAGAAAATTTAAAACCTGGGTAGAGTGATGCAATGTAGAGAGGTGGAGTGGTCAGGAAGGCCCACTTAAGGAGAAGACATTGGCTGGAGACTTTAACGTCCAGACAGGGTTGGGCATGCCAAGATGTGGTAACAGAATGCTCCCGACAGATGACTGACAAGAGCAAAGGCCCCCAGGCCTCTGCTGTGTTGAAAGAATAGACTCTGTAAAAAGGGAAATCCATTGGAGGGGTTAAAGCAAGGCGATGACATGATGTGATTCACAGTTTACGGAAAAGAATGAGACGGGAGACTGTGGGGCCAAAAACAACTGGGAGAGGAGGATGGATGGTGTGTCTGGGAGAGAAAATTAGTGAAAGCAGGAAAAGGGAAGTGAGATACTGGAAAGAACCATCCTGTGCCTGCTCCAGACTAGAGGGGACATAGGTGGTGCTGAGAACAGGCAGTGCCATGACTGGCTCACTTGACAGGCGAAGGAGTTTTCCTAAAACTCCAGAGAGATCAGAGGCAGATGGCAAGAAGACGTGAAGTTGGAGAAGTGTAGTCTAGTCAAGAAAAGGTTAATGTAGAATTGACTTTTAAACATATTCACTATGATTACAATTTGTCTCAGGCTAACTCACTGGGCATTGAACTGACTTGAAACTCGAAGCAGAAGAGGTTATTTGGGTTGTTGGGTGTTTCCTGTGTGCAGAAATGCTCCGCAGTGATGAATATTCTGCAGTTCCATCTTTTCTGGACTCTGTTGTGTTCCATTGATCTATGTGTCTCTCATTTTGCCAAGAATGCACTATTTTGATTTACAAAGACTTTATAAATACTTAGTTTTAGAACAAGTCTTAAAATCAGACAGTCTGAGTCCTTTAACTTTGTTCTGTTTCAAAATTGTTTTGCCTATTACACAATTCCACATTTAAAGATTTTATTTCAATATTTTGTGGAAATTTTTCATATTTTTAAAATATAGCTGGTATATTTACTTTTATCTGGAAAAAAAGAAAATAAAAGAAGAGTTGCCAGTAAGGGATACTTTGGGCTACAAGCAACAGAATCCTTCACTTCAGTGCCTTAAAAGAAGAAAAGTTTATTTCTCCCCACATAAGAGAAAGTCTGAAGATAGGTGTCTGCTAGCATTGGTTCAGTGGCTCAGCAATGTCATGGCCAAGATCTCTGTGGGTCTCTTGACCTCTTCCTCAGGGTCACAAAATGGCAGCCGCAGCTGATGCCATCTTGTCCATTCAAGGTAAATGGTAACTTATGTCTCCTTGTCCAGAATTGTGTCAGATGGCCTCCTTTGGCTTCAAGAGAGATTGTGAACAGAGTATTTTTGTTTTTCAGCCTATATAATAGACTAGGCCAGAAAGAACGGGTTTTATATGAGAGCTGGGAGTGCCAACCTATAGTGTCTACCACAAAGGTTGAGGAGAGATTCCCCCCCCAAAAAAAGTTTTTCTTTGAAATCTGCCCCACTGAAAAAATCAGCTGAGGGACCAGTGATAAGGAATATATCTTACACCACATAATTTTCCTTCTCAATGTTGGATGGGAGCCATCTCAGAGCCTCCTGATTCTGCCTCTCACCAGCATAGGAGTTAACTCTCCCCCAGCATTCTCCAGCACTCACACAGTCCTTGAGAGTCAGAGGGACCAGCTAGAAAAACAAACCTAGTCTACTGCTAAAGGACAAGAGTGACATTCTGACCAGGCTACAGCATAGCTCTCTTTTAATAAACTTTCAAGGAAAGAACGTTGGAATTCAATGCATGGCCATGAATTGCCCATTTCATTCCCTGAATGGGGAAAGCTGGGCATTGCTTCTTTTCTCTCATTCAATAAACATTTACAGGGCTCTTATGTGCCAGGCACTGGGTGTTTTTATTCCTCTTCCCTTTATTATTGTTCCCTGCCCTGTTTTCTTAGATTATTTTTCTCTCTAAGTGTATATGGGGATGTGTGTGTGTGTAAATGCATACAAAAATATGTCAAACCTGCAGAGCGCAGGGCACCATGACTCCAGCTCTCTCTGGTCTCCCTGAGAGGGTCATTAAGAAGACTCCTCACACCCCTTTGAGAAGGGAGGCCTGGGAAGGGGTGGAAGAATCAGGATGCAAGAGATTATCTGTCAAGAACGCTGCTTCTTACAACATGCATGCATTATTTATTCAATAAATATTTATTGGGTCCATTTGCTAGATTCTGGAAATATTGTGGTAAACATATAGACATGATCTCTGCCCTCACTGAGCTTGTATTTGTTGTGGGAAAATGTTTTAAAAATATTAATCAGTGTTATTTTCTCCCAATATACTTCTCTTTTTTCTTTCTCTGGTCCCATTCAAGTAGCTTGGCTGTGCTCACTGCCTCAGGGGAGAGATGTAATAAGCAGAAAATGCAGAAAAAAAAGGAGACTTCCTATACTTCAGGGGAATAGAAATGACATTACGCATAGACTAAATGTTAGCACGAACAGGCTTCACTTCACACAGCCACCCCACTAGATGACAAAGATTCATCTGAGCTGAAAGGGGGAAGAGAGACAGAGGGCAAGGGACCTGCCAGAGGCCAGCGGCAACAGGAGCAAGCCATCTAGACCTGAAAGGACTATGGATGAACACAAGCGGTGTCTCCACTAAAGGCCATAGTGAGGAGAACTTGTGAGCACCCAGGAACCAGATAATAGCCAAGAGTGCATTTGCCAAGACATAGGGCCTATACCCACACCTGGGCCTACACCAGACATCCTTTCCCCAGGCACCCAAACTCCATGCTCGCCTCTTCTTCCTGGGCACACAGTTAGGCTCTATTTCCCAGCCTCCCTTGCAGCCAGATGAAGCTGTATCATGAACCAGGGAGCTCTGGCCAACGGAATGTGGGAAGAAGTGATATACACTACTTCCTAGCCTGTCCATAAATACTTCCAATGCAATCCTCCATACTCCCTCTGTCCTGTTCTGCCAGATATAAATGATGGGCTCTAAAGCCCGAGGGGATGGCAGAACCAAAAGACAGAAAGAGACTGGGTCCCTGGGCCCCTGCTTGGGAGAGAGCCACCCAAGGCAGCACTCTGATCAGAAGCATCTGCGCTGGATTCTTGTGTGAGCAGAAGTCAATTTTTATTGTGTTAAGCCACCAAAATGTTGCAGTTTGTTACAGAAATATTAGCCTACTCTGACAAATACTCCAAGCAACCCCCAGCTCAAGTAACACTTTCCTGATGCTAGGCTTAGTTCACTCTTCATCCAACTTAGCCCATGAGGACACATATCCCACTGCAAAATACCAGGACACAGTATCACCCCGCACAAAGGAGAGTGGGGACTCACAATCTACCATGGTGGTCTGACGGTAAGGAAGGGAAAGGGCTTACTCTCATTCTTGTGGAGCTAAACAGAACCTGCTTGAGCTTTTTCCTGGGCTGGGAGAGTGAGTGAACACACAAATGTGCCACAGCATAGAAGCGGAGAGAAATACTGAACAAGCAAATGTGGGGTTATGTGTAGACTTACAAATCGTGCTAAGCTCTATGGAGGAAAAACGCAAATAGTCTGGAGAGGATAACTTGTATTATTACAATACAAGTAATACAATACAAGTGGGGATATAACTTGTATTAGGGAGTTTGAGCGAAGGCTTCTCTGAGCAGGGAACAATTGAATGGAAACCTAAAGGAGGAGTCAGAGTCAAGCAGGTTAAGAGCTGTGGGAGCAGCATTCCATACAAAAGGAACGGAATGTGCAAAGGCCCTGAGAAAGGAAGGAGGTTGGCTCATCTGAGGATCTGAAAGATGCCAGTATAGCTGTGATGTAGAAAGAGAGGAGGAGAAAGGTTTGAGGTAGGGATGGAGAAATAGGCAAACAAATTCATACCGGGCCATGTATGCCTGGCTCTTGATTTTGTATTTTATTCCAGGAGCCTAGGAAGGTTGAAAAATTTTAAGCAGGGATCATGGCAAGGATTGCATTTTTAAAATATCAAGCTAGCCACGATGGAGACTATTTGGGAGGGAGGCAAAGTGGAAGGAGAGAGGCCATGTAGGAAGCTATTTCAGAAATCCAGGCAAGAGATAATGGTGTGTTGAATTAGAGGAGTGGCAGAACATATAGAGAGAGAAATGAACTGGTTTAAGATATGCTTGGGAAGTTGAATGGAATAGCAGCTCTTGCATTCAGTATCTTTAAACTCTACTAAGAGAGGGCACCAGGCAATACATTGTATAAGACAGTTCTAGGCTGAGCCCTCTTTGGGTTGAGAGGATGTGGCAAACAACAGCCTCAGCAGCTTCCCTTATGTCCAAACTACCCCCACTGGAGCAGGATGGTCTGGGGGAGATTAGACGTTGCAGGGAAGGCTGGGCTTGGAGTCAGAAAGTTGTAACCCATTTGGGTAGGTGACTGGGTGCTCACTCACGTGTTGTCATGCCAGAAGGGATAGAGACTGATGACATAAGCAACTTTGAAACATAACAAATAAGGACTCCGTCCAGACATCATCTAAGCGCTATGGGGGAGGGGTGGTACTCAATTTCATGATTTGCCCATTCTTCATAGCTATCGATAATAATAGTAAGAGAAGAAAAGCTAACAGTATGGAGCAGTTTGTACCAGGCCCTGTGCTAAGGAATGTGTGTGCATTCTCTCATTTAAGCTAATTAGAGCTCTGTGAGATAGGTACTATTATTACCTCTGTTTACTAACACTAAGGCTTAGCGATTAGGACCTTGTCCAAGACCATATCTTCAGTAACTACAGTAGCATATATTCAAACCCAGCTCTGTCCTAATTCCAGAGTCCAGGCTCCTATGCATATAATCTAATGTTGTGTTGAAAGGATTCTGAAGATGCATTTGGGTTTACTGGGGCAAAAGCAGGTGGGTGCATCTGGTCAGTCATGTATTTGCCACCTCTGTACCAGTACGGTACGCCTCCAAAATACATAGATCCTATTTAAATAAAAGCAGATGCTAGGATTGAACTCTCTGCTCGCTGTCTTAGTGGAAAGTGAATGCCTTATAACCATGCTGCCTTATTCTAAAAGATAAGTCACTATGGATTGCATCCAACTTAGATTAACAAAATAAAGTTATAATTATACTTTATGATCTTATAGGATATTGTATTCGTATTCTAATAGCTGGTTATATTTTTCAGGCCAACTAACTAAAAAGAATATTATTTGAAGACTCTGGCACGTGAGGGCCTCTAGACACCCTAACACAAGAATTCTAAAAACATTATGAAAGATTAAAAACCTACTTCGAGAGCCTCTTGTCTTCAGAGCTCAACTGGGGAGTCACACCAGGCTGGAAAATGGTTCTGGGGCAAAGCCAAGCTTTGAGCTGTCAGGGAAAGACTGCACTGAAACAGAATGGCATCGTCTTTGGGAACCCAGTGTTAACTAGTATAATCCAACATTGTTGTTCTTGAATGCTCTCAGGAGAAAAGAGCATTATAAACTACTAATGTGGTTTTCTTCTCACCCCCTTTCTTGCCTCAATGGGGGAAAAATGTTTATTCTTCTTATATAATTTTGCTCTTCTTTATGTCACCAAATGCCTTGTGATACTACTATACTTGACAGATCTCTTATTGAGGAGTTGCCAAAAACCAAAAAATAATTAGCTTAGTTTTCCAGGCATATAAAAAAAAACAGAGAGTGGACTGTGCACAATTCATTAGAAATGAATTCATTGGAAATAGTGTCTCATTCTCCATGAAATTCGCTGGGGTTGTAAAAAATTCCATATCTTAAATAATGCTTTATGCCATAGAACTTTTTGCTGAAAAGAGATGGGTCCTTAACTTTTAGGGAACAGAAGAGGGGCAGGACTAGACAGGGAATCAACAAACATTCATGAAATATCTACTTGGTCAGGCACATTGGTAAACTCTGAGGATATAAAGAAGAATGAAACCTAAGAGAATTGACAGTCCAATAAAGGAAAGAGAGAAGACTCCACACAGCAACTCTCATAGTGAGCATAAGGAGATGAGTGCATACATTATAGTAGTTCTCAAAGTTATCGTCCCCAGACCAACAGCAACAGCTGGGAATTTCGGAGAAATGCAAATTCTCAGGCCCTATGTAAGACCAACTGATTCAGAAACTGAGGGTGGAGCCTAGCAATCACCCTCCAGGTGATTCTGATGGACACTAACGTCTGGAAACCACTGATTTAGCAAAGGAGATGAAAATAAAGTGTAATTGCTTCGGGAAGGGGGTTGGGTTGGTTACTGGGATCCAAGCAAGAAATAGTGAACTTGAGCACTGGGGCCTTTCAGGCCGTAGTAACCTAGCTCTAAGAGGCAGGCTTGAGCCTCTAGCTGTGCCAACATCTAAGGCCACTGTGTGTCCCTCCACCTTCAATTCTTGCTGCACTTCTGTATTAGTTTCCTATTGCTGCTGTTACAGATTACCACAAACTTAGTGACTTAAAACAACACAAATTTATTATTTTTCAGTTCTGGAGGTCAGAAGTTCAAATTCAGTCTCACTGGCCTGAAGTCAAGATATAAGCATGTCTGGTTCCTTCCGGAGGCTCCAGGAGAGAATCTATTTCCTTGCCTTTCCAAACTTCTAGAGGCCACTTGCGTTCCTTGGCTTGTGGACCTGCATCACCCTGACCACTGCTTCCTTCACCATATCTCCTCTGACTCTGTCCCTCCTGCCTCCCTCTCATGAAGACCTGTGTGATTACACTGGGCCACCCAGATAATCCAGGATAATCGCCCCATCTCAAGATCCTTAATTTAACCACATCTGCAAAGGCCCTTTTGCCACGTAAGGTAGCATATTCATAGGTTCCTGGGATTCGAATACAGACATCTTTGAGGGGCCATTCTTTAGCCTACCACAACTTCCCTTTCAGCATTGCTGGGAGAATAGGGAGAAGGAAGGGAGCAGTAGATGTTGAGTGAGAGAGCTTTTAGAGGGACAGGATTAAAAAATGAGTCTAGTTGTTAGGTTGTTTCAATTCGTTAGGTAGCCATTTCTCCATATAAAAGCCCAGTCAAGCATCCATGGCTTGCGTTGCCCATAAAGAGTAGCATCAATGATGCCAGCAAGGCCTACGCCCTGAGCAGGCCTGCTTTCATCTATGTTCACATATCCACTGGATATCTCCAACTGGGTGGGCCCAAAACTGAATTCTTCATTCCTGCCTCCTGTCCTTCCACCCCTAAGCAAACCTGCTTTTCCTCCTTGAGTCCCCATCTCAGATAAAGGCATATAACCTGTTCACTCAGTTCAGAAATCTACATGCTATCCTAGGCTTCTCTTTCTCTTTCACTCTCCTAATCCTCTCTACTACCCACATCTAATCAGACACCGAGTTCTGTCAACCCCACCTCCAAGATCTCTCTCTTCATCTTCAACCCCTCTGGCCAGGCTTAACTCAGGGGCTCACCCTTCCCCACCTAGAGTTTCGTGAGGGCCTTCTAACTGGTTCCCCCGGCTCTTGGATCACCATCTTCATCACCGATCCTAAGATAGTTGTTTAAAACACAAATCTATCATCTCTTTTTCTCTGCTGCTTAAAACTCTCTGATGTCCCTTTTGAATAAAGACAAACTACTTAACAAGTTCTAAAAGGCTGTTTACGATACGCTCTTAGCTAACCTGTTCAACTTCATGTTTGCCATTCTCTCATGTGACAAAGCAAATTATTTGCAGATCCCAGAATGGACCTTGATCCCTCACACTTCCAACCTATGGTCTAGGCTCTTTTCTTTGCTGGAACATCCTCATTCTATTCTCTACCTGGCCTGAGTGACAACTCTTTAGTCTTCCTCTCAGCATATTGCCCTGGCCTCTTCCTGCTACCTTAGCACCCACTACTCACCCCTGGAAGAACTTATTACTGTAAATTATAATTGATGATTTATAGTCTCTCAGACCACTAGACTGTGAGCTCCCTAAGTACAAGGATTAAGTTTTACTTACGTCTTTATTTCCAGGGCCCAGCACAGTGTAGGGCACACAGTAATTGCTCAATACATTTCTTAGATGAGTTGAAATATTATATAACATTGTGAGATGCTGGGTAAGAAAACAAAAAAGGAGCAGGAGTAAGGAAGAGAGTTATATTAGAGTCCTAGGTGCCTAGTAATTGGAACAAGCCAGGAAATTTTAGGGGAGACCCATCAGTGCATATACCTACAAGGACACAAAAAATAGAAGGAGAGGGTTTTCAGTAATGTCAACTGCTCCTCAGGACCAAAGTCAGAAAATAGGTCTTGGATTGCACAAACAAAAATGTCACCAATGTCATTCAAGAGAACAGTTTCAAGTGGCGTGTAGAAGGTACAGAAGAGGGAAGAAGGTGCAGTAAGAGGGCCTAGCTTACAGGATGTCAAACAGTGCATCTCAAACTTGACTGTGCATCACAGCCTGGGGAAAGCTTGTCCAAAATGCTTATTCCAAGGCCCCACCCCAGAGATTCTGATTCAATCAGTCTGGAAGTGGGGGCCTAGAAGCCTGCATTTTTAACAAGCATTCTAATATGGACAATCACTTTGAGAAACACTGAATGAAAATGTTATAGTAAGATACTTAATGTAAACTATGTTCTAGAGGATGTTGAGATTAAAGAAAGGAAGAATGTGGGCAGTACATATATAATTTGAGGGGTGAAAGGCAAAAATGTCAAGAAGTGTTTATCAGTAACGGTCAACCACGAGGAGATACACATGCACATTCACACACACACACAAGGATTTGATCTTATGGAATTATGGGAGCTGGTCAAGCGTTCTCTAAAAGGACGTTTTCTCTGCATCTGAAGCTAGAACATGAAGTCCACAGGGAACCCACAAACATGAGCTGGAACCCCACAGGATGGATGGGAACCTGTGTCAGTTCTTGCTGCCTCTGACTCTAGTGGTCAGGTCTGCACAGGCTGGATCCTTCCTCATGGAGCTAAATACATACACCTAGCCTAGGAACTGGAGCACAGAAGGAGGGGCAAGGGGAAGGTAGAGCATTTGCAGGCTGGGCTGCTGTCTCACAGCAACCTGGTGAGCCAGCAGATAAGTGACAATGTGTGTGAGCTACAAAACGGCTGCCGCTTTCCTTCCACCCTCCAAATCCCCCACTAGAATATCCCTTATGGCCTAATCATAACTAGAATTATGCAGTTCAACCTAGCCAAGTTAACACATTACGAAACCAGCACAAGGGGTGTGTGTGTGTGTGTGTGTGTGTGTGTGTGAGTGTGAGTGAAGAAAGGACAGAGTTCACCAGATGGAAAGATTGAGGAGTCAGTTAAGAGCGGCAGTTGATGGAGCAACATCCCAGCAGAAGAAGGAAGGGAAGGGGGCTAGGCTTTGATGTTTGAAATGAGGGACACTCCTTCTTCTACCATCAATAGAAAGAAGCAGGGTAAGATAAAAAGGGAGGGCAGGGCTGAAGCGGGGAGAGAGCGGTATAACTTGCACAAAAACTCACTGCTGGAAGAAAAGGAAAAGAGATAGATAACTTGAGACCATACATAGGGGACCGTGGACCCTCTCAAAGTCAAAGAAGGGACTTGTGTCACTCTTTCATTCTGAGGATCCTCACATAAGAAAATTTCCAAGAACAACCAACTCAGAAACAATCTCAGTCTTCTGGTTGTGGATACAGGATGAATTGATGCTCTTCCAAAACCCAAACCGTGACATAATTTTCAAATACAGTTATTAAGCAACTGCTTGTTCATCACTGTGAATTTAAGGACAGTTGCAGAGGTCACATCTTAGCATATGGTCTGCTTCCTCCTCGTTGAAGTTGTTGGCAGCTTAGCTGGTCACAGCTTGGTGTGCTATGTTAGCACCAGCATGAGAATTTAAGCACTGCCATGCTGTGCCAGCCAGTCCATCTGAGATTTCTGGCAGAGAGAGGCCCCAAGAGGAATTTTGTGGGGAAGGCCGAGGTCTTCTTTAAAACTTAAAATTGTAAGTTAAGGATATACCCAAACACTCACAAAACTTCCCTCGTCAGGGTTATTGTGAATGAACAACCTAAACCACCTCCAGTCAACTTATACTTTCAGTCTTCACTTCTTTTTGGAGTAGGGATTTCTCTTAGTTGACTTTCTATGCAAAATAGAACAATTCCTCTTTTTGTTGACTTTATTTTTTCTGGTTTCAATCTTCAAAGAATCACCTCAGTTCTAATAAAAAAAATTTGACGAACAAGACCGGTTCAAACTATCCTTACCGGATTTTAAGAATTTTGGTCATGTCTCCCTGAATTTTTACTTTCCAGACTAGAAAATGTTTTAGTTTTCTCCTGAAAAGAATCTTTTGGAAAAAAGAATTAGACTTGAATACAGATTATCTGGAC
Organism: Equus caballus; assembly: GCF_041296265.1. Taxonomy (NCBI): domain Eukaryota; kingdom Metazoa; phylum Chordata; class Mammalia; order Perissodactyla; family Equidae; genus Equus; species Equus caballus. The sequence goes on along the minus strand of NC_091699.1, from coordinate 79,964,935 downwards.
TTGAATTCCAGCTTTCCCACTAGCTTGGGCAAATTAAGCTCTGAATCAGTTTCTCCATCTATAAATGGGGATACCAACAAATACCTCACATGATAATTATAAGGACTTAATAAGTTAATATACATATTAGTCAGGGTATAGACTAAGCTTCCATAACAGAGAACTTAAAATATAGGGGCTTAAATAAGCTAGAAGTCTATTTCTTACATAATATTCCAGAGGTAGAGACTTGTAGGTGCCTCTACATTCTCAATATACGGGTTCCATTTGTGGATAGGTCATCTCTCAGCCAGCAATGTGGAGGAAGGAGAGAGTGGTGGCAAAGAGCTTCCTTTTGAAGGTGTGACCCGGAAACCACACACATCACTGTTGCTTATATGCAATCAGGCAGAATGTAGTCTCATGGACTCATCTAACAGCAAGGGAGACTGGGAAATGTAGTCCATCTGGATGGACATATGCCCAGTTAAAGTTGTGGGGGAAGTAATTTTATTGTTAAAAGGAAGAACAATAGAGTGGGTATTGGGGGATAATGGGCAATTTATGTTAGCTACACTCTATTACATGGATTTCTATTAGGATTTTTAAAAGAAATACTTGATGTTTTATTTTTGATCCTCCCATCCTAGTGACAAAGTATTCCATACAGCAAGCACCTTCAAGAACTAGAAGAGTATTTAAAGGCAGAGGACCATGTCTTATTCATCTCCATAACTTCAGAACCCAACACAGAATTATTCTTAATAAATGTTTATCAAAGTGAAGAATCTTGATCACGCCCAGAGCCCTCACCTGGGTCAAACCCCTTAAGCAACATGTGGATGATAGCCCTTCCAGTTTTATCCAATCAGCCACCCTATGTCTATTGTTGTTTTTTTTTTCTCATGAGGAAGATTGTTGCTAAGCTAACATCTGTAACAATCTTCCTCTATTTTGTGTGTGGGATGCTGCCACAGCATGGCCTGATGAGCAGTGCTGGGTCTGTGCCCAGGATTCAAACCTGCAAACCCCATGCTGCTGAAGCAGAGTGCATGAACTTAACCACTACGCCACTGGGCTGGCCCCAATCCTATGTCTTTTGATTGGAGCATTTAGTCCATTGACATTTAAAGTAGCTATTGATAAGTATGTACTCATTGCCATTTTGTTACTTTTTTTCCTGGGTATTTTAGTAGTTCTTCTCTGTTCCTTTCTTCTCTTGCTCTCTTCCCTTGTGGTTTGATGGCTTACTTTAGTACTGTGTTTGGGTCCTTTCTCTTAATTTTTTGTGTATTTATTATAGGCTTCTGCTTTGTGATTACCATGAAATTCATATATAAAAACCTACATATATAGCAATCTATATTAAGTTGATGGTCTCTTAAATTTGACCTCTTGCTAAAAGCTCTACTCTTTTACTCCCCTCTTCCCACGTTTTATGTTTTTAATATCACATTTAACCTCTTTTTTGTGCAGGTGTATCTGTTACCCTCTTATCATGTAAATAGATAATTTTAGTACTTTTGTCTTTGGAGCATCATAGGTGGTTGATCTGCTACCTTTACTGTATATTTACCTTTACCAGTGATTTTATTGTGAGTTTTTTTAGAAATAATTTTCTTATTCCTATTTGTGGTCTTTTCTTTTCCACTTAAGTCCCTTTAGCATTTCTTGTAAGGCTGGTTTCTTGGTGATAAACTCTTTTAGTTTTTGCTTTTCTGGAAAACTCTTTATCTCTCTTTCCATTCTGAATGATAACCCTGCCAGGTAGAGTATGCTTTGCTGTAGGCTTTTTCCTTTCAGCAAGGAAAGGAATAAATATATCATGCCACTTCCTTCTAACCTGTAAGGTTTCTGCCAAGAAGTCAGCTGATAGCATCATGGGATTTCCTTTGTATGTAACTTGTTGCCTTTCTCTTGCAGCTTTTAGGATTCTCTCTTTATCTTTTTTTTTTTTTTTAAAGATTGGCCCTGAGCTAACATCTGTTGCCAATCTTTTTTTTCTTTCTTCTTCTCCCCAAAGCCCCCCAGTACATAGCTGTATATTCTAGTTGTAGGTCTTTCTAGTTCTGCTATGTGGGACGCTGCCTCAGCATGGCTTGACGAGCAGTGCTAGCTCCATGCCCAGGATCCGAACCAGTGAAACTCTGGGCCACTGAAGCAGAGTGCGTGAACTTATTCACTCAACCAAGGGGCTGGCCCCTCTCTTTATCTTTAATTCTTGACATTTTAATTATAATGTGTCTTGGTGTGGCCTCTTTGGGTTTATCTTGTTTGGTGCTCTCTGTGCTGCTCATACCTGTATGTCTGTTTCCTTCCTTAGGTTAGGAAAGTTTTCAGCTATTATTTCTTCAAATAGATTCTCTGATCCTTTGTCTCTCTCTTCTCCTTCTGGGACACCTATAATATAGATGTTAGCGCACTTGATGTTGTCCCAGAGGTCCCTTAGACTGTCCTCATTCCTTTTAATTCTTTTTTCTTTTATCCATTCAACTTGGTGATTTCCTTTACTCTTTTGTCCAGCTCGCAGATCCTTTCTGCTGTATCATCTACTCTGTTATTGATTCCCTCTAGTGAAGTTTTCATTTCCAGTATTGTATTCTTCATTTCTCTGTGTGTGTGTGTTTGTTTTTTGGTGAGGAAGATTGGCCCTGAGCTAACATCTGTGCCAATCTTCCTCTATTTTGTATGTGGGACACCACCACAGCATGGCTTGATGAGCATTGTGTAGGTCTGAATCCCGGGCCACCAAAGCAGAGTGTGCGAATTTAACCACTATGCCACAGGGCCAGCCCCATTTTTCATTTCTGATTGGTTATTTTTTATATTTTCCAATTCTTTGTTGAAGTTCTCACTGTATTCATCCATTCTTCTCCCAAGATCAGTAAGCATCCTTCTGATGATTAGGTTGTACTCTTTATCAAATAGATCACTTATTTCTGTTTAGTTCTTTTTCTAAGGATTTGTCCTGCTACTTATTTGGAACATATTCCTTTGTCTCTTCATTTTACTTCATTCTCTGTGTTTATATCTATGCATTAGGTAGATCAGCTACATCTCCCAATCTTGGGGGGGGTGGCATTATGTAACAGATGCCTTATGAGGCCCAGCAGTGTGCTGCCCTCTCATCACCAATCTCAAATGTTCCAGGAGTGTCCCGTTTGGACTACATGTGTCCTTCTGTTGTGGCATGGCTGCTTTTGCTGCAGGTGCACAGGGAGGCTAGGCTGTCCCCCTGGCCAGCTGGTTGTAATGCTCAGTTGCGTGCAGCTGCTAGGGTCCCTTCACTCCCTTTATTGAGCATGGGGAGCCCCAGCACAGTTGGTTGCAAGGTCTAATAGCACATTCCTGCTGCAGTTTTTCTGTTAAGTGAGTAGGCCCCCAATGTGGCTGATTGCTAGGCTCAGAGGCTTACAATTGTTGTAGCTCTCCAGCCTGCAAGGCTATTGTCAGCTCTCTCGGTAGTGCAGCTGGGTAGGGCTGGCCCCAGGCATGGCAGCACACAATTGTTCCAGGTGTTGGAAGATGGGGCCAATCCCCCATGTGGCTATTTGAGAAATACAAGTCTGCTGCAGCTGACAAGTCCCACCACCCACAGGCCCACACACTCTACCAAGACAGGCCTGCCGCTTGTACACACTCTGTCCAGAGGGCAGACCCACGCACCCTGCTGCAGAGGTCCCACACACCCTGCCTGTGCAGGCCCACAAGTTGCCTGAGGGTTTGCTGTTGGGTGGGGCTGTCCCTAGGACAGGCTGCTTGCCCTGGCTGAGCTGGATTAACTCTGTGCTCTACTGGGTAGGGTACACCCCTGTGCTAACAGACCAGATGTCTCTGTCAGCACACCTGTACTAGGTCACAATAATAGCTGCTGCCAATGTCTCAGTCCCTCGGGAGACGGTCCCAGCTACCTTTTATCTCCTCAACATGTGCCCAGAGCCTATCAAGTGAGTCTCTTTTCACCAAAGGGCTGTGCACCTTTCTCTCTGGTGATTTTATGTTGCTTTCTGAAACAGGTGAATTTGTGTGTGGTCCCTTTAAGAGCAGGCTTTTCTTTCTCTTATGTTCAATAGCTTTTCTGGGGCTGTTCCCCACTGCTGTTAATAGCCAGCAAAGCCAGATATTATGACACTGGTCTCAGCTGTGCTGAGTTCAAAAGCTGCTTATTGTGGCAAAGTTCAGATTCCCTGCTCCTCCAGGGGATGCTTCGTACCTTAAGATTGCTCCTGGCCACGAAGTGCTCTCGTAGAATGTGGCTTTTCCCTCTCCAGAAAGGAATTTCTGCCTCTTCTACCTCAGTCAGCACTGTCCCTTGTTGCAGGGGTTCTTTTTATGCAGTTTCCAGTTCTCTCTCAGGGGTAATTGTTCCAAGGCTAGTTGTAAATTTGTTGTGTCCTTGGGAGGAAGTGAGTTCAGAGTCCTCCTATGCCACCATCTTCCCAGCAGTCTCTAGACTTTCCAGTTTTAATGAGCAGTACTATACATATGAATATGACATTGTTGGTTTACCTACCATATGATAGAATAGGCTGCATCGGGGAGCACTTCAGTATGTTCTTGCTGCATGGTATTTTTGAGGAGAAAAGAGTAAAATCTAAAAAAAAAAAACTGGCTCTCAAATCAGGGTCATGTTCTCTCAAGTTGACTATATAAATCAAACAAGTAGACCATTAACTGAAAAATGTTTATCATCCATTTTCTTGGCAGGCAGAGGAAACCTAGTGCAGAAGCAGCTACTGGGAACCATAGCCTGGCCTACTCGGCTATCTGGTAATATTCTGTAAACCATCCTTCTTTAAAACTAGTCCCAGAATGGAACTATTTTGCTTGAGGTTGGACAAACCAACTGCAAGTTTTCACGCTCTCTCAAATCTCAGATTCTGCAAGTTATCTGTGGTTACACAAGGTGAGTAGCCTGGGAAAAACTGACTTAACCACAAACAGGAAGGAAATTCAGCTAGAAAACAGAAAGGAATTTAATATTATTGTGCTAGGGACATTCAAACACATTTTAATTTAGTTCTGATGACAACCTTAAAAGATATAGGCATTGTTATAGGAAACTTCTTTAAGGGTCAAAGAGGTTAAAGAACTTATAAAAGATCACTATTGCACATTGGGTTCCTAGGAAGCAGACTCTGAGACAGAGATATGTGTTCAGGAAATTCGTAGAGTGTTCCAAGGATCAATACCTGAAGGGGAAGGGAAGGGAGCCAGACTGGGCAGAGGGAGGAGCTGGGCTTCAAGGCAGTCTCAGTGAGGCTTCAGCTGATCCCATGGGGAGCTCTAGAGCTGTGATGGCCAAGAGTTGTCCCAAGTTGGGGTGAGGGGGCCAGTATTTTATTCTCCCACAACAAATAGCTGGATGCAGTCTACAGCACTTGCAGCAGTTGAGGGAAATAAGTTCTTCCGTCCTGAATATGGATCTGAGCAACACAGCACAGCATCTGCTGTAGTCAACCAGCCTGGAAGTAACAAAGCCAGAATATGAACACAGCTTTGACACCAAAGCCCGTGCAGTCTTCTACTGCACTTGCCCCAGCAGGCAATCAGCTGGTTTGGTACCTATACATTTTGCCATTTTAGAAAATGGTAAAAAGAAAAACAATTTGCATGCTGGTCCTGGAAATATGGCCTTACTGTCTTGATGTCATGACAACTTTCAAAATTTTATGTAGATAATTCAACCTTGGATCTATTATTCTTTTTTTTATGATTGACACATTTTCTAAGGCTATCCACAAAAACTTTCTTACTTCTTAAACTAAATTCAACCAAAACAATAAGTATGCTAAAGACTTAAAATGTACTCTATCTAGACTGATTGATTAGATAACTTCAAAATGCTTCATCTTAGAATTCTCTTAGAAATCAGGAGTGAGTAGCATAATTTGTGTCAGACATGTGGTATTTCATTTTTAAATATGTTTAATCACCTAAGGCCTAATGGTTAAGCGCAGGTATTGGTTCAGAACTCCCAGGAAAAAAAGATGTACAAGGACTCAGAAAGACTTAATGAAATGCATATGCCTCTCACCTTGATACAGAAGCCTGAAAAGTAGAGCTAAAATTTATCAGCCATGTTCTTCAACTTGAAAATTATCATGACTGAGCCAAAGTAAAACCCATGGCAGATAAAGCATGGTCCATTCAACAGATATTTACAGGGGACCTATGGTACACAAGGATCAGTGTTAAGTATTCTAAGCACCCTGGCCACGACTTAGTTCTTCCAGAAAAATTTGATCAGCTTTCCAGCTGCAATGAATGGTATCTTCTTGCTGCTTTGTTTTAGAACAAACAACCATTTTATACAACAAGTGAAACCAAATATGCTTGTTAAATATTTTCTTATCTATAATCATATCTAATGTTTGGATGGTATAAAGTTCTGCAATTTATGCTTAGGGAAATCAAAAGGACTGGCATTTTTGCTACTATCTCCCTTTCAAGCCAACATGAGGAAAAGTAAGTTATGTGTTCCAAAGTATATACTGAAAAAGATTAAAATTAAGGGCACCTGGAAAGATTTTTCACTTGTATATGGCATTATATTATAATTTAGGCCCGCCCTCCACCACATTATCCTTGCCCCAGGCACTGAAAATGTTTTCTTTTCTCTAGTGCAGTGGTTCTCATAGCATGTTCCCTGGACCAGGAGGCATCAGCAACACCTGGGAACTAGTTAGAAACAAAAATTATTTAGTCTGAGGTCCGTCCTCAGATCTACTAAATCAGAAACTCTAGGCGTGGGGCCCAGCAATATGTGTATGAATAAGTCCTCCAGGTGATTCTGATACATGCTCATTTCAGAACCCTGGTTGTAAGATTACACATTAAATTATGTTTTTCGATTTCCATTCAATAGATGTTTATTTGGGGTCTTGTAATAAGTGCTATACATTATTCAGCCTTTGTCAATGGCACTTGTGCATCACGTATCATGATTTAAAATATGTATTTACGCGATGT